>NC_056745.1:1233282886-1233350386 GCF_019279795.1 Protopterus annectens
TATGCGCACATTACTGCAACCACTCTTACAGCTCTAAAAACCCTTCATTGAAAGTGTTAACTACAACAAACATGAAGCAACATTTATTCAGGACAAAACAACACAAACATCAGAGAATGTTTTATTGCCTCAATCTCCCTCAGCTCAGGGTAAAACAAAGGGGAGAGGTATCAGTGTTCATAATGGACATGTTCACCACAAGACTGGTCCAACAACGTGACTAGCTTGAGCTACTCCACACTCAACTAACCATAGCTGCGACCCCCTATCATACCCTTGCTAGCTACAGATTCCCTAACATGAGTTTGGAAACCAGATTCCCTACCTACGCCTACTGGAATATCTAAACATATACCATACTTATGGATGACTTCAAAAATCCCTCCATAAACTGGGAGACTTATATTACCTATAATTTACTTGCTCATAGAGGTTTTTGCACTTCATCAATGCAAACACCATGGAACAAATAGTTAGCACCCAACTAGAGGTTCAAGTATCCTAGACCTGATACTTATGAACATGGGGGGAGGTTGCTGCCTACCACGAGTTAACTCTTCCTTGGTAAGATATGACCAAAAATGGTCTACTTTAGTATTAAAACTAACTGAGAATCCATATCAAACTCTAAACCTATTAAGAACTTTGCAAAGGCCAATTACCTAAAGCTATGTGACAGCTTCTTAAACTTCCAAGTCCCTCCAAACATGGATCACACTAAGGCCTACTCTGTGATGTACACAAAAGTGCTGTACAATCACATGGATTCACTATGTAATTTTGAAATACTGAAATCCCGAATTTCAGTATTTCGAAATTACATAGCCGAAGACACCAAACACCGAAACCCTAAAACCACGAAATTCAAAATCCCGATGCTACACTACAGATACAGCACACACAAACACATACACACCACTCCCACCCAACTCAAATATAATATCCTACACTACAGCCCCCCTGCACCCCCCATGTGGGCGGCACCACCCCCACACCCCCCTTACTTATATATACTAACTCCGAGATCTCACAATCAGACACATACAAGCAACTCACTCCCACACATTATACACACCTCCCTCACACACATCACAGTCAAAACACACATTGACAGACACTAAAGCCCCTAACCAACAGACATACACATACATGCATACTCAAACTGACATCTTACCATTCACACACCATAACACCAGAAGCGCTAATTAAAATTCTCCACACTTCTGGATTTTGAATTTTGTGCTTCTGGTTTACCGGTATTTCAAGACTTCGGTATTTTAATTTCGAAATACTGAAATTCGGGATTTCAGTATTTCGAAATTAAAAAGGGAGCCCACAATCACATTCATAGCTGCATAGAAGAGGCAGTACCTGTCTGAGTCAAACCTATGATTACTGGCAAAAATAAACTACCCTGTTGGGCCCTTAGCGTAAATAGACTATTCAACAAAAGGAAAAAATGCTCTCCAAGGCCAAGAAGGAACGGATAAAACAATGCAAAAAGACACTCACCAGTCTAAGCAAACAAATTAGACAGCTCTTCAAATCTGCCAAAGCAAACTAGAAGGCAAAGATAATCTTCCAGGTGAAAGAGAACGTAAGGCTTTATTAATTATTTTTGTAACTTTACGGGAAACACTCAGCAGTGTGCCAAGTTAATCATGAATGGCAAGACTTACACCCAACCTGAAATTATAGCAAATCTGCTAGCTGACAAGTTCAGTTCACATTTCTCCCCCATCAACTCCTGCTACACCCAAATAAATAAATGCAGCAATCCCCTACCAGTCATTATGAAGGAAGAGGTCCTTACTCACATGCTAAACCCAAAAACACACCCTCCATGGGTCCTGATAACATTCCAGGATGCTTCTTAAATAGATTAAAACAAGCTCTATCAGGCCTACTATAAACCCTCTTTAACCACAACCTCTAGAAGGGCTTTTTCCCAGAGGAATGGAGGACTGCAACAGTAGTCCCTCTGCACAAGGGGGGCCTAACAAATGACCCAGGGAACTACAGGCCCATAAGCTTGACCAGTCTTGTCTGCATGGCCATGAAGAGAGTTATCATGGACCTGATCAAAAACAACATAACACATCTCCAAACACTGGATGAGACCCAATTTGGCATTGTCAAAGGGAGATCTTGCCTGCTCTAGCTGGTGGACTTCTTTAAGAACGTCATCAGGGCCATGGCTTTTGATACAATCCCCCCACTTAGGGATCATTAATAGACTTACTGCTTTAGGCATAAACCCCTACATCATCAGGTGGATAGCAAACTTGCTGACCGACTGGACATATGTTGTCCAGATACATGAATCCTGCCTGATAAGAAACATATTACTAGTGGTGTGTCTCTGAAGTGAAAGCCAATGTTGGGGGCTTTTGGCTCACCAAGTTTGCCGATGACTGTAAGCTCAGAGCAATCATCGAATCCCCAAATGATGTTGGCATCCTATAAACAATCCTAAAAATGACAAACCACTGGTACGAAAACCATGGTCTGAGACTAGATGCTAAAACCGTGTAATCCTACCCTTCAGTTAATGAGTTTCAAATGATAATATTGATAGCACGCCCCTAAAAGTAGATTGAGTGGCATTCTATGGACCTGAACCTTATCTGTGACTCCAACAGAACTTGCTGGAAAGACAGATTCTTATCCCAAAGGCTACCTCATCTAGGGAATAAATTTCCCATCTTCATAAAACAAAGCCCATCCCTCACTATCTTCAAAAAGAATTTGGATAAATGCATGTAGAACCATACATTCACTCCCGGGGTATTGCCCGTGTCCTTTATGGGCAAAAGCATCTGTAAAATGACTCAAGGCTCCAATACCCAAAGACCCACTACCCCGATACTACCTCATCCCAAAGCTGGGGAATTAAGATATAATATTGCCATTTCCTGAGTATTATTGGCTAGGCTTTTAAAGGCTCTTGAGCCATTAGCCTAGTAATCACCTATAAACCTATACAATATACTTATTTGAGGATTTGAAGAAGTGTATTTGTGGGTTTGGCAGCTAGATAATAGATCATAGCATTCGTGTTTAGAAATTCAAAGAATTGGAAGTCTGCAAGGATGTTAGCTATAGCTCAATGTTTCAGTGGGTAATGCCATGACTAGTTTAGTGCAATGCTGTCTGGTACTTCTGAGATTGTTTACATAATAAAATAATGTCTTGTGGTTATCATTTGGTGATGATATAACAATTCATGTGATATTGTCCTATCTTGCCTTCATTCTTCACTGGTGGGTTCGGAATTGATCATCGGTTCTGACTTGGCAGTATACTAAAGCTCGAGGTCTTCCACTGGCTCATGAATGTATCCCTATCCCATCATGCCCTACGAAATCTCCCCAGATTTGCCGCTAAACAGATTGGGTGCTTCCATTTTGGCTGTGGCTAAGTTGATCTTTTTTCTTATAACTATTTATATATTTGTAGTTTTTCTTGAGGTTTAAATACTTAACAAATACATTTTATTCATGTTTTAGTCTGTTTTGCTTTTCTGGCTGTCATTTGTCTTGCTAAGCCTGTGTTACTCCCTATCCCAGTTTGAATTTAGTCTTAAAGCCCATTTTTAGTTAGAGGGCTTTTTTTCTATCTCTTTCCTGCACTTTACACACTCATTTAATTTAGAGTGCCGTAGGGAATTTTACTGCTTCTGTTACTTGGTTCTAACAAACTGGGAACTCGTTCGAGTTAGAGGGCTGCTGTTGCCTGTTGTAAGTTAGAGAGCTATCTTTCTTACTCCCCTTTGGCTAGGCAGCTTCCGTTCAGTTAGAGAACTGCCACCCCTTTCCTTCTTCTGTAGTTGCTGAACCTTGAATCTTTCTCTTGTTGCCTTAAAAAAAAGTTTATATGTAGTATTATGGAGGCTTGAATTTGTCTACTAGACTGTTGAGTAGTTATGCATTTTTTTCTTATACTTTTTGTTGTTGTCTGTTAGATGACTGATTATGTCCAAGGAACATAAAGAAGTCAAACCCTCTGGGTTTAAAAAGTGTGTGAAGTGTAACCAGAAAGTGTCCATCACTGATGGACACACTATTTGTGTATACTGCCTTGGGCCTTTACATCTGCAAGAAGACTCTTCCATTTGCCACACTTTTAGTTCTAGAGTGCTACTTGAGAGGAAGAAAAGCTTATATTGAGAGGTTTTTCAAAGTCCCCTTTCATTGAAGCATTTGAAAGAAGGTCAGGGTACTTCTAAATTGACCAAATTTCCTTTAGCCAAATCTGACAAATCTGGGAAAAGGTCATTGCCTTCTTCTGGCCAATCAGAGCCAGCAAAAAAGCTGACTAAAGTTACTTCTCTGGACCCGAAGAATGTTGGGCCTGAGAAATCTTCAACATTGTCTCCTTCAGTATCGGTGCCGATGGAATTTGAATTACACAGCCGGTAGCCGGAATTGGTACGGTCTCGACTACTTTAAGGTCAGCTTTCCTACAACAGGTTGGATCTCCTGCCCCCTCCTCTCAGTCCTCCAGGAGTCTTTCAGATGATGATGTAGATCGAGTGGTGCACAGACGCTTAAGGACACCAGCGCTGGCCAAACTGCTATCGACTCCAACCCAGAGGGATTTGGAACTGACCAAAACCTTCCTTTCAACATCGATTCTTCCTCTGAGCCGACCTAGGTCCTTGGAGCCTGAATATCTGTGACCTATTGTGGTGGAAATGTTGGCACCAAGACCTATTCAGAGTTCTTCAGTCCCAACATCTGCTCTGACATTCTCAGTTCCATCTAAACTTAGGGAGACTAGGAGCCTAAGTTCTCCTGTCAGGTTTGGGGAGAGGAGTCAGATCAGACATTTGTTGGATCCAACCTTGCCTTTCAGGGCTTCAGCTTGGGTGAGCTCAGCTCCTATATTGGCCTCAGAGCCAAGCCCCTTGGTTCTTTGGATGCTTTCTGGCCCTTCGGAACCAGAGGCATTGTCGGATCAGGGGAGGGGGGGCTTTTGAGGTGATGAGGAGAGTGTGATGTCACCTCAATCAGCTCTGCTCTTAGGTTCTGACATTCTTCCCCCAAAACCACTGGCGTCTGTCTCGGCACCACATCATCCACAGGCACACAGAGACCATAGGCCTCAGGATACCCCATCAGGTGAACCCCCCCCTTCTGAAACCTCTTCAGAATACCCTTTTGAAGAGGTCCCTTGCAAGAGTCTTTGCAGGAGGAAGCATTTAGACTCCCCAGGGGAGTCAGTCACCTCTGATACAGTCCACGATGAGTCAGAAGGATCCCCAAGGTCACCCTCTGAAGACCTCTCATTTACAGACATCCTGGACATCCTTATGCAGAGAGTCGGCTGGAAGTCCATCAACCCTTTAGAGGAGGAGTCTGTCTACCTGAAAGCCTTTGGGTCTCACCCTTCCACCTCTTGGGTGTCTCCACCTTTTGATGAGCTCATGGAATTAGTTAGTCAAAAGGAATGGGAGTCTGCAGATGCAGTGGAACCTATTTCTTGGAGGCCAAATAATTATCACAGCACCTTCTAATAAAGATTTCCATACTAAAGGTGTTGCAGTAGATGCTATGGTGGTGGCTATGGCCACCAAGAAAGAACTTTGTGAAACATCCTCAGCTGTCCATCCGCCGAACAAGGAATTTTGTGCAATGGACAGATATGCGAAGCACATGTTCTCTTCAGTGGCTTTTACACTCAGATCGCTGAATTATCTGATGCACTTTACAAGACTACAAAAAGATGTCCTAAAGGAGCAAGGAGATACTCTCCAAGGCGCAGTAGCTGCAGGGGTATCAGACAAAGTTTCCTCTCAGCTGTCCACATTAAACTCTAAGGTTAACTCCTCCATGAGGCTCATTTCTAATGCAGCAGATGGAGTGAGTAGAGCAGGAGGTTCAGGAATTTTTCTGAGGAGACACTCTTGGATGCTCTTGTGTGACTTTGCAGAGCCCTTTAAATCTTCATTTATAAATGCCCCCTTCGATGGCTCATCCTTGTTCGGACTGAAAGTCAAGGACACACTGACCAGGTGTGAGCAAGAAGAAAAAACTCTTTCTGCCATAGGAGTCCATTTTTCTTTACCTTCTAGACATTACCCAAAAGGGAGGAAAAATGTGGTTCCATAAATCTCAGGGAGCTTTCAAAGACACACATAGTGATTATTCCCCTAGGTGCCGAGGGAGAAGTAGTAATGGGAGACACCACCCACGCATCACAGGGGGTCTTCAAAATCAGGGTGACAGGGATTCTTTCCATGATAGGCCCTTTCAGTTCTCTTGAAAGGAGACCTGTCTGTCCTGGAAACAACAAAAAAGCAGCTTTGAAGAAAAAATACCACCAAAAGAGCAGAAGACCACAGTATAAAAATTTATTCGATCTTAGCACCTTGGCTATCAGCCTTCAATAGATAAAATTCAGTATAACAAACCAACATTTTATAACAGTTCCAACTAACTAGTTTAGTTCTTATACAGTTCCTATAACAGAGGTACAACCTCTTCTCTTTCACGAGTTGTCTTCATTAGGTATACCACAAGTACAGTGGCTTTCTCCTTTGTTTTAAAACATAGGATCAAACACTTTCTTGTAAATGCTCTTACTTCCATGTCATCAGGTCTCTTTCAAACTGATAGCGCTTACTTAACTACATAAATGCACTTGCTAACTCACATCATAAATCACAAACTTTTTTTATTTTGTGTCTTGTTGTTGTAGCTCTGTTATAGGCAGACAGACGCCTCCAATATAGAGGCGAAATACATGAAAAATGCTATGCAGGGAGAGTGATTAGTTTTTACAAAAGGCAAATAAGAACATGACATAAAAAGGTGAAGCCTGCATCTTGCAACAGGATACACACAAGCCATTGGAGCAAAAGGAAAAGAATAGCAAATTAGGTGAGAGAAAGGAATGAATAAACATTGGTAGATTTATTAAAATATATTTGCATGGAAGAATGTAATTGGCTTCCAAGAAATAAGAACCAGAACATCAGATTGGATGACAAGTACACCAAGAATTAGCATAGAGTCTCCCATTGGTTGTGGGGGATGACTCTAAGTCAGCAGCATGAATATAAATAGAAGTAGCTACAAATGTTAAGCAGATCTGAAGAAGGTTGATAAACCGAAAGCGCTCATCTCTCTTTTTTGCGTTACAACGCTAACTTTCAAATGGTTAGGTTGTAGCTTTCATTTTGTTTTTTGTTTTAAATCATTTTAATAAAAGTTCTTTTAAAGAAGAAACAAGGAGAAGCGTCTTAACAAAGATTTTTAACAGCAGTAGCCAAGGAGGAAAGCACCATTCTTTGAAAACATATTTGCAGCATCTCTTGGGTTTTCCGTAAGCATTTGCTCACTTCTCTCTCTCTACTACTTGTTAGACAGCTATGGTTTTTATAATGTTTTATAATGTTATGTGATTCTTTATGAATGTCTTAGTTTTTAAAAAGTGCCTTTTGGTAAGAACGTTGATGGATTTTTCTTGTTGAATGTAATTTGCTTATGACACTCCGGTTTTATGACTTGTTTGAAACTTTAACATTGATTGGGCTTGGAGCCTACCTAATTTGTATGATTGCTTGATTGGCTAATTGTTTATAATATATAAAGCATGTCTTTTTGTCCTAGAGTTTGTCTGAAGAAGTTGGAGTATCTACTCTTTCAAAAGCGCTTACAGTAAACAGCAATAAATTGTGCTTTGTGTTCCTGATGCCGGCTCGTTTCTTTTTTACAAAGTTTTTTCATGTGAGCAGTGTTTGATGGATTAAATCAGCATGACTGACCCATCCAGCAAGCTAAAACGAAACCGTGTAGACTCTGTGTATGTGTTGGTAATGTACGCAGAAAATTTCCAAGATCAGGAATCTACATGGAAACAAGGGTAAGTAAAAGTCCTGAAATATTGACAGAATTGGCCATAATGGGTAACACCACATATATATTATGGCTTAAGTATACACCGTGGATGCTAGAAAATCATTCTCTCAAAAAAAATGTCATTTTAACTGCCATGACATAAATGCACCTTTGGTTCCCCCACCCCCAAATGAAAAATAAACTTATACATAATGCAGGCTGATATAATGTTTAAAACTGTTGAAACAGAGCATTATAATGCACTGTAAGCATAATGGGTTATGTATCACATATATAGGTAAAGTAATACCCTGCCTTGTGTTTACTACATTGTTCTCCCATGCAGTTACCCTGCTTACATGGCTACTAACCATGTAGAATGCAGCCTGTTAGCACGGCCATTATGCAAATGAGGCCAAAAATCAGTAGAGTTATTGAATCACAAAAAACAGTAACCCTGTAGATATGTTCACTTCATGTAGGGGTCTACATGTTTTTTATGTTTTTAATGGATGTCAACAGTGAATGATGACATCTGCGGTATGTGTCAGTTTCATTTCTTTTTCTTTTTTTTTTCTTTTTTTGTTTACTTAACATGTTTGCACTTTGGATCATTTAGTGCACCTATGGGAAATGGAGTAATAAAAGACTTGTTATGCAACTATTCCTGTGGCAGCACCTATATGTGTAGGGTTACAGTCTTGATGGTCCTCGTTTTGAGTATAGGATGTACAAGCTTATCTACGTTTCATATTTGTGCACTACCAGGAAAACAGAGATAAAAATGATAAATTTTGCTTATGCTCACTTTATTTATGTGATGGTGCAAGCAACTGCACGAAGGTACGCTTAGTACACTACTGAGCACTCAAGCAGGTGTTTTAAATTATGCTAATTACAGCCTAATCAGGTAAATTACATCTTAATTAGCAAATCCCACACAGTGGACCTATTCAATAAATGTATAAAGTATCCATATAGCTTACACTTTTATTTTCCCTCAATACTTCAATACTATTGGAGTAGAAACTTGGATATTTTAACTGACACAATGCTAGGGGCTGCTCTGCTATGTTGCATCTGTATGTGCTAGAGGGTGAAGCCAGTATTGCTGGTGCTGCAGACAATAGGCCTAGGCTGAGAAGGAGAAGAGTGTTCAGGCCCAGGGTAACCTTCCAGGGGCTACATAAACTGGAGATTGTAGAGTGCTGTAGGGTTGGCAGGGACACATTACAAGAACTTTGTGAGCTCTACACACACACACACACACACACACACACACACACACACACACACACACACACACACACACACACACACACACACTTGGATACTGTGTGTCCTAATAACTTTGTGAAATTGTCACTGCACTAGGAATTGAATTTATGCATATTATATGTTTTATAAAGTGAAGTTTCCTCTACTGGTCTAATCCTGTATCACTGCTTTGCAAGTCGTGTGCAATGAAACAGCATTATTAGCAAAACTAATGACAAAGTGGTTATATATTTTATTTAATAGTTATCTATTAAAAAGACACCAAGTGGTAACCACTATAAGCTTATAATCAAACACAACTTTGTTTTATGAGCAGATGTGAGATTATATAATAAATAAGTATTACAAGAAAGAAGCTTTATTTAATAATGTTAAGTTCTAGTATTTCTACCTTAAAAAGAACCATAAATTAGCTGACAGGTAAGAGACAGTATAAAGCAGATCTTTAATTGATCATAATGCAATGATTGGCATCTTATCTTCTGAGCTTCTTAGTACTCTAGGATTTTGTTTAAAGTACACTCCCTGTTATACAGTATGAAATTACAATATTGATGTCATAAATGAATGAAATCAAATCTTCTACATATACAACATATGCTCAAGCATCTTTTAAGTAGATTGCAACTGATTTAGTTACATGGGTTATACTGGCTTTGTAAATGAAAACATTTAAATATAAATTATTTTATGTTATTATCCCTTCTCATTAGATAGTTTCTGCTGTTATTTTCTGGCCTTAACAAAATAATTACACACTTAGGAATGAAAATGCAGATAAGCAAACCTGCACTGGATGATATTATTGCAAATATTTCCACAGCTACCAGGAACTTCCCTTTGGTGCTCAGGTAAGCTGGTATGAATGATAACCAGACACTGAGGAAGACTAGCATGCTGAAGGTGATAAATTTGGCTTCATTAAAACTATCAGGCAAATTTCTAGACAGAAAAGCCATAAGAAAACTAATTACAGCCAGGAGGCCCATATAACTCAACAAGAACCAGAAAGCCAGAGTGGACCCCTCGTTGCATTCAAGGATGATTATCCCACTCTGTGCTGTCATATTTTGTTCTGGAAATGGAGGTGAGCTAATCAACCAAGCAGTACAAATTGCAGCTTGTAGCAATGTGCAGATTAACACAACAAAATTAGATAATTTAGAGCCCACCCACTTCCTCATGTTACTGTTTGGATTTGTGGCTCTGAATGCTATGATGACCATCATTGTCTTAGCCAGAATACATGATACACAAAGAACAAAACTAATTCCAAAAACCACTTGGCGTAACATGCAGGTAATTGTCACTGGCTGACCAATGAAAAGTAAGGAACAAAGAAAACAAAGGATGAGAGCAAACAACAGAAGATAGCTGAGCCCTCTGTTGTTGGCTTTTACAATTGGAGTGTTTTTACTTCTAATAAAAACAAACAGAATGGAAGCACATAGAGCTGCAGCAAATATACACAGAGCTGCCAAAGTGGTTCCCAGGGCTTCATCAAAGGACAGAAAATCTATTCTTTTCGCAATACACTTGTCTTGCTTTTGAGTAGGCCAGTATGTCTCAATACATCTCAGACAGTCATTTGAATCTGAAATGAAAGCAATACATTTAATGTGAAAAGTATCTCCACATATTAGATATCATCATACTTATTTGTACTTTAAATTACACATATTGAAAACATTTAAATTATAAAAGTTACGATTTGAGCTGAACATTATTAAATTTAACTTCAAGATAAAATCTGCAACATGTGTGTGTGTGTGTGTGTGTGTGTGTGTGTGTGTGTGTGTGTGTGTGTGTGTGCATATGCGTGTGTTTGTGTGTCAGAAACACTTGTAAATCCTGTAAGAAATAATCAGAGATCCAAAAATCCAAGAAAAACACACTGCAGTGAGAATCACCAATTTAGCACTTTCATTTTTTTAATTCAAGATTTGAATTAAAAGATGGAAGCACTAAATCAGGTTATTGTTTCATCTTTTCACTGCAATGTGTTTGTAGATATATGGCACACATATAGACACCACACTGGTAGTCTTCCATTTCCTATGAAAAACAGCGACCACAGAGTTAACGTTTGCCGGTTTGTGATTGGTAACTTAGAAACTCATGTTTGCTCTCAATGATCAGTGTGAGAATAGAAAAAACAAACATGTTGAACCAACTGGGAATGGTAGAAAATGCTTTTGATTATATATGCATGGGCTTGCTTGTGTTGTTCTGTGTGTGTGTGTGTGTGTGTGTGTGTGTGTGTGTGTGTGTGTGTGAGCGTGCTCACCCTAGTCTGTGTCTGTGTTACAGTGACAGAGAGAGAAAGAGGGAGAGAAAATAAGATTAAACTTATCCCTTATACAAAGCAATGGAACATTAAATTAAATAATTCTTTTATGCTGTGTTTCAGCATTATACTAAAACAACAAGATTGTGAAGTCACACTGAAAAATGTGTTTAATTATAGTAGAAGTCATAAATTACTTTTTTGCTACAATGCAGTTCATTGCATTGCACAGATCAAGGGGAGTGTTAATGTTATTTTATATGTCCACTCCTGCATCAAGTCTAAAGAAAGAGATTATTTTATCTTGTACCATATTATACCATGTTGTATCATGCAGAAGAAGAAGATTAAGAATTACTCCAGCTGACTTGGCACTTTCACTTTTAATTATCTAGAGACTATCTCTTTTTCTGAGTATTAACTCTACTCTCACTTTTTTAGGTCTAAGTGCTACAGATTTAGTTGCAAGAGCTGAAAAATTAATGCTAGAAATGAACATTAGTTTTGCTTGCATTTTGATTTCTGAGAGAAACATTCATTTATGCTTATTGGAAAGGTTATAGTAATCCTCAATAAAAAGTTAGTTTTATGCAATAAGATAAATATTTAATGCAGATGTTTTGGCAGTGCCTTAATTACACAATTTTTAGATACTCAACATTCAGAGTTCCTTTTCTCCATCTCTGCTGTGACCTAGTTGTATAAAAGTTGTACAAGCAAGACTCATTGAGTGCTATGTGAAGCCAAGCTGTGCAGCATCCCAGGAATAAGGGTGCATTAGCATACAAAAGTTCCACAAGCCTGCCATGTAAGATGTTTTCTATCAATTTGTAATGAATGAGATGAGAAGGTAACAGGCCAATAACTCCAATGTTCATCCCAACATTCATCTGCATGAAAAGAAACCACTGCCCACTCTCAGTGATCAACAATGATCTGACTTCACAAAAGTTGCTAAGCTTACAAAATGAAGTCCAGCAAGTTGTCCACTGAGCATGAATATACATCCTTATAACACCCTATAAAAAGTGGGAGGTGCACCATCTCAGCTTTATATTATCATCAGTGCCCACCTTTATAACACTTTGAGAGCTACATCATCTAACTGTTTAAATGTTGGTTAAATCCGATGACACCGTTAATCTGACGGTTGGCTAAAAGGGGTAAGGCTGTGAGCTGTATAGCATTTGATTCCATCAGCTCTCATGTGTCTATTGTGTGACCTTGAGCAAGTCGTTTAATCTGAAGTTGTTCCAAGGTCACCCCTGAAAAGGGCATGCCCAGTGAACCTACCTGGTTAACAAATGTAAATTGTTATCTAAACCTTGAGTTATATCTCATGGCACCCTGGCAGATACATCACATGAACCTTATGTTATCCTCAGTACCCAACCCTATAACACCATGAGGGTACATTATATAAAACTTGTGTTATATCTGGTGTCACCCTTATAACACCCTGGGAACTACTTCATATAAAACTTATGTTATCACTGGTACACTTTCCTTTATAACACTTTGAGAAGTATATCATTTAAATCTTGTGTTATTTCCAGTGGTACCCATATAACACCATGGAAAGTAATCATATAAACCTTTATGTTATCCTTATTGCCTACCCTTACAATACTCTGAGAGGTACTTCATCTAAATTTTGTGTTACCTTCAGTGACTTATAATGGAATAGAAGGTACATTATCTAAACCTTGTTGTTATCTGCAGTATCACCCTTATAATAGTGGGAGGTGCATCTCTTAACCTTGCGTTACCTGTAGAGCCCACCCTTATAACAACTTGGGAGGCATATCATCTCAGTCTTGTATTATCTCATATGAGAAGCTTGAGTTCCTTCTTTACATCTTTTCGGTCATGCTTCCATCTACTTAGTTGATCATATCTGTTCTTGCTCTAGCTTTCCACATAACCACTGAACTATATTAGTCCCATGTAAGTACTTTCAGAAATGTTATGTAATCTTCAGCATTTTCAAACCCTTTATTGTTGCTATTGGTTCTAAAAACACAACAGAAAGTACAGAGCACAATGGGCAACCAAGCCATGTCCCTCACGATAGGCAGAATGACAAGGATTAACCTCCATGTTCTTTAACATGGGCTACATTATCAGTTTAAATCGACATTATTAAATCCACAAAATTAAACAAAGCTTAAAAGCTAATAACATCCATGTTAAATAATGTTATAAAAATCTATCCAATTCCCTTTTCATATCACAGCTTACAATTAGCAACCGATTCCATTTCCCCTGTGTGATTTTCTTTAACATTTTCTTCGGAATATTATCAAATGCTTGCTGCCCCCCAGCAAATTCACATTATCATTAATATCAGTGCCATTACATATTTAGCCAGGGTAAATGCAACAACAGACTTAACTTGCAATCATATTTAGTCAGGGTAAATGCAACAAGAGACTTAACTTGCAATCATGATTAAGTACTATATTGCCCATAAAAGGTAAGCAGGGTACCACTGCTACTTCATGCTTACATGTTGACATACCTGTCAACCTCTTAGCACAAAATATCTAGGCAAAGCCTACAGAAAATGGAACAAAATGGCCAAAAATGGGGATAGATTTAAAATATTGCTATTATAAACTTAGAAAGGTGCTAGAATAACATCATTTGTGTTAGCATGCATTTACTAAAGGATATGAAGTCTGAAACTTAAATATTTTGTCATTATGCAGTGACTTCAATTCTCAGTGTTTTGCCAAAAAACCACAGATTTTGTGAGGAACAGACGAGCCAAAAATGTGGACATTGTGTGAAGATGTGGGCAGTTGAAATGAATGATGATGAAGATATGTGCTTTGATACCAGAACTTCATGAAATAGTCTCATCAAATAGGAAATCACGTCACCCATAATAATGCTCCAAATTTCTGTAGGTAGTAAATCACTCATTGTGTTTTTACACAATGTCTGGCCTCTCATCACTCCACATATATCTTCTGTACCCATAAGGACAATTCATGTGCTTACCTGATATTTATTTACCTTTGGCAATTTTGCTGCACTGAAATAGTCTTGAATTTCATTTTTTAAATCCTATTCAATTCCAGCTGTATAAAATTCCTGATAAAGCTCTCATAGGTTCATAGGTTTATACGTGAATAGTAGGCTAACTGCTCTTGTGGTCCATTCTATGCCTAATCAAGTATCCCATTAGTTCAAATTATCCTTACCAAATTACAAGGTCTATATTTATATAATACTCATAGGATAGTGAAAAGTTCTGGATGAAACAATGGTTACTTCTAGGTAATACTATTCAGTAATTATTGTAGGAAAGAGCATGTGGGTACTGACTCTGTCTTTAAGCAGTACAGCAGGTAGTCCTGGAGCAAATTTCTTCATTCCCATCCATATTTTCAAGTTATGCTTGAACACGGTCAGATATAAACTTTGTTTTACATTGATGGAGAGTATACCTCCCAACCTCTTAGTGCAGGAAATCTGGACAGAGTCAAAAATAATGGTGGAGCAAAGGCCCAAAAATAAATACAGATTTTAAATATTGGTCTTAGAAACTTAGAACTTCATTAGATTAACAGATTTTGCTTTACAACAAAGTGTAAGAGAAACAGAAAAAAAAAAAAACAACAGTCAGGACATTCTGCAAAAATCTACACAGTTAAGAGATATGATAAGGAGTCTGTTTCAAAGTAATGCTAAACTCTAAGAATGTACCTGTTCCAAACTGTTCTGTTTAAGTTGCATAAGAGTTTTAGGTCCCTAGATTTAGTATTTTTTATACCTTTTGACTTGTGGATGTTTAGTAGATCTTATATATTGGATCAGAAGATCAGATGCCTTTCAGCAGCCTGTAGGATACTGCTATACAGTGACAGCGTTTTGAGGAGGTCCATGTATGGCATATGTTTTGGACCCAGTGTTTTCATCTGTGGGCATTTAAATTGTTGCATATGCCAGACCAGATACATGTCAAAGGGAGCAGTGTACTTAGCAAATGGCTGATGACAGCAGACTAAAGGAGGCCAGTGACATCCCTGGATCTGGAAGCTATCCCTTTGTTTATAAGCTGTGCAATATAGAAGGACTTTTTTACCACTGCGAACAAATATTGTTTCACTGACAGGTCACTGTACATATATGATCCTAAATCTCAAACTACAGGGTTGGCTCTTAGGGGTGTATTCTAAATGTGGTAATTTCCCAAAGATAGTAAATTTTCCAGTGGATACAATAATGCACTTTTTGGTATTTGTTCTTTAGTCCATGGCTCTGGCTCCATCTATTCATTTGGGAGAAGCCTTCCTATATAATGGCTGAGTCATTTGGGGGATTCAATGAATTCTGTAATTTGCAGTCATACATAAACTTTGTCAGCCAGAGACCCTTAATGTTTGCCTTTACTTAAGAGAAATAGATGTCAAACAGGAGAGGTCCCAGCACTGTGCTTATTGGACTCCACTGGTGACAGTCTTTTCATGAAGGTAGCTCCCCCATTTTAACCTCTTGAATCCTATGTGTGAGCTAGTTGGCAATCCAGCTGGTGATGTAGGGGTTTATTTATGGATGGGTAAAATTCTCCACTATGTCTGAGTGAGTTATTGTGTCAAATATTTTGGTCAAGGTAAGTGGTGTGCATGATTTTGCCTTCATTCATTGCTTTGGTAACTCTTTCAAAGAAGCCTGCTAGGATACGTAAGCCAGCCTTGCGTTTGACAAACCCAAACTGGGATGGTTCCAGTGTTTGGAGGTTGCATATGTCCTTATTGATTATATCCATGATGATTCCTTCCACGACCTTACAATGGAGGCTGGTCAGGCTTACAGGCTGGTATTTACTGGGTCAGTGGATGCCTCTCCCTTGTCCAGGGATATGACTGCTGCTGTCTTCCATTTGCTTGGTACAAAGTCTGTGTGGAAGCCAAGGTTGAACAGCATTGTTACAGAGTTCAGATAAATCACATTTCTTCCTATTTAACATCATCCTGGGATATTTTAAGGGCCTATGGATGTTGTATTCCTGGCATTTGAAAGTACTTTCAATACCTGGCTCTGTCTGAAAGCTGGGGAGTGACAGTTATTGGAATTTGTTGTGAGATAATAATGGATAAAACAGCTGAATTTATTAGCTAGTAGGTTTGCTGTGTCTTCATATTTAGTGTAGATGTTATCATTAACAATGAGTTTAGCACATTACTGAGTAGAGCTCTTGAGGTAGCTAACATAGCCGGAGAAGGCTGTATAGTTGCCCTTTGTTTGGGTGGATAACTTTGCCTCAGACTTGAATTTGGTGATATTAATTAAACTATTTAGTTGTTTATTTATTTTAATGATGTTGGCTCTATCCAACTGGGAGCTACCCTTCTGAGTTTTGGCTATAATTCTCTTCCTTTTATTGTAAAGCTGGTTAATGTTGTGGGTCCACCAGGGAGGTTTGGTTTTGTGATTAGTCCTGCACTTGTTCTTAGAGGACACAACTGCTTCTGTGTAGTTGTTCACATGTTAGTGCAAGTTACTGGTGTACATTTATGCATACTCAGTGGAGTTTACCAGGCCTGTTTGGGGGTGGGGGTATTTGAAACTTGCCAGACTATCGCTTAGAAGAAGACAGTTTGCCTTGGATACATTTCTAAAGATTCTAGGGGCTGCTGCTGGGTTCTCAGGTTTCAATTTTATTTCAACAGAAACAAATGTTATGCTCTAACCTGATGAGTGAAGACGATATGTGTGGAGGGGAGGTGGAGCATTTCTCACCCATATTAGTAAGAATAAGGTCAGGGATCTTGTTTCCATGAGTGGTTACTCTTACTAGCTATTCCTGAGCATTTGCAATAACAAAGTCCAGGAATCTCTACACTTGCACACTGGTGGTAGTGTAGGTTTCTGAGTCTATAGTGGGATAGTTAAAGTCACCCAGGCAAATGCTAATGGGTTTAATGCTGAGTGATTCCAGTATTTGTAAGAAGGTGTTGTGCCTATCTTGTTTCATAAAGAGAGATCTATAACTGCCTATAATGTAGTAAGGATCTTTACTGATAGCGAAGTGGATATGAAAAAGTTCTAATGCATCAGGATGCATAGCGAGCCTAGATGTAAGACTCTTCCAGATAAACATTTAGACACCTTTACCTGCATAGTAGCTGATCTACATATGTGGAATGCATTCTAGCACTGCAAGCTTATGCTAATTTAAACTATGTCTTGGTCACTATGCAGATATCTATAAACTCCAACGTGTAGAGGGTTTGGAGGGAATGTACTTTTTTTTTGTTGTTGTTAAGGCTCCTAGCATTGATCAGTAACACCTTCATATTATCCTTTCTCTTGCAGTTATGTTGGTAGGCATATCTGATTGACATTGCCTAAAAAAGAATTATGGTGGAGAATGTGTCACCCAATACTTGAAAACCTAGAGAGGACAGGTGCAGATCATCTCTAGTAAAGAAGAGTGGTCAGTCGATTATGTCCTCCCAGGCTGACAAATATCATACCCCTTTTGAATGACACCAAATGCTAAGACAATTATTGAAGTTGATTACTTTTTGTTTATTTTGTGGCATCATCCTTGAAGAAGGTAGGATGCTGCTCAATAACAGTCTCATACCTGCCTAAAAATGTAACAAGGCCACGGTGGTGCAGCAGTTAGCATTGTCATCTCACAGCAAGAGGTTCTCTGGTTCGATTCTCAGCTGGAGTGCCTTCTGTGTTGAGTCTGCATGTCCTCCCCATGGTCAAGTGACATTTAAAGATATGCAGGTAGGTGTGTGCATGAATGGGTGTGCCTTCTCTGAAGGTTCGGTGTTGGGCTGGCACCTTGGCACTGTAAAAATCCACTGCCAATCATTAGCAGATTGGAGCTCTGCTGTGGTGAACCCTAACCAGGAAAAGCTGAAAGACAAAACCTGCCTGAAAATGTAGTCAAAAAGCTCCATTATGTATCATTTCATATAATCCAGAGAGGTATAGCTCAACTCATTAACACCCACATGTACTATGAAAGAGTCAGTCATACTGGTACTTGCTGTTTAAGGACTTGAGGGCACACATAATCTGATGAATACTGACACCAGACAAGCAACTGACCATCACTCCTCCCTTGCTCAGACAGGTAAGAAGTACATCTGTATGTGTTGTAATGGAGACTCAGATTATTGGAATATTTGTTTGGGTGGATGTCTGTCTTATGGGTTAGGCATCTAAGACTTTTAGACTTCTGCTATTTGAGGTGATAGGCTATCTAGTTTGTCAATATTGCAGAGGGTGTTTCATGCCTGTGTTTCATCTTAGAGGTCTTTAGTATATTGGTATATGATGGATTATGTGTCATATGGGTGTCATGGTGAGTTGTGTTGTGTTGTGAGGTACACTGCTGATGATCGTGATGTTTTGGTTGTCTATGTGTAAGATTTTGACCTAGAAGCACATTACATAAGTATATTTTGTACACATTGTCCACTCCATGTCACTGTTAAAACTTGAACTTCCTTCCTCTAATAGCACCCCTAAATCCCACTCTCTCTGACCTCTCTAACGACAACCTCTTTACTGCTTTTCTCACTTCTACCTCTAAATTGCTCTACTTCTGGCCCCCTCACACATTCTCATTGTGTTCCTACTGCTCTCTCTAACTCTATTCTGTAACTCCTTCTCACTTAACTTCTTTTCTTTTCCTGTGGACTTTACTTTTGTAAACTTTCTATGTAGTATTATGGAGCTTTTTGCCCCGGGCATCCACTGAAAAAGGGCTCTGGCTCAGTCGGACATTCCCAGTCAAGAAATGTCAAATAAATAAATAAATAAAATAAACGTATTATGCTGTTTGAGTAACAAGTGATCATCAGACAGCATGAGATAGAAGACACTGTGGGGAAGTCCTCGTCCATTGCTTTGACAGGAGAGTTGAAGACTGTAGGGTATTTATAACTCCAAGGGGAGGTATTTGGTTGCAGGGGGTGAAAGGTATCAAATGGTGTTACCTGCTATGTTAGTCAGTTTAGAAAACTAAAAATTAAAAACAGGTTTTCTTGGGCTAGGTGTGACTTACTGCAGCTCTGAGTGTCTTACTTGTACTTAGCATGGATTACTGCAGTTACAGGATTTGGGTACTGTGGCCCATTTGATTTAGCAAAACTCCTTGTAGAGAAAAAGCTCTTATGTAAGCAGCCGACTCATCTCAGATTTTTTCCCTTTTTGATGAAAAATGTTGTTTGAATGCCTGAAGACTGCAAACATCAATATAGCTCTTTTCTCACTCAGGGCTTACCCCACTGTTCTGAAACTTTATTCAAAGACCCTAGGCAAGACCAGCTTAGCACAAGTTATAAGAGAAGAACTGAGGGAATAAACCAATCAGAAATGCTAAAAAATACAGAGCTGTGGAGTGGAGCTCTGTAAATAGATCCTGGAGCAAAACACAGTTATTTTACCACTGTGAATGCAAACTACAAGATTTAGTTCACAGGTGGTCTAGAATTACAGCCAACTGGAAAACAACGGCTGGAAAAATAGTAACTAATGCATCAACAGGAGGAAACAGCAGTGGAATCAGCAATTATTGTAGCAAAGAAGCTGAAGAAACAATACAAATGTATCAAACACAGGCATGGAAAGCAACAGATGTAACAAATAGATGTCACTTTTTAAGTGTAGATTTTATTGGCAATACTTAGTGAAATTAATGAATGCTCTGGGTATGAGTAGCTATGTAACACAGATCCTGCAGTAAATCACAATACTCACACGATTGTGAATGAGGCAAACACATCTATGGCACTAGACCAGGCAGGAATAATTAAATCAGAAACCCAGAACACCAAGACCAGATGTACGAAACCGCATAACACCGAAAGACTAGAAGTGCGAAATTCAAAATCCCGACTTTACGGGATTTTGAGTTAGCACTTCTGGTGTTGCGGTGCAGGTAAGTATGGATGTGTAAGTATATTTTTGAGGGGTATTGGTTTGTGTAAGTGTGTGTTGTGACTGTGGTGGGTGTGTGTGTGTGAGGGACTGCAATGTGTGGGTGTGAGTTTGCCTCGTGTGTCTGTCTGTGCGATCTCGGAGTTAGAATATTAAAGTAGGGGGGTGCAGGGGGGCTTGCCCCCCAGCCTATTTCTATTGTAGGATGTTATGTTAGGGTGTTTGGGGTGTGTGCGTGTCTGTGTGTGTGTGTGTGTGTGTGTGTGTGTGTGTGTGTGTGTGTGTTTTGTATGTGTTTTACAGTTTTGTGATTTTGAGTTTCATTGTTGTGAGTGTTCGATGTTATGTGGTTTTGTGCATGTGATCTCATTGTTTTGGGTTTCATTGTAATGGGCTTTTGTTTTTGTGTAGTAGATCCATATATATATATATATATATATATATATATACACATATACATATAAATATATATACCAACTCTGAGATTGCTACATCATGGAAAAACACCAATCCCTGCTGAACTGTGATTTCATAGGTGTTTTGATTTTTGACATTTTGTGGATGATGTAATAAAGTTCAACATTTCAGTTGTTCAGCATTATGAATATAACCCCAACATTACAGTAACTGGATGCTAAGCTGCATAGCAAGACCTACATTTTATTATTCACATGAAATCCGTCTTGCTACAAACAGCTGTTCTCATCATTTATTTTTTCTTCAGTTGTAATACCTCAGCGCGGGGAAGAATGAAAATAGACCCATTGCCTGTAAGAATAACTATTTCAAATGCACCATAATTCTGTTTTCCTAGCTTGCTAGATTAGCCCATTAAGTTTCCATGAATAAAGATTTATTTAGTTGTCACTGTATGATTTACTATTCACAGGCTTCAGACCAAATCTACACACAAGTTATATATGGATAAACAATGGTAGCAGTGTTGCTTTACGATATATACTTCTAATCAAATCAGTCCAACAGATATATCTGCAGCTTGTTGGTACAAACTTCATTCACTGCTAAACCTATATCCTGAATCAAACAGGTCAGCTGCTATACATATCTGTTAGGACATTAAATCCAAAAATGGTAGCATAACACAGAACTCAACAACTTTATTTCGAACAAAGGAATCAACAAAATCATATGCACAAATATGTCCTTGATATCATATAGATTTACATAACTTCATTCATGTTTTATTGTTATTATTTTAATATTAAAACCCTGGATCCTTTATCATAAAAAAATGTTTATTCAGTACAGAAGAAGAAAGAGGCAAAGATTTAATCAAAGACCACAGTGCAGCCAATTACTAGGTCTCCTCTAATGTGTCAGGCTCTAGCCTTGAACATTTAAAAATCAATACCTCATCACATCTTTAAAAAAAAAAAAAAAGTGGCTCATTCCCAAACCAAGGAGGGCACAAGAAAACAACAAAGCATCTTTCCCAGGTGACTGTATTCAAATATATTCCATAGTTTACAAAAAACAGGAATATCATATTCTCTGGAGCAGACAGAATTGCTAACCTTTCTTCAGTGTTCATCATATTAATCACTGCTGCAGTGGCCTTAACTGTATAGGTTATATGCTGCCAAGGATATAACAGACATGCAGCTTCCAAAGCTTTGGGGCACCTTCCACAGGCCCAAACTGTTAAGCAGCAGCTCCCCCACACGGGGACTCACTGATCCATCATGTTGTGGCATTTATATAGGAGATTTCACAATAAATCCTTTGCATTGCAGTTGTTCTGTCACTTTAATTTTTATTTGTTTCCTTTCTGTATCACTAAACTTTTTTTTTCAATTAAATTACATTTTTTATCTTTTTTTATTGTAACATTTACCATATCTGAATGTCTTTCAAGGTGTTTCTCTTAAAATATCTTTGGGGCCAAATTGTTCATATTAATTAGTATTTCTTTGTCGTCTACAAAAATAAGACTTCTTATCAGATATCCTTTTCTTTCCCATGTCCATGTTTCTTTTTTTCTTTATTTTGTAGCATTTCTTCTTTTGCTTCCTTTTCCAGGTTGCCCAATGTTATATCATCTGTCTAGCAATTGGCACTGAGAGTTAAGGCTGTGAGCTATATTTCTTGCGGTAAAAGGACTGATTCCCCCTCCTTTACCTATGATGTGACCTTGAGCAAGTCACTTAAAGAAATATTTCTATTGGGTCACCTCTGTGTGTCCAGTGGTCCTATGTGGTTAACAAAATTGTATTATTATCTAGGGAATGGCTTACTCTGATCTGTTGTATCAAGGATCTTAAATTATTATATGTAGATTTTTAACAGGTTTTTCTTATGCATGTATATTTCTTTCCTTTAGTTTCTTTCTCAGGGCGGCCGCAGTAGTGCAGCAGTTAGCGTTGCCACCTCACAGCAAGAGGTTCTCCAGTTTGATCTTTGGCTGGGGTGCCTTCTGTGCGGAGTCTACATGTCCTCCCTGTGGTCATGTGGGTTTTCTCCGGGTGCTCCAGTTTCCTCCCACATCCCAAAGACATGCTGTAGGTGGACTGGATACTCTAAATTGGCCCTAGGTGTGAGTGTGTGTGTGCCTTCCATGGAAGGTTGGGTGCTGGGCTGGCAACTCAAAACTGTAAAATTCCACTGCCAATCATGAGTGGACAGGTGACTTGCTGTGGTGACCCCTAACTGGGAAAAAGCTGGAAGAAGAGTTTTGTTCTTGTTATATCCTCTGTGTGGAAATTCTGGGTTTGTTTCAGAATAGTAACATTTTTTTTTTTTTTTTATGTTTGTAGATTGCTTCCTTTTAATAATGTTGGATTGGCATCCACAGCATGGCCTAAACGTATGGTAGGAATGATTCCTCTTCTAAAGATTTTGTACTGCCTTTTTTCAATCCTGGCCCCACGGCCTTCACTGGAAGTGAGCACTTTCTTTTATCTTGGGAGTTGAATACATAGTCACTGTTTTCATTTTTAACCTACATTTCTTTATGGTTTATAAAATACAGTCTATATATAAATGTTGTCTTTGGGAGACTTTGTAAAAAGAAGAGTCCACCAGATGAAGACACTTACCTAGACAAGAGGATGGGAGCAGTACTATTCTGCATAATATGCTTATTCCATCTGTCCATTCAGAGGCATATTTTTCAGTAAATATCATGGAATAATTATTGATATTAATTTGATTTTACTAGGTTTTCCACTCCTTTAAAATGTCAAAGAAAGTATCGTATTTCTATATTTAAAAACTGCAGCCATCTAGTATTGTATGGTATAATAGTTATCTATACTCAATAATTTGTAAAAACTCACTATTATAATACAATAATACAACTGAAAAACTCAGAGAATACTAAATAAATTAAAACAAACTCAACTCACTATGGCAAAAATAAAGAAACGCATACTGGACAGAACTGGTATTAAGTGTTTTCATCCTTTAATGATGCAAAGAACTTTATTGGAATACACAGAAAGGACTGATGAAGTATAGGCATTTGTCTTTAGGCATTCAGATTTGTGTTACTTTATTGAATCATATCAGCAATTAAAAGCATCCTTACATCCAATTTTTCAATACAGTATGGCAGCTGTTTGGTCACAGATAAGGAATCCTTGCAAAGAGTGGTGAGAGTTGCCAAGAGGATAACTGGCACTAGTCTACCCACAATCCAGGATCTTTATACATTGAGGAGCCTAAAGAGAGCCACCAAAATACTAAATAATGCAACTCATCCTGCAAACAGTCTGTTTATGAGCCTGTCATTGGGTAAAAGATACTGCAGTATTAGCTGCAGGACAACTAGATTCAAAGACAATTTTTATATGAAGGTGATCAGACTTCTTAATTCCAACATTAAGTCTGATCACTGACAAGTCAGGATGTTGAGACTTCCCATTCACTGTGTGATATTATTTTATCTATTATATATTAAGCCCAGCTGACCATTATAATTTATACTACATACCCAGGTGCAATATTTTTTCTTCAGCTGCTACTGCTATGTGCTTGTTCACCCATAATGTAGTGTGTGGTTCGTGTGCAATACTACTAATTGGAATTTGCTGCTAGATGTGTGTTTTTAGTATCTTAACAAGTGTGTGTTTCTAGGAATATACTTAGCTATATACTTAAGTGTAGAGTTGCCCCAGGATTCAATAAAGGGATTTCTCCATGCCAGAATGGTGTAGCAGCTTCTGCACGTACTATGGCCACCACGCGATTCAATAAATAAGGCTGGGGGCATGCACTAGCCAGCTAGCACTTTTCTGGCACAGACACCACAGGATAATGCCAATTAACTCATTTGCTAGTGGAAACCATGCAGATTTGGTGAATTAGCGATTCAGTAAGCAGGCAGGCATCTGTGCCAGAACAGTGTCTGTTGCAGAAATGTGTTCAGTTACTGACCATGTACATTTCTGCAAAAAACAAAACGGGGACGTGACAGCTCAAAGTAAAGCATGTATTATAATCATTAGGCATGCCAATGGCCAATAATATGGCCATTGGCATGGAAAAGAGTTGCAAAATTATAAAACTCAAAGTTTTTTTTGGCCGATTTCAGACATTTAAGCCTAGCGCAGCAACAAGCAACTAAGATTGTGCCAAAAATAAAAAAAATGTGAAAAGACAATTTTAAGTGAAATCTACATTTTGCTATTATAATGAGTAGCATGCAGAATTAAAACAATAACAGGTAACACTGGTTGCTAAGGGGAAAGGCTCTGGTCTAGTGGTGTAACAAGGGACTAAGGCAGTGGGGTATGCAAATGAGCAACATTTATGGAATCACAAAATGGAAGTCCATTCTGTGGCTGCACCTAACAGTGTTGAAGCTATAAGGCAGTGGTGTAAGCAGGAGAAGCCGATGACATGAAAAGGAGGTGTATCATACTTGGTGTAAGCACACTGGAGCTCCATGGCTTCCATTTGAGCTTAGCTAAGGACAGGTAAGCAAGGGTGTGTGTCTGAGGTTGTATTTACTTATTCCATGAAATGGGGAGTGTGTTCGCATGCAGGGGAGGGCATTTCTGCTTAAAAGTGTTTACTTTAGCTAAATGGGTTTGTGTGGCATGCACTGGCTGTTAAACAAAACAAAACAAAACAAAAAATCCCACAGAAATAGCAGAACTGTTTACATTTGGGCAGTGGGTTTGTGTGGCAGGGCTTAAAATGGGCAGAAATGGGAAGGGAAAAAAAATAAACAGGAAATAGCAGAATAAAAGCAATCAAGTACAAATAATATCGCTGACAGGTGGAATGTATCATAGTCAGACAATCAAACAGGTAGCATCTGCAGTACAATAGTATAAACTGTGCAAACACCTTTCAGTCTGTTTTTTTCCCACAAACTCTGCACCATTGGTGTACACACTTGGGGGAATTTTAACCAACAAAATGTTAGGGGCTGCTATCACTTTGATACATCAGTATGTGCTACAGGCTGAGGGTGGTGAGGAGGATAATGCTGACAACCGCCCCAGACTGGGGCGGAGGAGAAGAGTGTTCAGACCTGGTGTAACCTACCAGGGGCTACATGATCTGGAGATAGTAGAGCACTACAGGGGGGACAGGGTTATACTTCAACAACTCATTGAGCTATACCAGCCTCACCTCAGACCCAGAGCCAACAGAGGGGAACCCATCCCAGTGGATGCCAAGATATGTGGAGCTTTAAGAATACTAGCTACAAGTACATTCCAAAGACCTACTGGGGATATCATGGGGGTCCCACAAGCATCTGCATCCAGGGTACTCCACCAGTTCCTGGATGCCATGCTACCTCATGCTGGTGAGCACATTTAATTCCCCAGCACCTGTGAGGAATGGACCATCGATATGTGCCTCTTCCACTGTGTAGCAGACTACCCAGAGGTACTGGTTGCTATAGACTGCACTCACATCCACATCAAAGCACCACCTGGTGAACAGGGTAGGGTCTATGTAACCCACAAGGGCTTTCACTCCATCAACTGTCAGGTCATGTGCAATCCCAGGGCATTAACATTAATGTGTGTGCTAGCAGCCCTGGAAGCTATCACAACTCCCACATCTGGCATTCCTCACAGCTGTTCCAGGGATTTGCCAGAGGGGACATCCTGTATGGCCATCTAATGGGGGATGCTGGCTATGCCCTGGAGCTGTGCATGATGACACCCATCAAAAATGCACACACACTCAATCAAGAATGCCATAATAAGGCACATGCACATAATTATCTAACCACAATTTTTTGGTGGTAAGAAAGGAGTGTTCAGTGAGGCAATGTAGTTCTGAGATAATGTCTGAGATGGAGATGAGTGTTGAGTTGTCCGCATGCTTGGCTATGAAAAGGTCACTGTGTTTCCACTCTCTCTTACTCATCATTGCTTCTGTCAGCAGGCCCACAGCCTGCAGACATACAGACACCTGGAACACAATCGGAATACAGTATGTGACACTACAGTCAGTCAGCAGTGCTAACAGCAATAATGCATCATAGCTAACAAGGTACATACACTTTGATGTGTACTCATAACTACTGCCAGCAGACAGCACCTTTCATAGCATGAGATTGCTACACGGTACTATAGTCACCCTGTGCATCAGACCCATATGAACATGTCCATGCATCAACAGTATGGATAACAGGGTTGTGGGACAAGTATCATCACATGCACAGGGTGTGGTGTTGGGTCTATATCATATGTTTGAAGTTTGAAAGCATTGAACTTTAAATAATCTAATTTAAATGTTTGAAGTTTCAAACATTGAACATATGATTAAAAAAAAAAGAAAGGGAACTTACCTGACTGTTGTAATCAGGGGGCAAGCCCCCCTGCACCCCCCACACCCCCTGCTCTTTAAATATTCCAACTCCGAGACCACACTATAATGCAGCAAAGGGAAGATTTCCCTTACTGCACTGTAGTGCGGTCTCGGAGTTGGTATATTTAAAGAACGGGGGTGTGGGGGTGCAGGGGTGCTTGCCCCCCTGCCTACAACAGTTAGTTTTTTTTTAATCATATGTTCGATGTTTGAAACTTCGAACATTTAATTTCGATTATTTAATGTTCAAAGTTTTCAAACTTCGAACATATGATATAGACCCATGGTGTTGGATTACCAGAGGCCTAGGCTGGGCCGTATGTCTGACATCATGTGTGTGTGTGTGTGTGTGTGTGTGTGTGTGTGTGTGTGTGTGTGTGTGTGTGTGTATGTGTGTCTGGAGGGGTGGTGTTCAACTGGGCCATGCAGAGGAGCTGTGCATGTCTGGTGGTGACCAGCCTGTGATAAGGATGTGTGAGTGTTTGTATGCACACTATTAAGACATGTGGATGCCAGTCACAGGGCTATATTAGACAGCTGTGGACCGAACATGGCAGGATGTACAGTTCAGCATCTCCTGGCAGGGAAGTGGTTCTTCCAGGATTACCACTGGCATCGCCAGGACCAAGGAGAGATGCAGTGCTATTCCCTGATGGTGACTGCTGTCTGCTGGATCTGCACCCTGATGGGACTGGTCAGGACATTGTGCATATGGCCTTGCTCTGGTGTGGTGTGGACAGCACCTTCCCTTTGGTAGTGTTGTTGGTACTGCCACTATGGGACTGTGAATGTGCACAGCCATCTGGGTTCACAGCTGATCATGTTGCTGACCTACTGTATGTCCACCTGGCTGATGCCCTACTCTCACCACATGCTCAAGCACAGATATTACATGGTCAAGCTGTGACAATGTCTCATCCCACTGTCTATCCATGACATTGGCAAGATGACGTATGGCATCACAAATGCCATGGAGGTCGTCATGCATGGCAGGCAGTGCTGCATTCATGACCCCGAACATCTGTCTGGTGTTGTGGTCAGTATGTGCCTGTGCCTCCATGATGGACCATAACATGCATCTGGCGACACCTGCTGTGGCACTTTTGAAAGGGGCTTGATGGGCAGCAGTCCTCCATCAAGTATGTCTGTCCATCTGCCTGTGTGTAACCTCGCCTGCTCTCTGGCTATGGCTGATGTCTACACTCACACTCAGCATACTCAACACACTAGCCTGTTCCATGCCACCACCCTTAACCTGTTCATTATCCATGGTTGCTGGGGACTGGGTATGTGTGGGCATACTGACTGTGTGCGGGAACATGGTGGGTGAAAGTGGGATACCAAACAATGGCACAGATTCATGCACCAACAACCCCACCTGTGCCTCACTATGACCACCATCTTCATGGGAGTCCACTAAGACACTGACATCAGGTTGTGAGGGGGAGGGACACCAACCTCTGTGTTCACCTACAAGGGGAAGACAACATATTGTAAATTAATACCCTACAGTATTATGTTTGGTGATATATATATACACACACATACACACACACACACACACACACACACACACACACACACACACACACACACACACACACACACACACACACACACACTCCTGATACAGTCTGGCACAGCTGTGACACCTATGGGCCCTTCAGGTCAGACCTTACCGTAGCTCTGCCTGCCACAATCCATCTCTTTCACTGGTATTGTAAAGCCCACAACAAAGGGTGAAAAATCCTACTGTGTGATGGGCCTAGTAGCATAATGGTAATTGTGGCCAAGACCAATGCTATTGGAGTGAGCTGTACAGTGTCACGAAGTGCATATCCATGTACTGTAAGAGCTGGCTTACTGCTATACAGACCACACACAATGACAAGGTGTAACGATATGTGATGATAACTGATGAATCAACAAGTCTATACACTATCACTGCAGTACCTACACAGTTCAGACTCACGGGGATTCATTTCAGACAACATTGCAGAACAGTCTGCAATACATACAGGAAACATGGAAAGTTCTAGGTGTATATCCTCATAAGATGATACCTGGCTTTTGGCCCCGATGCCTTCATAAGCCTGGTCCAGAATTTCACCCATGTCCCTTCAAAGCCAGCACCTGTTTCCCCTGCCCAGCTAAGACACATGTGGGATCCCAGGCATGTCTCATCCATTTCCCATGCAGTCATCCAGCTTCTTCTTCAAGAGGGCTATACACATACTCTGCTAGACATGGGGAGGGAGTGTATTTTATAGACAGTGTATGTGTGGGACACTACACTATCCTGCCAACAGGTACTATATATGTCACAGACTAGGTGAGGGCCTTGCGTGCATGATACGTGAGTGGGGTTTGTCTTACAGATATGCAGAAATGCCATTAAGGCTGGTTTGGAAATGGCCTTGTATGCCAGACACAGGTCACCTGTGATCAGTCTGTATGAGACTGAGTACAGGTACAGGGCTTTCAGCCTACCTGTATTGGATAGGTGTTGCAGACCCTGGATTTGACTGGTCAGGAACCTCTGTGGTCTCTGCAACTGCTGCATTTGCTTGGGAAGGTACATGCCAAAGGAGACATTTTACTTGGTAATGCGTCTGATAAGGGTGGAGTACAGGGATGTTGTAGCCTCCTGATTCCTGGATGACATACCCATATTTGTGAGGTGGGCCATGTATACAGCCTTCTGTACAATGGTTCCCACATGGTAGGAAACTGTCAGGTTGCTACCAACCCTGGTGCACAAGTTGCTGCACACCTGATTGCATGCTCAGTACATTATTATTGTCATAATTAGTGTGGATAATATCTGCCACAGCAGGGAGAATAATGCATCTCCTGGCATTCAGTTTGCGGCAATGCTTCTTGCACCAGTCATTAATTGGTGAGGGCCTCATGGCGGATGCTCACATCAGTAGGGGAATGTAAGACACTGGCCAACTTGCAAGCATCTATAAACCTGGTCAGCCACAGACCATTGCTTTTGTCTTATGCCTCAGATACATATATCTCCAACAGTAGTGGCCCCAGAACAATCCTTAGGGTACAGCACTTTGGAAAACTCTACTACTAGAGGTGGGTTCCACTACTTTGACTGAGTGGATACTATCACTGAACCAGTTAGCTACCCATCTGGTAACATACAGGTTGATGCTTAGCTGTGTAGGTGTATGTATCGTGGCCACCTGGTGATTATTGTGAGAGAATTGAGCTAGATGAAGGTAGGCATTGTTCACCATCTTCCCATCATCCTTGTGTTTGTTAACCACTTCAGAGAAGTCAACCAGGTTTAACAGGCCTGATCCCCCTTTGACAATACCACACTGTGTTGGCTCAGGCATTTTGAGGTTGCCGATGTCCCTGTTCATAATGTCTTTGATATTGCTTTCCATGCCCTTGCAGAGCAGGCTAGTTAGGCTGATGCGCATATGATTGGCTGGGTCAGTGGATTGCTCCACCTTTGTGTATAGGGATAACAGTGGCTGTCCTCTGTGCAGATAGATGACACCAGTGCTCAGGCTTTGGTTGACTACAGTGCATAATGGATCTGAGAGCTCATGCCTGGATTCATGTAGGATACAGCCAGGGATGGTATCAGGCCTATGGAGACTTCTGTATGTTGCCTTTGAGAGGGCATTGCAGACCTGCTTCCTGATGATGAGGGGAGGGGGGCAGGTGTTATGCATGCACGTGTACTGATGGGGGGACAGGGGGGTGATGTTTACACTTCACCTGTCTGCAGTAGGTTGCCTATACCTATGCTGTATGTGTACGTGTATGTGATGTTATTGACCACCACTACAGAGCAGATTTGTGTGTTGCCTCTGGGATTGCAGACATATGTGTGGAAGGCCTAGTGATTGGCCTTGGTGGATGTGTCCAATATGCACTCAAAGATAGCCCTAGGGTAATTTACCTGTAACCTTATTTGCTTCTGCAGACCAAGGTGACATTGCTTCCAATAAGGCAACTGTTGCTTCTTGGCCTTGCCCAGCAATTAGTTCCACTTATTATAGTATTATGGTATTTGTGTATTGCTGCTGTCCACCATGGACATTTACCCCACCTTGAGGGAGATGATGTTGTCCTGTCAAGTATTGCTGAATCCATACATCTATGTACATGCTCACATAGTATTGTGGTGTGGGCTTGGACACTACTGCTAGTTCCAACCTGCTCTGAGGGGATTTATAGTCATTTGTGCAAAGTTTATTTTGTTTGACTTTGACAAGGGGTGGGGCAGGGGAGAAGGTGACCTGAACAGTGATGGCTATGTAGTCAGATCTTACCAAGGAGGATGAGTGCTACAGTGTCTACTCATGTTGGTTAGGACCAGGTTCAGGATATTTCCACCTACCGTAGGAGTATTGATCAGCTGATCCACTGCATTGCCATTGACAAAGCCAAGGAATCACTGTGCATTCATGTTCAGATGGCATAGGTCATGCACACTATGGTTGGATCATTGAAGTCACCCAGGGGCAGGGTAGACAATTGAATCCTGACAGATTCCAGCAAGTCCCAATAGGTGTGGTGGTGTGTATGATAATGTTTAATACTCCACCTCCTGTGGCTTTGCAGCCCTCCATTTGGGGTCTAAACATATGATGAGTTGAGTAACCTGGCAAGATTAGTTTGCTCTCCACAGCTGCAAAGCAGGTGTCAGTAACTGCACAGATGTCGGTATCCTACAGGGCAAGATACAATTGCATTCACATGGGTTTTATGCTAAGACATCTAGCTCCTTTTAGAGCAAGACATCTGCACAAAGGGACATATAACTGATGGCCAAAGGCCGGAAAATAGTGTCACTTTATGAATCTAGCTGAAACACACTTAGTTGCCAGCAAAGACGGTGTCACATTCACAGGTCTACTCCACAGGATATGACATCTAACAATCAAATGTATGCTATTATGTTATGACTGCAGTCTTTAATGGTTTGCCACTGATGTGCCAGACAATACACAACTGTATGAGGCATTGACTACAAATATAAGGTTGACATGTGCTCAGTCTGCAAAACTCTGGACAGTTGTCAGGTATGGGCTTAGTATATAACATACAGTTCAACACACACTTCTGCGCCTGTTGTGTACTATGCACATACCCTATATAAGTCTCTTACATTTCTAAGACAAGCATATGTAACATAGTAGCATTCACATGTGACATATGAATATTTATAACATCCCAGGTAGCTGGCCTAGCAGTGTCACACTCTGTATTGGACAACAGACACACCAGTAATAGTCATGCATGAGCTGACCTTTGCTGCGGTGACTCAGGGGCCAGAAATGTGATCCATGTCACTGCAGACAGGGCACGCAGGAAAGGCCATAGGTGCCGGACAGCAGGATGTGAGTCCAGCAGGTCTTGTTGTGACCTAGTGTTTAACTTCCTATTTCACATTATTGTATCCCCTTTTACATTCCATTACAAGCTTACATGATTGACACACCTGTTATAGTGATGAAGAGTTTACTCAGAATAATGCAAATGATTAGGTTTGTGCAGTCACATTCTGTCTTTGTGTAGATGGGTTCAGACCTGTGTTGCATAGGCAGCAGCTTGCCTTTTGTAGGTAATGCTCATGAGCAGGTGATGGCCTGTGAACCAATCAGTGTCTCCCACTTGCTACTTGCATCCAGAGTAGCTGTGTTGTCATTCCATTAGCCAATGCCATAGCAACACAGTGCTATAATTAAGTCCTTCATGTGGGCCTGTATCACCTCAATATTCCCAGTAGACTGTGAGTTGGGCCAGTATATGTTGGTGTAGTGTGTGACTGGCAATCAGGATATGTTTGTTCAAACAGTCGTTCTACTCTAGAATTCATTTGGGGTACTGGAATGTTGCTGTGACTGTGGTGCAAATGGCTGTGGGTGGACAATTTCTAAACAATGTATGCTTTTCTCTAAAGTTCCATCCCTGTAGTGCATGATATATTTGGAAATACATGGGTTATTCCCCAGACCTGATTTGGGGTAGTGTCATGTTGGTCTTACTGCGGTTCAGAAGGTGCTGGGTGAAATATTTGGCAGCTCTCAGTGTTTTTGTCTTCTGTTACATGACTGCAGGGTGTACATGCATATGACCGACCAGTGGATGGTCGAGTGGGTATGGCTAAAAGTAGTGCAGCAACATCTCAAAAATGCGATTGCAAGTGTTGCAAATCGCAAAATCTTGTCCCCTTTTTGACCCATGTTAGCACTCATTTTAAGGTGTACAGAGGTTGGAACTGTCAATTTTGTTATTTTTCAGACATTCTGACCATTTGGCATTATGTGATTTATGGAGAAAAGTCAGTAAAATGTATGGTCAAGCAATGTGAGCTCGACCATATGATGGTAAACTGACTAGAGTCACACCTCTCCACTGTCCAGATGTCTAGACACTGTCCAGAGGCGTGGCTCATATGTTTGGTCTGTTCCCCATAACAGTTGTGGGTTTCTGACAAATCACTGGGATGATGTGAGCATCGACGTCAGTAAATGATGACAATCATTTGTGTTTCAGACCTGGAATCTATAAGAAAATATATGTTAAATCAAACCATGCTACTCTAGCAGACTTCTACGCGTATAACAGCCATATTTCAAATATGTCACTATTGTTTGCCCTTTATCTCCCCACTTTGTCACGCTTTTTGAAGATGTCTTGCAGTAAGAGATTGTTTTATATATATATATATATATATATGTGTGTGTGTGTGTGTGTGTGTGTGTGTGTGTGTGTGTATAAATATATATATATATATATATATATATATATATATATATATATATATATATATATAGATTAGACATATATAAAGATATATAAAGATATATATATATATATATATATATATATATATATATATGTATATATATATATATATATATATATATATATATATATATATATATTTATTTGCAATTTGATTACCGGGGAAGTGACCCATTTTCAGTAGAGGCCCAGGGAGAAAAGCTCCAAGATGCATTATACAATTTAGATACAAATTATAGTTAATATTAAAGATCTTATGTAGAATAGTTACTCATAAATGCATTCAATATCATGCATAGTTAACAAATTCATTAAGCTTGAAGGTAGGGATCACACAGTTTCATTAAAGGAAAACAGATGTGGGTTAGGTGTGGAAACAGTTTACATACAAACCTTTTAAGAAAATATAAACACGCTTTACATACACACATCAACAGTAGAATGCTATTTACAATATTTACAAGGTTGGGCTGTGTGAGGGTAGCTGTAGGAGGTGAGAGCTTAGAGAGAAGCTATAGAAATTGTTGAGAGCTTAGATAGGCTCATAGGATGATAACTATGAGAGTTGTAGAGTTTGGGAACCAGAGCGAGAAACCCCTTGGATTAGGTTGGGTGAAGGCAGATACATTTCCATTTAGTGGACAGGTGTTTGAATAGTTGAGTTTTCAAGTTTTCTGAGTTTGGTATGAGTCTTAGTGTGGAGGGAATGGAATTCCATTTTTTGCCTAGTGAGAAAGGCAGCAGAAGTTGGCCAGCAGGACATTTAGGTTTATATATATATATGTATATATATATATATATATATATATATATATATATATATATATATTTGTAATATATATATATATATATATATATATTTGTATTTATATATATACATATATATTTATATCAGAGTACTACAGATATATATTCTTCCCTTATGTTAAATGACTGTAGTGCATGGTATGTTTCTAAAACATTACCAATTTATACAGCTCAGGTGGTGTAGAGGTTCATTGCTGTGATTGTAGTGCACAAAGTCCTGAGTTCAAGACTTTGTGACTTTTTTACTCATGTTAAATGATCATAATGCATGATATGTTTGTGAAAGCAGTTCAAATTCTCAGAACTCAGATGGTGTAGTGGTATGTTACTGTGATTGTGGTGTATAGTGTTCTAGGTTTGAGGCTTGGCAGAGCTGATTATTTTGTTGCTTGGCAGAACAAGGGCTGATGGAGACAGAGTGCTTAAGGCAGTTGTAAGTGGGTTTGTGTGGTTTTGCATAAAGCCAAACAATGCTAACAGATGGTTAAGTCCTCTTAGCTTCACTTAACACCACTTACTCCTGTTTACACCTGTGCTAATTTTAATTAAAGAAAAGAAAATAAAGGGTGATAGTAAAGTTCTGAAATGGGGGCAAGCATGGGGTCAAACATTAGGAAAAGCAGCTAGGGATGTGCAGAATGGGTGTAGGAATGGACCATAGCTCCGTACTTCTTCTGCAGCAACAGCTGTGAATAATGTGTAGAATTTGGAATTTACAGCCTCACACCCCATAGGGAGGCGTGTTGGTGACAGACATTTGTAGAATAATTTGTGGGTGGATTGATTCATTTCACTGTACATGGGGGCAAAATGTAGAGCTATGTATGGGGCAATGATTTTTTTGTGAGACAGATGCCCTTTTTTTAAGGTGAGAGTGGGATGTTGGGGATGGGCTGTAGGTATGTTTGGAGAGGTAGGTTGGGTAGGATAGGTAGCATTTGCAGACAGACAAGAAAGCAGACAAGGGCAGTATGTGACACATGAGGGGTATAAACACCTTGGACAGGGAGGGTGGTTAGGATTCAGAGGCTCATGAGCCCCTAAATGGATACAGTGGGACTGAGGTCCCCACCCATGGGCAGTCACCACTGCACCTTCATGGCCCCAAAGGTAGCTGTGCTGGGGGCTGGACAAGAGAAGCAGCCTACCTCTCGAGGTACACCAGGTGGCCCTCCATCTGACGTAGCTGCCCACGCAACACAGAGCAGATGATGCTGCGCACCATACCCCAGAACATTCTGTGGGTGATGGGCTCCTCAACATGCCTGTGCACATAGGGGGGCTGGGCCCCATTCCTTGAGGTGGTTCCACCCAAAGGTGGTGCAGGATGAGTGGAGGAGGATGTTCTAGGTTGGGTCCCAGATGTGCTGGGGCCTGGTGCTATGGCCAGATGGGGCAGGACAGGCGGATCCACCAGGATCTGCCTTCCCAAATGTGCTATGGTGTTGTGGTTTTCTCAGATATATTTGTTAGTCATAAGCAACACATTTCAAAATTAGTTATAACAGCATGAGGGATGTTCCAATTAACCCAGACCGACAGATTTGAAACAGTTGCATAGCAAAAAGAACATATACATAAATGGAACAACAGTAAGCATTTTAACAGCATGCAAGTTACATTGACAGCAACAGGCCACCAATAATGGTATTTGAACAAGGTATAAAATGTAACCAATGAAATATATGAACAGTAACAGAACACATGTCCCAACAATAGGTTTTGAGAACGACATACCCGTAGTATATGAATAATACTTATTGATGCAGATGACGGGTGGGGGGAGTGAAAAAAGTCCATTAACAACTGTATCAACTTTTATTTTTCACAACAGTACTGCTCAGTACTCTACAGGTCTGCCCTCACTTTACATCTACCTATGGCCCATAACTTCTGTGGCACATACATACCTGTTAGACTGTCAACCTGTAATGGTATGAAGCAGACTGGGTGGACTATGGCTACTTTACTGGAGGAGGCTTTTACATGTTAGGGTTACATAATTGACAAAGAAGGGGTACCCTGCAATGATATTGTGTGACTCTGCTACTAGGTTAGTTCACCTGGATTCCTATCTGTGTCCAAGGTGATTGGCAGCAGTGACCACTAGCCGAGGCAGCATAACACTTGAGAGACATTTATCAGGAAGAGGATATGGTGTATGTACCTGTCCTGCTGTCATTTACAGACATGGGGTTGGACAATGGGACAGTTGTACACGATGTATTGTTATACCCTTCAAACAGCTACTACAAACATTTCATTACCTGTAAGACCTGTGGAGAAAATATCTGTTACCACTATCTGGCTGTTTCTACAAATATTCAAGATTTCTTTAGTGTATATATGCACATATCTCAGTACCACTCTCTGGATTCGAACCGTGTCTGGGTGTGCTAAAATGAACTACAAGTCTGTTTCTTATCACACTGAGCTACTGCTGTTTCATGGCTGACTGTTTCCTGCCTAATACTCTGTGGGTTAGACAGTCACCATCATCATCATCATCATCATCATCATAATCATCCCCCTTTTTCCCATTTTTCTACATGGGGTCAGGGTATTGTGTTAACTGTCGCCAACTCTCTTGATTCAGTGCCACACTCCTGCCTTCTTCAACTCTTATGCCTGTCAAAGATCTTCTTTCACACAATCCATCCACCTCTTTTCTGGACATCCTCACTTCTTCTTACCTTCTTCTTGTCTGCCCAAATCTTCCTCACCAGATTGTCTTCTGCTTTTCTACACATGTACTCAAACCACCGTAATCTGTTCTCTTTGATCTTTTCTGCAATTGGATCTACTTTGGCTTCTGCTCTTATGTCCTCATTTCTTTGTCTGTTCCACAGTATGCATCCTATCACCTTTCTCAGGTACTTCATTTCCATCACCTCTAGATTCTTCATCTGTTCTGCCTTTACTGACCAGGTTTCTGTACCATATAGTAGTACTAGTCACACCACTGTCTTGTACGCCTTACTTTTCAGCTTCTTTGGCATTCTTCTGTCATAGACTACACTTGATACTCTATGCCAGTTGGCTGCAGCCCCTCTGATTCTAGCTTTGACCTCTTCATTTAGAGTACCCTTCTCCTCAACTACTCCTCCCAGATACTTGAAGCTGTTTACCTGTTCCTCTATCTTGCCTTCTATCTCTATTTTCAGCTTCTTCTGATTTCTCCAATTTGCTGCCATTACCACCGTGTTATCTGTGCTTAATTTCATCCCATGTTCCTTCAGATTTGCATTCCATTCTCCTACCCTTTGCTGAAGTTCTAACTCAGAGTCTGCCTGTACTGCCACATCATCTGCAAACAGCAGCTTTGTTGATCCGTCCCCACCAACCTGTTTGCTAATGTAGTCCATCACCAGTATGAACAGCAGTGGGCTCAGAGCTGAACCCTGATGTACACCCATTTCCACTGGGAACCCCTCTGTGAGGCCAAACACTGTCCATACTTGAGTCAGTGGGTCCTTGTACATAGCCTGTACTAATTCTACCAATGTTTCTGGGACTTAAAACCACCACAGTACTGCCCAAATCAGCTTTCTTGGGACCTTGTCATATGCTTTCTCCAAGTCTAGGAATGCCCAGGTGGACTCTCTCCTCATCTCTAGCTTCTTTGCAAGTATCTGTCTCAATGCAAACATCAGGTCAGTTGTCCTGCATCCTGATCTGAATCCAAACTGCTCATCTCCCATCTTACATTCTACTACTCTGTGTATCCATTTATCAATCACCCCTTCCATAACTTTCATGCAATGTGATAGGAGTTTGATGCCTCTGTACAACCGACAGTTGTGGATGCCCCCTTTGTTCTTGTACACTGGCATAAGTATGCTTATTCTCCAGTCATCTGGGATATGCCTTTCTGTCCACACTGCTATTACTACCCTCAGGAGCCATTTCTCCCCTATCTCGCCCACCATCTTTATCATATCTGCTGTGACCTCATCTGAGCCTGCTGCTTTCCCTGACTTCATCTTCCTTAGTGCTGTTCTTACTTCTTCTAGTCTGGGCTCCTCTTCTTCTCTCATCATAGACTGTTTCTGTGGTAGTACAGCTTCTGTGGGGTTTCTTCATTCAGAAGCTGCTGGAAATACTCCTTCCATCTGCCTTTGATGTTCTCTGGGCTGGTGAGCAGGTTGTTGCTGGCATCCCTTATGAAGGGTGTCTGACTATCTTCTTTACCTTTCTGTCTTTGCCTTGCAACCTGATATAGTTTCTTTGTGTCCCTTACTGAGTCACTTTCTAGACGTTGATACAGTGCCTCTGATGTCCTATTCTTTGCTATTGCAACTTCTTTCTTAGCTTCATTGTTAGTGAACCAGTAGTCCTTCCTAGCCTGGTCAGTCTTTTCTGTCTCCCACTTCTTCCTGCACTCCTTTTTTCTTTTGATGATTTCCTGGACTTCTGCATTCCACCATCAGATTTCCTTATGTACCTTATTTCCATACCTGGCTCAGCCACATATCTTTTCTGTAGTCCTAACACATGCTGTTTTTAGGCGCTGCCATTCTTCTTCAACTCCACCTATTTTCTCCTCTTCTTTGGGTGCTAGTGCCCTGAGTAATTCCTTGAACTGTTGTGCTTTCTCTCCAGTCAACTTCCAGGTCTTCAGCCTGGTCTCTGTTGACCTTAGAACCTTCTTGGACCACTGCATGCAGCCGATTGTGGCAACTAGTGTTTTTTGCTGTGGGCCAACTGTTTCACTGGGGATGACTTTGCAATCATGGATTCTGCCCCAGTGCCTTTTCCTTACTAGGAGGAAGTCTACCTGAGTTGCATGGTGACTACTCTTGTATGTGATCTATTGACTGTCTCTCTTTCTGAACCATGTGTTGGCTACTATCAAGCCATTTGCCAGACAGAAGTCTAGAATGGCTTCTCCTTCTTTATTCCTGTTGCTCCACCCATGTGGACCCAGGCAGTCCTCATATCCTGTTCTGTCTGTCCCAATATGTGCATTCAAGTCACAAATTATCAACACCAATTCATGTTGTCCTGCTTTATCTAGTAGGGCCTGCAACTGCTATCTGAATGCCCTCTTTTCCTCACTATCACAACCCTGCTGTGGGGCATATGTTGAGATTATGAATACTGCCCTATCATTACACTGAAGTCTGACTGCCTTGAGTCTATCATTAATTCTGATGACATCCCATACTGTCTTCTGAAGCCTCTTTCTCACCACAATTCCTATACCATTTGTAGCCTGCCCTCCAGCTGAGTAGTAGACTCTGCATCCCAAGCCAAGTGGCTTTGCTGCACTGCCCTTCCATCTCATCTCCTGAATACATAAGATGTCCAGCCTCCTCCATATCATCATGTCATCATGTCATCCACTTCCAAGCTGTGTCCTATCAGTGAACCTACATTAAGCCTAGCAATTCTCAGATCATGTTTGGCAGGTTGGTTGGATTTAAGTCCAGCTTTCGCTCAACAGAGCTATCCCAGATAACCCAGGCTGGCAACTAGACACTGGCCAGCCAATAGCTTATTGACCCTGGGCTGCTGGGCTTTATGGTGGGCACACACTAACCAATAGGGGCACATCTACCACTCTCCCCATTAGCACAGGTCCCTGGCATGGGTCAGAGTAGGCCAGGTCCTCAACCCACTTATCACCGGTAACTACCCATGCCCATTTTGGCAACATTAGTCAACATGACATAATCACCTAGAGCCCTATATATGTGGGTTAGACAGTCTAACCTTGTAATCCTGAGATTCATGCATGACAGATAGTGTACTGTGTAGTAATCCTTTGAAATTATATGATCTGGAAAGCAAAGGTTAACATAAGACACTGCAGCAGGGGACACACTATAATACATTTGATATTAGCATTCAGGGTTTAGATCTTAGTGCATAACATATGTCATATTTCATATATATCTTGATTTACAGCTCCACAATCTACTGTTTTGCATACTAGCTGGTTCTCAGAACAACCTCTATTAATTCATGCTGTCACAGACATATTTTCTGTGCGGAACCTGTACACATTCGATTTCGACAACATACCAGAATAAACATAACAGTCTGAAGTTTAGGGTTTTATTGTACTTACATGACACAGTGCTCGACTACTGCATATGCTGTACATGACTATTAGTCTGGCAAACCTTTCTTTAATCGTTAGACACAGAACACAGTAAACAATTTACTCCTTATTTATTTCACTATATACTGCAAGGTAGATATGTACTCACCAGCCTGTTGGTGCAGCCTTGTCAGTCTGTCTGCATGGGCCTCAACATTGCTAGCTCTCTCCACTGCAGCTGTAGGTGGAGAAAGCAAACATTTTACATACCTGTCTATCACATACTCAGGTAGAATTTGGTACAGCTATATCTGGGATACTTACAAACTGCTGGAGCATGGTTGTCCCAATCATCTTGGATCCATTGGGACAAGAGTGCCCCCTTCCTCTGCTTTAAGTTAGCATAGTGATGCCATACCTGCTCACCAGTTTGGGGGATGCCAGTGGCACTGGTGAGGTCGAGTGCCAGATGATTCCAGGCCTCCATTTTATACTGTGAGCCCTGGGACTGGTCCTACAGCAGTCTGTCATTATGGTTTGCTACAAGGAGCCCAGCCATGTTTCTGAACTCCAAAATGCCCCAGTGCTGCAACCAAAAGAGCAATCCCTCACCAACGCCTGACATAGTTCCTATTCAGAGCAAGCTACAACAGATTCTGGCTGTCTTCCCACCTGCACTATTTAAATAAAGCTATATTCCTGCCCTTTGCTGTCATTGGACCATTTTGAAAATACAGAGCTCAGCTAAGTGGTGCGCAAACCCGTTAAGCCGATTTGAGCAGTGCTTAAAGGTGTAATTGCTGAGCACTGCATGGGCCTCAACATTGCTAGCTCTCTCCACTGCAGCTGTAGGTGGAGAAAGCAAACATTTTACATACCTGTCTATCACATACTCAGGTAGAATTTGGTACAGCTATATCTGGGATACTTACAAACTGCTGGAGCATGGTTGTCCCAATCATCTTGGATCCATTGGGACAAGAGTGCCCCCTTCCTCTGCTTTAAGTTAGCATAGTGATGCCATACCTGCTCACCAGTTTGGGGGATGCCAGTGGCACTGGTGAGGTCGAGTGCCAGATGATTCCAGGCCTCCATTTTATACTATGAGCCCTGGGACTGGTCCTACAGCTGTCTGTCATTATGGTTTGCTACAAGGAGCCCAGCCATGTTTCTGAACTCCAAAATGCCCCAGTGCTGCAACCAAAAGAGCAATCCCTCACCAACGCCTGACATAGTTCCTATTCAGAGCAAGCTACAACAGATTCTGGCTGTCTTCCCACCTGCGCTATTTAAATAAAGCTATATTCCTGCCCTTTGCTGTCATTGGACCATTTTGAAAATACGGAGCTCAGCTAAGTGGTGCGCAAACCCGTTAAGCCGATTTGAGCAGTGCTTAAAGGTGTAATTGCTGAGCACTGTTTTAACGGAGTGCAAATCTGCTTAGCTGAACTGACTGCTGCTTTGCATTTACGTCTAAGCAATGCTTAATCCAGCTAGGCATAGCTGAGCACTGCTAACCATTGCTCACTTTTCATTTTTGGGTAATATTAGAAGAATGACTTAATTAATCATTACTGACATATTAATAAGTGTATATGATTTTCTTTACATGACGATTTTCTTTACATGACATCCCTCTATGTGCTTTCATTACATTACCATGGGTTGTGACTATTCTGTTTGGGACACTGGTGTATACATGGATGATTTCAAATGTAATATGCACTCACACTTCCGTTTTAGACCAGTTACACTATCCTTCTTGAAAAATATCAATTACTACATAATTTAAAATAAAAATAATAATTTTAACACTGCTTTCCCATGTAAAAATAAAGGAGTGTTTGTCTTGGTACTCGAATTGTGAACGTCTGCACACAAAGCCAGGACTCTAACCACTACACTCTCTCAGCATTAGGGTTTTAGCTGTATATTTTTATTTATCTCCTATAGGATGTTTAAGCAATGCTGAGCAGAGGGCCATAATGCACAAACCCACTCAGCTATGCTTAAACATACCTTAAAATGGAAATGGAAAAAAAAATAATAAACCCACTTTATTTACCTGTATCTGTACTCCTTGTCAGTCACAGTAAGGGAAATTATAGGGGGACATATAGGTACAGATTTTAAATATTGCTCTTACAAACTTAGAAAGTGTGTCTGTGGTTTTCAAGCAAATCATTGGAAAATCACTCGGGGTTTAAGTCAGAACATAATAACAGAAATTTAGGTTTCAGACTTCATACTTTTCAGGAAATCTGTGCTAATGCAAAACCTGTTATCCTATCAACTTTCCAAGTTTGTAAGAGCAATATTTAAAATGCGTCCCTATTTTTTGGGCCTTTGTTCCCCCATTATTTATGGCTTTGTACAGAATTCTTGCTCTAGGAGGTTGAGAGGTATGTGAGGCAGGCATCTAAAGCATTCTGCAGAAACCTGTACATTTGAGGGGTATGGCCATATGGCTCTTTCACAATGCAGGGAGTGTGTGACAGTACCTGTCACACACCCCCTGCATTTCTACTTACTGGGATATTTGCTTTCAGTTTCCACGGACACTGAAAGCACTTGCAAAGTGACATAAGACACTATGACAAAGCAGGGTGTGTGTGACAGAACCTGTCACACACCCCCTGCATTACTTTCTTGATCCCCTATCTATTTCAGTGTCCACGGACACTGTTTTAGTATTTTATTTGATTTCGGTGTCCGTGGACACTGAATTTCTTTTAAAAAGTGCTGTATGGCACTTTCTGAGTGCAGGGAGTGTGTTAGATGTGCGTGCACTACTTAAACACGCCCTCTGCACTCAGTAGTGTTTGTGTCCATTTAGCCTTAGCAGTAGCACACCTTCATGAATATGGAAAGCATGTTGTTGTTAAAACAAAGGATAAACGGACACGGTTCACTCCGTGCAGGAATAGCACTATTCCTGCATGGAGTTTATTGATTTCTAAGACAGTGGTAGCATTATTATATGTTGTTTTATATTATGTCTTTCTATGTATATGATTTTGTTTTTGTCTGTTCCATGATGAGCTGATTGCACAGAATCTTATTTATTCTTCATTTGAGTAGATCTGAAAGACAATAAAGTTACTTTTGACTTTTTTTTGACTTTGTGAAATACCATCTTCCCTCAGAATGAACTTCTGTATAGGTATGTGTTTACACTTTTAGTTAACGTTAGTATGCTTACATGAGAAATAATCCCTGCAATCCTCCAAACCAATTGCAATTTGATCGTTATGAAAAATGAAAAATGTAATTTGCTAAGAAACAAAAATAAATACAGAAATACATTCACAAAGATCAACAGTATCTTACACATCATAGGTCACTGTTTGTGCTACTACTTGTACATATGGGTTTTGATGTAGCTTTAGTTTAGATTTCTCAGTTTCCAGTATCATATAACTGCACTTCTATCCTATTGACCTTAAACATTTCATATGATAATTAGGATACCTAGACACACTTCCAGTTTATATTCATGTACTCAAGTATGGTTTTAATAGGGGAGTAGGCTTGTAGCTTTTCATCTTAGGTAAAATGTTGTATATAATAACTACATTACTTTTATGACTAAAAAAAACCCACCTGTTTGGTTGGAAATTTCTCCTGCAGAGCAAGCAACACAGTCATAACAACAGGCCGGTTGCCCATTCTGTATTATCTTTCGGTACCCAGGTAAACAAACATCACTGCATGAAGAGCGAGGAAACTGAAAGCAAAGGCATAGTACAGATCAAATAACCCCATACTGAACTAATTTTTATAATTTAAATGCATTCTGGTTGCATATTTTAAAGAGATGTTTGGTTTAGCAAAACACTGAATAGACATATATGTATTAATAAAACTTAGATTCATGTTACACAATCTATTTGGTAATTTATTGCTTAATGTAATGAAATATCATGATTATATTTTAAATGAAAATGACATAGCTTTAACAGTGAGATAGCATGGATCAGCCTGTAAACATCATCTAATGCAGAGACACTTAACAAAGAACTAGATGAAAAAGTAGTGCTCATTAAGTGAGTAGGAAATAAATTCAAGTGACTTTCTTGTGTCACTAGTGTCACATTTTTTCTAACATAATATATGGAAGTCTGTTTCAGATAATGCAGACTTTAATGTATTATGTTAAAAGTTTATAATAATTATATAACGCAGTCCAAATGTACATATAACAGCATGTCATAATATTATTGAAAAACTCCTTTAATATTTTGCAGATAAAGTGACAGCAAGGAAATGCCTGATCACTACAGACCACTTCAGTTATTCCACAATGGTAGCTGTTTTACTAGAGGTAATTAGAACACAAGAGGAATGTTCACAATCATAGGAATTGCTAGCATTTGGACTATTGTGAGGGTTATTGTTAATGCAGCATCTGAAGAAATATGTTTTGCCACATGAAGATTTGCACACCATAATTCAAATGCTGATAGCTTTGTTTGAAACATCACCAGTAATTGCATGCATATACATTACGGAGAGCACACCTTACAGAAGAAACAAGTAGACAAATTAAGTATAGGCTAAGTTTTCAGTAGCTCTTTTTTCTTCTGCCCATGATGCAGCACAACTACCCTAATTGCATTGCACATATGATTCTATAATATGTAGGTTCCCACAAGAAAATACTGTCACAAGTCTTCAGAATAGGTTTATTAAAACAGGACACTTGAAAACATTTAAGTACAATGCAATCATGTGGTATGTGTTTTAACAGTAACATGCCAAATTTGCATATTAAAAGGTAATGGATTCATGGTAAGCCTTAACATGAAATGAATAAGGGAGTTAAAGGGCAATAGAGGGACAAAATTAAAAGTGAGCCCAGTACCAATGTGACACAACATCGTGTATAGCAACACAGGACAAAACTTTTGTCCCGGTCCCCTTCAATAAACACATCACACCGAATTATATTTGACGACCTTTATTAAACTTCCATAAACATGATTGTAAACGAATATTTATTAATTGCTACCAAAACATGATATAGGGGAAGATAACATCCATGTAACGTTAACATAGGACAGCGTGACCCCACTCCTGATCAGTAAGCAGTGTCCATACCTCCACTCACTTGCTTAGATAGCAGTGTACCACCAATCACTTCAGTTACAATTTATTGAATTACACCTCCAACCAAATAAGCAGCTTACCTCCGCTTGCTTAATTACTTATCAAGCAACACAACTGCTCACTCTCCTTTCCCACCTTATTGAATTGAACATCCAACACCAGAGGAGGAACAGAAGAGGGCAAGCCTGACCCTCTTCTCCACCCACCAGCCTGACCAGGTTGTTCCCCCTCACTCCAATAAATTTTCAGCCATCTAACCACCATTAAGGCATTACCCCAAACATCATTTTGCATACCCCATCCTCTCTAACCAAGCTGGATCTGAGTCATCCCAGCCTAAAACCCCTATCACATAACTAACGAAAATAGCCAGTTACCTAAACAACTGAAAACAAACCACTGATCACTCTGCTATGCTAACGTAGCAAAGCATAACTTCATAACCTTAGCATAACCACTGTACATGAACTAAATAATCCTTACCTAACAACCAAAGAAGCCTTGCTATGATTCCAAGGACATTAGCAGCCGATTGGACAACCAAACACTAAGCCCACTGCCACTAAAACCATGCAGAGGCAATTGCACACCATCATACCACAATACAACTCCATTTTACCACCCAATGAATGTAATAACCAAATGAAATCTCTTTAAGGTCAGTGCAATAACAATCTTGACACCACACCAACTATCCATTAAAAACATAAAATGTTTTAAACAGCCATCATGGCATTTTAGCAGCCCAAACACCACAAGCCCTACAAGTTCCATATTGACAACTGAAAATGAACCATAATCCCCAACAGACCCAAATGAACCTCCTACCCAGCTTAATACAAAAACCAAATACTCAATATCCCCCTCAGTCATCCTTCCTTCCCACACACAAGCCATCACCCCAACCCCTCAACTTATAAAACCCTTCCACTTAAATAGCTAAAGTAGCCAACAGGCCAAACAACTGAAAGTAAACCCATGATCTCTCTCCAATGTTATCCCATGCCACTTGAAACCACACAAGGGTAATTGTCAACTATCCCTAACAGAAGCCCTATATAATAATGTCCAAGAGCCATCCTGACATCCCTCCAACTATCCAATACAAGTGTAGCACCTAATGACCATTCTCGCCTTTGCTGACCCTCAAAACATTTCCAGAATGACCAACTACAGCCATGACAAATGCCACAGAAATTATAACCCCTTGAACTCAACATCCCAAGACCAATCCCTGCACAAAACCCAGCTTTACAATAATCAATGTCTGTCCATCTACCTGCTCAACCTATGCCAACCTTTCAAACCAATGAACACTAACCAAATTCAAGATAGCACAATACTATGCTCCTGATTAAGAACACCTAGTGCCTGCATAATCTTAACACCCCCCCCCCCCAAAATGACTAGCTCCTAAAGCCAAGCCTGACTAAAACCCTAGCCACGACCTTCAGGACTAACCTTAACCCCCCATGCTACCTATGCAACTAGTAAAAGTAACATGGCCTACTTCTTAAAACTCCAAAAGCATGCCTTGCTTAAACCCTCTATCACCCACACAAATGACACACCGTGTTCCCAAAATATAACAAACACACCCTCATGCCTACAATACTTCCTGAAACCCTACCTAAAAAAATCACTCAATCATAAATGAAATGGTTCTTGTGGTTTTCCATCTAAACCCTAACCTAGTATTAACATTACCAATACCTACCACGCCCTATGATAAATTTCAGCTTTCTATCACCAGAGCACATCATGGGCCCTCAATCAACACAATAAACTGAATGGGTAACTGTAAATGCAGCCCAAGAGTTCCACCCAATTCTGACATGCCTAACTGCGCACTTACCAAAATAGAATTACCTGAAACCTCATTACCCACCACTCCAGTGGCTAAAACCATTCCATCACAGCTGCATGCATCACTTTTAAAGAACATTTCCTTTGGGCCTCCCACTAATGCCCCTCTGAACTCCCTGTGTATAATCTCATTCCAGCAGCCAAAAATTCCCTCCACACATATCCCCAAAACAACCGCACACCTAAAATGGTCCATCAAACCCTACATACTCTTAGCAGTCATACATATACTAAAGCCGTTACTATCATCCCAGCTGTTGTTAATTCCACCCCACCTATGTACTGCTCTAAAATCACCTTAATTAAAACTGAACACCTGCTTCACCATGCCCCTAATTTACCTCAAGCACCTGTTGCTACAGTAATCTCAAATCATACAAGCTCTTACTTGCCTAAATGAGCACCTGAAATTGTGTCATTACCTGCAACCTCACTGCCTTCCACACCAAAGTCCAGAACCTCCAACAGCAGCATCACATGTCAAAATCTACTTCCTTCAGGCTCACCAGCTGATACAAATTGCGTACTTCACCATCTCTGCCTGAAATTCTGTACCTCCATCATCTGCAAAAGAAAAACAAATTAAGCACCTTGCTGTTATGAAATTGCAATGTTTATAGCTGACAACCTCAATCCACCCAATCACAGAGCTACCAGTCAGATAATATAACTTAAAGATGGGAATCAAACCCTTTACCCTAAGTGTATGCAGCAAAACAATCACTATGCCCACCCCTTACCACCTGCATTAAGCTAACTGTCTGATCTGGGGACACTGTAGCCAACTCGTTGTTTCAAACCTTTCATACTTCTGCCCACAAAATAGATTATTGCCAAGAAATAACTGTAATCTGAGAAACAAGAGGAAAAACCCACAATAAGCCAAACTCTAAACCCCCCCCCAAACCTATTTACTTCACCAATACCCCATAGATCAATGGACGTATTCTAACTGCCTCCCTAAATTGCATTTAACCTTTCCAGAACCACTGCTAAACTGACCGAATAATGGGTATTGAGTACATCAGTTTCCATAGGATATGAGGTCTGAACTTGCTGGCAGCCTTATCCATGCCCTCTGTGAAGTATGAAGTGATGAGTGATGGGCTGGGATGCCTGCCTGGCATTCCAGTAGTCTGCATTCTCAATAAAGGGAGTCTATTCCACAGATTGGGTCCCAGAGACTTCCCAATCTGTCCCACCACCAAGTCCTATTGATATCACAAAGAAGGTTGAGGTCCGATGTATGGGTTAAACCAGTATAGCCCAACTTTTGGATATGCATCAGTCCCATCAAGGCGGAGTCTGCGATTGCATTGTATGCCAGGCAGAGGTCACCCATGAGGAGTCTGTATGAAACTGAATAGAGGGACAGGGGTTTTAGCCAATCTGTGTAGGGTAGCTGTATAAGGCCCTGGATTCTCCAGTTGAGGAACCTTAGTGGTCTCTCTGGCTGCTGCATTTGCTTAGCAAGGTACATGTTAAAGGGGGCATTGTACTCAATTAGCCTTATAATGGAAGAATACAAGGATGTTATGACCTCTTCATCCCTGGATGAGATACTCTTGCCATGTAGAAAGCTTTCGAACAACGGAAGCAACATGGAGGTCATAAATCAGGTTACTATCAACCTGCGTAACCAAATCCCTCACTACTGATTTGTGTACTTTGAATGTTGTCATGAATTCTAACCTGGAAGAGGGTGAAATAAAAAGGGGCAGTCCTGAGCCAATATGCTTCCTTCAAAGAACTCGTAGACAAACTCAAGTAACTGTCCCCTAATGATGTAATCCTTGATTTGCCATATAAATGATAGAAAATCACAAAGGAACAGTGGGAGAACACACCACAAGAACACACACACACCTGTATCTAAGTAACATGGACCCTCCAAATGAAGACCACCAACATGAGAGAGGCACATGTCTGCTGCCTTTAAATGGAATGCAGACAACGTGTAACAATGAACAGAGGGAAGAAGGAAAAAAAATAATTGACAAGAGACCCCAAGAACAAAGAAAGGATCAAATGGGGAAAAAATAACCAGTGTTGCCAATTCTTGAACCCAGGACTTTCTGCACTATAGTCAGAGCAAAGCACCACTAGGACAAATCAACTCTAACTCAAATGTCTGTCAACTTAACTTAAGTCTGCAATGGTTTGCCACTAATCTGCTAGAAAACCACAATGCATGAAAACTGACCCTAATATGAGGCAAATCTAGGTAGTCTGCGAAAGTCTGTACCGTTGATATCCCCAATTTATGTGCTAGTTTCTTTCTTCTTTTTTTTAATTCACATTAGTTTTACAAATGATATTTACTGCCAGTGAGACCATTTGAATGGTACCTTAGAGCAATATCATGTCAGCAGGTACTTCTTATTTAGAAAACAATATCCAGTTAGATTTACCAGCAACTCCATCTTTAAGAAAATAGCCTATTATAAGCAAAGGTAGGAAAACAAACACCATGCAATACAGAATGTAATTTCAGTGTTAATATGCATATTTTTAGCAGTAAACTTTCACTTAAGGAAATTTTTCTTCATGCATAAATTAAATGCTTTTCACGCCAAATGATTTGCCAAGTAGTTCCAGCAATCTAAATGTCTGTCAACCCTCAAGTGCAAGAAATTCAAACAAACCTGAAGCAGGGAAACAAAAGGCTAAACAATGGGCCCATCTCAGAATTACTACCCTAACTTAGCAAACCGCTAATGAAATCAAAGCCGAAATATGACTCCCAACCGTTAGTTGTGAGCTCCCCTGAAGTTCAGAAACACAGCCTACATCTTAAAATAAGCAAACCAACCTAACCACCCTCAGGCAACCTATTTTTTTTCTTTGATCATCTGATCAAGTACCTTTACCCACAAACTCAACAAAGTCTTGAAAAGTCTGTGCAGTGTCTAGGTAGATACGTATGCGCAGAAGCAACTATGCCTTACCGCCTGTGAACTCACGGGGAACCAGAAAGCAAAACCCATACCACCAATGAGCTGAGGGAAAGAGAAAACCTTGTGAAACACAAGAGTGAAGTCCAAACACAAAAATTCAAAGGTCACACCCTGCAGCCTCTACATCTAAGAGTCATCCAATGAAGGTAGGGTGACCATATAGCACTGTCTCCTTGGGTTTAAGTATTAGGCCATTCAGCTTCCTGAAGTCACTCCAAAGTTCACTAGTTCAGGGTTAACCCCACTGCAAAGCTATGGTACATCATCGCATAACAACAGAAGAGGGGGAAAAAACAGAGCTCCCCACCAGCAGTAACATGCAAATGCCTGTCTTAGTGGTTTCAGCTAAAGCTACTCACCCAAAATACTTAACTACACTAAGCACTAAAGAAAACAGACAGCAGGGATGACAGCAAATACCACCGAACTATGCACCTCACAGAACGAGCATTCAGCAATGCAGTAGACTGCAAAACAAGCCTCAGATGAAGCGTGCTAAACCACCAATGAAAGAGTAAGCATAATCCACCACAAAACAACCTGTATTATAACATCAAAATTCAGTAACCACCTGCCCTAAATACCGTCTGTACCAAAAACCTTAAACCTTAACCCCCGAACCACTACCTACTCCAACCCCAGGACTGATGAACCCATAGAACCACCATTCCTCATTGCAGTTAAGTAAGCTTCTATATATGAATAGATCATCCACCTGCTATGACTATACAACTACTCTTGACTTATGGTTTATCCCAAACCCAAAACCCAAAGGTCATTTCAGACGAACAACTTGCCTTAGCAAGTTCACGCCAAAAATGTGAGTCCTACTCAAGTTACACTTGCCTAAAACCCTTTAAGTCCCTTCCTACCCTTACCTCATTTCCTCCCAGTCCTCTCTCATCCCTATTTAACCCTATCCTCCCCTTATCCTATTAATTCCTGCTACTCTATTTATCTAGCCCCATTTGAAGATGTCTCAGGACAAATCAGTCTGTTCCAAACCTCATTAGTTAAAGGTAGTTGCACATCTTTTTTGAGAACTTGCACAATTATTAAAAGCTAGGTCCAAACGAAATATTTAGGGGTATATAATTCTTTTAATGGCACAGTAATATATATGACAGTACTAACTGTAAGGATGCTGAACCATGGAAAGAGGTAAGTGATCCTGGATCTTTTATATTGAAAGGAGAATTCTTGCACACCACTACCAAAATGTGTTTTAAACATTAAAATCAATTTAACACCATTTTTCACTTTTTGGGTGTGAAATCTGTACCCTCACTTAACCACTAACTTGAATTCAAATACTTAAATGGTGTGAGCCAAGAGTATAAGGAATTGACTTTAAAATCTCCAGTCTCCTGCCTTTTCAGTCCTGCAGGTAAGAGTGTATTTTTGAATTAGTGGGTGACTTGAAGGTACATATCAGGACAGAAAGAAGACTGTGTCCACATGGGGTAACAGGAATAAAGAAGGAGAAGCCATTCTAGACTTCTGGCAAATGGCTTGATAGTAGCCAACACATGGCTCAGAAAGAGAGACAGTCACAAACAACAGTAGTCAACATGCAACTCAGGTAGACTTCCTCCCAATAACGAAAAGGCACTGGGTAGAATCCATGATTGCAAAGTCATCCCCAGTGAAACAGTTGGCCCACAGCATAAACCACTAGTTGCCACAATCAGCTGCAAGCAGTGGTCAGAGAAGGCTCTAAGGTCAAGGCTGAAGACCAGGAAGGTGACTGGAGAGAAAGTACAACAGTTCAAGGAATTACTCAGGGCATTAGCACCCCAAGAAGAGGAGGAAATAGGTGGAGTTGAGGAAGAATGGCAGCGCCTAAAACAGCATGTGTGAGGACTACAGAAAAGATATGTGGCCGAGCCACGTATGGAAATAAGATACATAAGGAAAGGTGGTGGTGGAATGCTGAAGTCCAGGAAGTTATCAAAAGAAAGGAGGAGTGCAGGAAGAAGTGGGAGATAGAAAAGACTGACCAGGCTAGGAAGGACTACTGGTTGGCTAACAAAGAAGCTAAGAATAGGGCATCGGAGGCACTGTACCAACTTCTGGAAAGTGATTCAGTAAGGGGCACAAAGAAACTATAAGGTTGCAAGCAAAGAAATATAAAGAAGATAGAGAAGATAGTCAGACACTCTTCATAAGGGATGCCAGCAACAATCTGCTTACTAGTCCAGAGGACATCAAAGGCAGATGGAAGGAGTATTTCCAGCATTTCCAGCAGCTTCTGAATGAAGAAAACCCCACAGAAGCTGTACTGCCTCAGAAACAGCCTATAACGAGGGAAGAAGAGGAACTCAGCCTAGAAGAAGTAAGAACAGCTCTAAGGAAGATGAAGTCAGGGAAAGCAGCAGGCTCAGATGAGGCCACAGCAGATATGATAAAGATGCTGGGTGAGATTGAGGAGAAATGGCTTCTGAGGGTACTAATAGCAGTGTGGAGAGAAAAGCATATCTCAGATGACTGTAGAATAAGCATACTCATGCTAATGTACAAGAACAAAGGGGACATCCACAACTGTGGGCAGTACAGAGGCATCAAACTTCTATCACATTGCATGAAAGTTCTGGAGAGGGTGATTGATAAATGGATGTGCAGTGTAGTAGAATGTAAGATGGGAGATGAGTAGTTTGGATTCAGATCAGGATGCAGCACAACTGACCTGATGTTTGCACTGAGACAGATACTTGAGAAGAAGCAAGAGATGAGGAGACAGTCCAACTGGGCATTCCTAGACTTGGAGAAAGCATATGACAAAGTCCCACGGAAGCGGATCTGGGCAGTACTGCAGTGGTTTGAAGTCCCAGAAACACCGGTAGAATTAGTACAGGCTATGTACAAGGACCCAGTGACTCAAGTATGAACATTGTTCGGCCTCACAGAGGGGTTCCCAGTGGAAGTGGGTGTACATCGGGGTTCAGCTCTGAGCTCACTGCTGTTCATACTGGTGATGGACTACATTAGCAAACAGGTTGGAGGGGACGGATCAACAAAGCTGCTGTATGCAGATGATGTGGCAGTACAGGCAGCCTCTGAGCTAGAACTTCAGCAAAGGATTGGAGAATGGAATGCAAATCTGAAGGCACATGGGATGAAACTAAGCACATATAAGCTGGTGGTAATGGCAGCAAATTGGGAAAATCAGAAGAAGCTAAGAATAGAGACAGAAGAGAAGATAGTGAAACAGGTAAACAGCTTCAAGTATCTGGGAGGGGTAGTTGAGGAGAAGGGTAGTCTGAATGAAGAGGTCAAAGTTAGAATCAGAGGGGCTGCATCCAACTGACATAAAGTATCAGGTGTAGTCTATGACAGAAGAATGCCAAAGAAGCTGAAAAGTGAGGTGTAAAAGACAGTGGTGCGACCAGTACTACTGTATGGTCCAGAAACCTGGGCAGTAAATGCAGAACAGTTGAAGAAGCTAGAGGTGATGGAAATGAAGTGCCTGAGAAAGGTGGTATGATGCACACTGTGGGACAGACGAAGAAATGAGGACATAAGAGCAGAAGCCAAAGTAGCTTCAACTGCAGAAAAGATCAAAGAGAACAGATTACAGTAGTTTGGGCATGTGTAGAAAAGCAGAAGACAATCTGGTGAGGAAGATTTGGGACAAAGAGGAAGAAGGTAAGGAGAAACGAGAATGTACAGCAAAGAGGTGGATGAATTGTGTGAAAGAAGATCTGCGACAGTCAGGCATGAGTGTTGAAGAAGGCAGGAGTGTGGCACTGAACCGAGAGAGTTGGAGACAGTTAACACGATACTCTGACCCCATGTAGAAAAATGGGAAAAAGGGGGCTGATAATGATGATGATCATTAGGGATTTGGCATTCAATGACCCATAGTGGGGGCACTTGAATGCCATCAAGAACTACTTTTAACCACTGCATGAGTTTAGAGTAGTATAAATTAACATCTAATTGAATATTATATTTTGGATAACAGCAAATATTTGTTAGCATTTGTTCTACAAAACCAAACTTTGGAGCAATGCGCTATCAACATCATATCAACTGGAAACAATTATTTTCTTGCATTCCTCTACAATGACATTTTTTTCTTGCTTATAATATCCTTTGTTTTAATTCTATCAAATGTGTCATGTGGGTAACCAAAGAAAATACACATTCTGCGTAACTGACAATAGAAATGGTGCAGATTGCTGCCAAAAAAAAAAAATAAGAGCATCAACATCTTGATACCACTGACATGTCATATAAAACAGTGTCAGAGGGTATGGCCCACGCTAAAAAATGTAACAATTATTCATTCCCAACATAGATTCAAGAATAATGACAAAATCCTTGGATGAAAAAAAAAACACTTCACTGAGTCTGTCCTAGAATAGATCCCAAAATTGTCTAGTCTATATCTAGCCTAGAAACAATAATAAACATAGCATGATATGTTAGGAATAATAATAATACTAATAATAATAATAATAATAATAACAACAATATAGTTCAAGCAGCTAGCTGTGCTGCAAATAGCCAAAGGCCAAATTTGTACAGATGGATATGGCATGAGAGTGCACACAAAATCTAAAACTCAAGACGGTAGTTTCTGTGAGTGCAGGGTCACTTTTGAAGCTTGTGAGGTTCTCTCTTATAAACTTCACTTTAACAAGGTTCATATACTAGTACCTCTCTAAACAAAAGTTATTCTAACTAATTTCTGGAGCTTAATAAGGGTGCACAATGAATTAAAGTATATGGACATGTAGAAGACATCAAAGAATCAAATATTATTCAGTTTTAAACAAGTGAATTTCAGTTATATTAAATCTTTCACAAGGTATATATTTCCATATAGGAAGGTCGCACACATCAATTGTACTTAAATACTCGACTATTAATAATGGGACATATACCTTTAAATGCTTATGAGAGAAATACAGTTATTAGCATGTCATGTGGTACACAGGCATTCCAAAGATTAGCATGCAATACAGACCTCAGACTTTAGACCGCACACTGTTTTTCTGTGTTGTTTATTAAGTGTCTTGATGTGTCAGTGTCAGAGCAGAGGAACATATGTGCCAAAACTTAATAAATGTAACTGTAGAAGTGAAAGAAAATATCCGTATTTAAGGTTTTCTGTGTTAGAAAATATAGAAGTGTAATTCCCATAGGAAATATGGTTCTGTACTCTTCAGCAATACTTATGCTTCAAGAAGGAAACCTGGTTGAAAACTGGAAGCTTTGGATGCAGAAATTTGAGTCACTCCTCAATGCAAGTAGATTATCTGAAATCCTTTGAAGATCAGTGTGCAGCATTCCTGCAGGCAAGACAGAACGGTCTTTTCTCTTTTTACTTTCAGTAGTGAATAGAAAAATTAATAAGTGGCAGTTAAAGAAAAAAAAATATATAGCAATTATTGTTAGCCAGAAAGAATTTGTCATTTATTACATATTTATTCTTTACAAGGACACAAGGTTGTACAGAGACTATGCATGCATTTGTTAATGAGCTGAAGAACAGAGCTAATGTTATGATTGTTTGTACAAGACATTATGAAATATGGAATATGCCTTTGACGGAAACAGATGAAAGTCTATCAAAAGTATGAGAATCTGTGTAGTGCAAGAACATGTACTATTCTGAAGTCAAATATTAACTGTAAGAAAGAATGTTTGTAAAATAAAATGGAATCAAAGAGAAAGTCAAAAAATGAGGACTGAATATCCTTCTTCAGTGATGTAGAGTAATAAAGGGTATTGTTACTCAACGCCAGAAGTCTCAACCTCAAAATGCACACACTCGAGGCTCTCCTCAGCATGGAGAAAATCGATGTTTGTGCAGTGACGGAAACCTGGTTCAAGGCTCAAGAGAGCACCCCAGCACTGCCAGGTTACAATTCATATCATATCTTCCGGCCTCAGTTACCGGATCGCAGTACAAAGGGCGGAGGTGTATCCATATTCACCAAGGATACCCATATCTCCAGGTTAGTAGTGCAGCATGATGCCCCAGAGATCATCCATGCACAACTATCAGCAGGCAAAACCACATTTCAAGTCGCAGCCGGTTATAGATCGCCCACCATGTCCCAAGATGCTCACTCTGCATTCCTTGAGACATTGGAAAATATTAAGGTCCTACCCAACACCATAATCTTGGGTGATTTTAACTACCCTGGTATAGACTGGGTGAACTACCAATGTTCCAACTCCTATGCTCAGCGATTCATAGAATTTATAAATTCAAATGCCCTAAACAACTAGTATGTTCCCCCACTAGAGGGGACAACATATTGGATTTAATCATCACAAATATGGGCGCCCATTGTACCACACCCGTTGTCACCCCCTCCTTGGTCAGATCCGACCACAAACTGATAACCCTGGACATCCTCACTCCTCCACCTCCCCCAATCAAAGAAACCATAGTCAAAAACCTTTCCAAAGTAAACTTCAAACTACTTGCATCCGAAGTGGAAAGCTTCACTATTCCCTTGCAGAAGGATAATGATATCCAGGATGTGGAATCCTACATCAAGGCACTCTATATGCATCTTCAGGATTGCATGGACCGTGCTATCCCAAATAAAACCAAGACTCCTTCCTCAAACAAGAAGAAATCAGTCTGGTGGACCCCGGCCATAAACAAACTTTACAATAAAAGGAGGAGACTTATACAAAAAAAAGGCCAAATCTCAAGTAGAAAAATCATCCCTGATCAGCATTAGTAAGAAATTGAGGGCCCTCATAGGTTCATAGGTTCATACTAGGCTATCTGCGCTAGGACATTTACAAGCCTAGACAGAGTGTGTTTGGCTTTCGCCACCCATTTTAAATGAATTTTGCTATGCCCTTTTTCGAGGTTAGTATACTGTGCCTCTGTCTAACAGTGACACAGAAGCGATACCCAGAGTAAATCTATGATCTCCCATCCACTCATCAAGATTCCTCTTGAAGAGAGTCAATGAGAGACTCTGCCTAACCTGGACTGGGATTTTATTCCAGAGTGAAGGGAGCCTCTGGGTTATGAATCTGTCCCTCCGGCATGTCCTATTTATTTCAATGCTGAGGGTCAAGTCTCTCGAGCGTGTAGCTCGATGGGATTTGGATTTTCTGAGGTGCAGCATGCCATTAATTCTGGGTTGGACATGGCTTTATATGTCAGGCACAGATCGCATCTGAGCAGGCGGTATGCCACTGAGTAGAGCTGGAGTTTCTTTAACTGGGCAGCATATGGCATCTGTTTGAGCCCTTTGATCCTCTTGGTGAGGTACTTTTGGGGTCTTTCCAGTTGCTGCAGGTGTCTGGTAAGGTACATCCCAAATGGGGTATTGTACTCAATTATGGGCCTGATGAGGGATGAGTAAAGAGGCACGATGACTTCCCCTGATCTACATGTGAATCCCTTCATGATTAGGTGGGCTATATAAAATGTTTTCCTAACCACTTTGGCCATGTGGTTGTCGAATGAGAGATTGCTATCAACTTGTGTCCCCAGGTCCCTAATTACTTGTTCTGTACTTAATGGATTACCATCTATGTGGTAATTTGTGGGCACTTTGTTTTTGCCGGAGGGGATGACTATACACTTTTTGGCGTTTAGCTTGAGGCCATGGCTCTGGCACCAGTTGTCTGTTTCTATGAGGCCCTTTTGTAGGATGCTTGTGTCGGCTGGAGAGTTGATTATGGTGCCCAGTTTGCAGTCATCTGCGAACTTGGTCAGCCACAGTCCTTCCGTGTTGGCCTGTACCTCCGAGAAATATATACCGAACAAGAGAGGTCCCAGGACTGAGCCTTGTGGGATGCCACTTGTAACTGGTTTGGAGTCTGGCATGGCTCCAGCAATTCTAACCATGTGGGTTCTGTCCTGGAGACAGTTTGCAACCCATCTAGTGACATAGGGGTTTATATTTAAGCTGGTGATCTTATCTATAATGCCCGAGTGGAGCATTGTATCGAAGGCTTTTGTGAGGTCCAGGTAGGCTGTGTGGACCACCTTCCCCACGTCAATGGCCTTGGTGATTGTTTCAAAGAAATCAACCAGGCTTAAGAGGCAGGATCTGCCCTTAACAAAGCCAAACTGGGTAGGATCCAGTGTCTGTAGGTCCCCGATATCTTTATTTATGAGGTCCATGATGATCCTTTCCATAGCTTTGCAGACCAAGCTAGTCAGGCTTATGGGGCAATAGTTTCCAGGATCTGATGAGGCACCACCTTTGTGGAGAGGGACCACTGTTGCTGTACACCACTCTTTGGGTACATATCCTGTAGTAAGGCTGAGATTGAACAGTAGTTTTATGTTTGGGTTTAGTTCTTCTTGGAGTTCATGTAGGACGCAGCCCGGGACACCGTCTGGTCCCATTGATGCTGTGTTTTTTGCTTTGGAGAGGGCGGCTCTTACTTGAGCATCTGAGATGTCAGGGGGCAGCACTCTGCTGGGATAGATATTTGTCCTTTTGGTGGGGAATGGGAGGAAGAAGTTTGCGCTGAACCTGTCAGCGAGGGTGTTGGCAATGTCTGTGGGTTCGGTGTATTTTTTGTCATTTCGGACTAATTCTGAGCATATCTGGGAATTCCCACCCAGGTTCCTAACATAACTAAAGAAAGCCTTGTGATTATCCTTAGTGTCCTGTGCAATTTCTCTCTCGAAGCTGGCCTTAGACGATTTTATGAGTGCCCATAGTTTTTTGCTAATACTGATCAGAGATGCCTTCCCTTTTTGGGATTTTGCTCTATCATGTAGTATCTTCCTCCTTCTATTGTATAGTTTGTTTATGGCTGGGGTCCACCAGACAGGACGCCTGCCTTTGGAGGATTGGGTCTTGGTTTTGTTTGGGATTGCATGATTCATGCATTCCTGAAGGTGTTCATAGAATGCGTTTATAAAGGATTCTGCGGTCTGGGCCGTATTTTCCACAGGCCCGGGGCTTTGAAGGATTCCACCTCAGTTTTGAGGAGTGTGAAATTTGCTTTAGAGAAGTTTTTCACTGTGGTTTTCTGGGCAGGGGCTGGGGTCGGGATGTGAATATCTAGTGAGATTAGTTTATGGTCTGATCTTACCAGTGAGGGATACACTTCTGGTCTGGAGCATAGAGTCCCCATGTTGGTGATGATCAGGTCCAGAATGTTTTCCCCTCTTGTGGGAGTGGTAACAAGTTGTTCCATAGCATTTGAGTTTATAAATTCTTGGAACCGTTGGGCTAGGGTGTTGGAGCTAGACTAATGCTCCCAGTCTATGTTTGGGTAGTTGAAGTCGCCCAATATAATGGTGTTTGGAGAGATCTTCATATTTTCCAGTGTTCTCAGGAAGGCCGAGTGGGGTTCCTGGGTTTGGGAGGGTGGTCTGTAGCAGGCTATAAACTGGAAGGCAGTTTTATCCACTGTTAGTTGCACCTGAATAGTCTCTGATTCTTTGTGCTGTGGCACCAACCTGGAGGTGTGGGTATCTTTGACGAATATTGATACTCCCCCTCCTTTTGTGGTTCGGTCCACATTTTGGGGCCGAAAAACATGGTATGAGGTATAACCTGGTAGTGCTGGGGTGCTCTCGGGAGCCTTGAACCAGGTTTCTGTTACTGCACAGATATCAATGTTCTCCATGCTAAGGAGAGTTTCGAGTGCATGCAACTTGAGGTTTAGACTTCTGGAATTGAGTAGCATTACTCTTAGTTTCTTATCCCTTGTGATACCTATGGAGGTGGGTTTGTCTTTTGAACCTTACCTAAAAAAGGCACTATGGGGGTGACAAGAGCCTTTGCCAATATCCGAAAGCCCAGGGGTGACAGGTGCAAGCTGTCCCTAGCGAAGCATCGTGGCTTGTCAAGCATGTCATCCCTGGCTGACAGGCATTGAATCCCCTTTGAATGACACTAATACTTAAGCCAATTGTTGAAATTGATCATCTTGTCTTCACATTGTGGCATCATTCTTGGTGAGGGTAAGATGCTACTCAAGGTCAGGGTCATACAGGCCGGGGCTACATGCTCAGAGAGCTCCTCTATGTCTCTTTTCATGTAGTCCAGGGAGGTACGTCTCAGGTCATTCACACCAGCATGGACAATGACTGAGCCATATTTGTACTTGCCTTGGAGTGACCTGAGTGCTTGTGTTATGTGGCAGATCCTAGCGCCCGACAGGCAGCTCGCCATGACCTTCTCCTTGTTCAGCCTGGTGAGCGGGACGTCAGTGTGCCTGACGATAGAGTCACCTATTACAAGTGTATCAGGTGTGTTGTTTAGCCTTAAGGGCTGTGACTGTTCAGCACACTGGCTTTGTGAGATATGTGTTGCACGTGTTTTGTTTTGGGGTAGCTGTTGCTTGGGTGTCTGCTTTGGAGGTCTCTATTGCTTAGGCAGATTTTTATTTAGAGCCTCCAAGTATGTTTTTGTGTGTTTTTGTGTTTGGTTTGCTGTCATGGTAGGTCTATGTGTGACTGGAATTGTAGTGAGTGTGGTTTCCTTCTCCTCCTGACTGGTTACACCAGTACTGAGTTGAGAGAGCTTAGCCTCCAGTTTGGCTATATGGTTGCATCTCTCACATGTGTTGGAATTTGTTGGGAGGAGGAGAGGGTTGTCTGTGTACATAAGGCAGTTGTAACACTGCCTCAAGATTCCCAGATTCACCAGCTGGACCGGAGAGGAGATTGACAACTGACCTTTGGACATGCTAGAATAGTATTGGGAATTACTTTATAATTGAAAAAAGGGCCAATGGGGAGCAAGGTACTCAAGGGGAGTTTGTGAGGGTGTAGTGCTTTTAATTTTTTAGTGCTGACTTATATAATTGCTTTAGTGAGCAAGTGCCAGGCTTTAGAGTAGGAATAGGGTGTTTATTATGAGAACTAGATCAGTTCTAAGGGAAAAAGTGAAGAGCAGACTTTGTAGAGCCGAGAATGGTTTAAACCCAATTAAGCGGCGTTGCCCGATGCTGCGCTATGTGCAAAATCGCGCAAAGCCACGCTAAAGCGGGTTTTATACAGGGGGGACTTGAAAGAGCTAGAAATTGGCCCAAAACGGCCAATACACTACCAGATTCTTGTGCTGGGAACACTCCTCCAGGGATAGATAGCCTGCTCTAAGCTCCCCACTGCCACTGGTGAACAAAGAAGCCTCCCTTTATCCAAGAAAGGAAATGGGCAACATAGGAACTTTCCAAAAGTCCAGAATACAGCAAAGCCTGTATTTGGACTACTCTAGGTCAGGAAAGATGGGAAACAAGGATAATTTTTTTTTCTTTTTTGCAACAAACAGCAGGAAAATGCAATAAATATGTAACACAGGCTAGCGCACTTGAGTGTGTAGCCTCAACAGGTAAATGCAACAAACAGGGCAAACTTTAAAAGTGCAGGTGCAAAAACAACTTTAAACAGTTTAAAATAGTTCAAGAAGCAGAAATACTTGCAGTTTAGCTAGATCGGACAGTCGCCCAGGTAGTAGCAGCAAAAAAAAACACTTTTATCAGGTTAGCAGTCACTCTTTTAGCCTCTCTGCTGCTAGCACCACTCTGCAGGACCACTAGGAGCTTGGCTGAGTAGTAACAAGCGCAAAAAACGTGCCAAAGTGGGTTTTATACAGGGGGGACTTGAAAGAGCTAGAAATTGGCCCAAAAAGGCCACTAGACTACCAGATTCTTGTGCTGGGAACACTCCTCCAGGGATACATAGGCTGCTCTAAGCTCCCCACTGCCACTGGTGAACAAAGAAGCCTCCCTTTATCCAAGAAAGGAAATGGGCAACACAGGAACTTTCCAAAAGTCCAGAATACAGCAAAGCCTGTATTTGGACTACTCTAGGTCAGAAAAGACGGGAAACAAGGATATTTTTTTTTCTTTTTTGCAACAAACAGCAGGAAAATGCAATAAATATGTAACACCGGCTAGCGCACTTGAGTGTGTATCCTCAACAGGTAAATGCAACAAACAGGAAAAACTTTAAATTTCAAGTGCAAAAGCGTGCTAAAGCTGGCTTTAAAGCAGGGAGTTAGAAGAGATAGGAAATGGCCCAAAATGGCCAATAAGCTACAGGTCACTGGGCTGGAACCACTCCTCAAGGGACAGATAGGCTGCTCAGAGCTCCCCACTCTCACTGGTGAGCAAAGAAGCCTCCCCCTATCCAAATAAGGATATGGGCAACACAGGAACTATGACAGAGCCCAGAGATCAGCAATACCTGAAGACTGGACTATTCTAGTTCAGTAAAGGCAGGAAACAAGGATTTTTTTTTTTACAGAGTAGCAGAAATTAGGTACAGAAACACAGTAAATGCTTTAATTCGGCTAGCTTGAGTGTGTAGCCTACCAGTTAAACTAAACAAAAACAAACTTTAAAAGTGCAAAAAAAAGTCAGAAATACAGGCAGGAATGCAATAAAACAGCTTTGCAGAGCTTATTTAGTTAAAGAAACAGAGAAGTCTATATATACAGAAAAGCAGCTAAAACACAAAAACACTTCAGATGCAGTGCAACCTAGAGCATTTGAGTTGTAGCAATATTAAGGCAATTACAGTTATAATAAATGCTCTGAAATATACTCTATATATATTTTTTTCTTTTTTCTCTTTTTTTTGAAAGGGAAAATGGAGAAACAGAAGGCCTTATCAAATGTTCTCTCTGTATTAGGTAGAATGAGCTAATGACACTAGACTGCGAGGAGTGTCACAGATCAGATTTACAGTAGGGGTGGGCAACTGCAAAGCCACCAAGTATAAGAGCAAGACACCAACTGGGAAGGAGGCAGGGGACAGACAGTAAGCACTACAGAAAACAAATGAAAGTTTTTAAACAGATAAAGATTTGTAAAGATACAGAATGCTTTTAACTGCAGACAAATCAGTTACTTGTGCAGATTTGTTAATAGCAATAAAATACACTTGAAGACTAAAAAGCAGACAGTAAAAGTGCTATATATTAATTGTTAGAAATAATAATCTGTTGAGACAGTTACTCAGGCTATAGATAAGGGAAAGGATGTACACATGGCTTACCTTGACCTTGCTAAAGCATTTGACACCATTCCCCATTCAGGTATTATTGATAAGCTCACCAGCCTGGGCATAAACCCTTACGTCACAAGGTGGATCGCAAACTGGCTCTCAGACAGATCCCATAAAGTAAGAGTAGCAGGTTCTATGTCCGAATCCAGACAAATAAGCCTCAGGGCTTTGTCCTGGGGCCCCTCCTGTTTGGCATATACTTCTCAGAAGTCAACTAAAGCTAATTTTGAAAAGAAAGTTGCCAAGGATGCCAAGGACAGCCATAAGGCCTTCTATGGCTACATCAAAAACCTAAATGGCAATGCTCAGGTCTGTTCTGAGCTAGTACAAAATGGAACAAAATACATTGACCCTTCTGACATTGCCAACATCTTGGCTGACAGGTTCAGTGCAAATCCCCCCCCCCCTCACCACCTACAGGGCCTATTACCATTCTAGGGGATTGTGTAAGTCCAATTATTACTGATACGTTGGTTAACAAGGCTCTATCTAAAGCTAAAAACACTGCCTCCATGGGACCAGATGGTGTCCCAGGCTGTGTCATACGCGAGCTCCAAAAGGAATTAACCCCGCATCTTAATACCCTGTTCAGTCTCAGCCTCTCCACAGGATATGTGCCCATAGAATGGCGCACGGCAATGGTGGTCCTGCTACACAAGGGTGGGGCCACAACTGACTCTGGGAACTACCGACCAATAAACCTGACCAGTCTGATCTGTAAGGCTATGGAGCAAATCATTATGGAACTCATAAATGGAGAGATTGGGAACCTCCAGTCACTGGACCTGACACAGTTCGGCTTCGTCAAGGGCAGATCATGCCTCCTGAACCTGGTGGATTTCTTTGAGACAGTTACTCAGGCTATAGATAAGGGAAAGGAGGTACACACGGCTTACCTTGACCTTGCTAAAGCATTTGACACCATTCCCCATTCAGGTATTATTGATTAGCTCACCAGCCTGGGCATAAACCCTTACGTCACAAGATGGATTGCAAACTGGCTCTCAGACAGATCCCATAAAGTAAGAGTAGCAGGATCTATGTCTGAATCCAGACCAATAACGAGTGGTGTGCCTCAGGGCTCTGTACTGGGGCCCCTCCTGTTTGGCATATACTTCTCAGAAGTACAGGCAAGCACGGAAAGGCTGTGGCTGACTAAGTTTGCGGACGACTGCAAACTGGGTGCTATAATAGAGTCTCCGGCCAACATGGAGATCCTCCAGAAGGGCCTAAATGAGACTGATGCATGGTGCCAAAGCCATGGTCTCAAGCTAAATGCAAAAAATGAGTAGTAATCTCCTTTGGAAAAAACAGAGTAACTGCAAACTACAACATAGGAGGTAATCCCCTGAAATCTGAAAAAGAAATAAGGGATCTAGGGACCCAAGTAGATAGTCAGCTTTCCTTTGATAACCATGTTGCCAAAGTGGTTAGAAAATCCTTCTATGTGACCCATCTGATCATGAAAGGGTTTGCATCAAGATCTAAGGATACAATGGTGCCCCTCTACTCTTCCCTCATCAGACCCATTATTGAGTATAATGCACCGATTGGAATGTACCTGGCTAGACATCTCCAGCAGCTGGAGAGACCACAGAGGTACCTGACCAAGAGGATTATTGGCCTCAAACAGTTGCCCTATCCAGCACGATTGAAAAAGCTAAGACTGTTCTCTGTTGCATACCGCTTTCTCAGAGGCGATCTCTGCCTAACGTACAGAGCCATGTCCAACCCAGAATTGATGAACATGCTCCATCTTAGCAAAACCAAATCTACTCGAGCTACACGCTCTAGGGATATAAACCTCAACACAACAATGAATAGAACATGCTGGAGGGATAGATTCCCTTCGCAGAGACTTCCCTTACTATGGAACAGGGTCCCGATCTACATAAGACAGAGCCCCTCACTATCACTTTTCAAGAGGAACCTTGATGAGTGGATGGGTAACAGAAAGTTCACACCGGGGATCACACCAACAGCACTACTAGATAGGGGTCAAGGGTACTAGCTGCTAGTACAAGGGTCTAGGGAACTACTAAAGGGGCGGTGAATACCGCACAATGTGGCTGGGCTAATATATGCCTTCAGGCAGATAGCCCAGTACCAACCTATGAACCTATAAAGATTACTATAGTCTAGCTAACCCAAGACTAATTAGTGACTTGAGTGCTAAACAAAACTGACTTGGAAGGATGAGAATGCCTGTCCTATGAAGAAGGGGGGGGGTGGTCTTAGCCTCTCTAATACCATAATCCCTTGGAGGATGGGCAGTGTTGTGCTAGTTACTTATAAAAGTAATAAATTACTATTACTAGTTACTTTTCAGTGAAAGGAATATATTAGTATTACTTATTACTTTCCTAAAAAAGTAATATAGTACTATTACTAGTTACTAACTAAAGTAATGCATTACTTTTATACAAGTATAGTTTATCAATTGCAATATTGAGATTTACTCACAAAAGTAAGCATATGCATATAAGTGTATTATGAAAGTTGTATACACAATGTTACTATGATTATGAATAGCAATTTAACAGTTGAAAAACTCCAGCAGACTAAGCTTTATAGCTGGGCAGTACAGTGGTGCAGCAATTAGTGCTGTCACCTCACAGTAAGAGGTTCTCTAGTTCGGTTCTCAGCTGGGGTGCCTTCTTTGTGGAATCTGCATGTCTGCAGGTGGATTGGACATTCTAAATTGACCCTAGGTGTCAGTGTGTGGTGTGCCTCCTGAGGAATGTTGGGTTCTGGACTGGCAACTCGACCCAGTAAAACTGTACTGCCATTTGTTTTGTGGATCAATGATCTGCCATAGTGTCCCCTAATGGGAGTGGCTGAAAGGTGAAGAAGATGACTAGTCTTTATAGCTAGAGAGTCACAAATAATAATTAAATCAAACCACACACAGCCAGCAGCACAAGACCTATACAAAACTATCACATTTGTTTCTATTTTCAGCAACTAAAAATCAAAACTCAAAAATAATTTTAAATAGACCATAACAAAAAAAATTGGCAAGACAAAAGTTGGTTGATCATAAATCCACCCAAAGAGTCCTGCTTGGTGCATTGGGTTGGAATGTTGGGTGTTAAACCAATGAGGGGTGAGTTCAATTCCAATTGACAGTGGCATGGAGAACCAGTTCAGTTCATTATATGGCAAGGTAAGGATATGACCTCTAGCAGGCCAGACTGTTTCCAGTGTTAGGGGGTGTTTTAGTGGGTGAGAGTCCCACAGTACCAAGGCAGGGCTAGAGTCTGGTCAACATTAGTTTTCACCTCCTCACAGTGCTAAAAATGAAGTAAATTATGCTCCAGACTAATTCTAATGATCTGTTATGAATCATACCTCTCTACCTGGAGACATCAAAAATCTGGACAAAATCCCATGAAAAGTAGGTACAACTGGCCAAAAATCTGGATACTGATCAACATAAAATTTGCATGCATAATAATTAATTCTGCCCACTCCAATGGAATTATGGGATATCGATATTCAAATAATTGTGAAAATGTTCCCCTGTTTAAATTAACTCTGAAAATATACATTCACATAGAAACACCAGTTAAAGTCCCTTTACAGCATTAACAAAAAATCTTAAGGGAAGTAATAGGCAATAGACATGTAAAACACTTTGCATTCTACTTTCTGCCCTACCACACTTCTAGCATATAAACACTGATGTCACATTAGCTACACCCTTACAGAAATTCATTAAAATAGTATACATTAGTAAATGTAACATATATAAAAGAACTGTGCACTCTATTAATTAATCTTAACAGGAAACTAACATAACATAATCATAACAATCATTTGTAATAACAAGCTACCATTGT
>NC_056745.1:1233355386-1233455386 GCF_019279795.1 Protopterus annectens
GGAGATTTCCCTTATAGTGCGATCTCAGAGTAGGTATATTTAAGTAGGGGGTGTGGGGTGATAATTTTTTTTTTGTTTCTTTCATATGTTCGAGTTTCACTAAATTCGAGATTCTGGTTTTGAGTTTATGACTTTCGAGTTTAGAGAAATCCGATCATATGAAGAGTAACTATATATATATATATATATATATATATATATATATATATATATATATATATATATATATATATGTGTGTGTGTGTGTGTGTGTGTGTGTGTGTGTGCATGTGAATCATAAATGTTTTATATATATATATATATATATATATATATATAGATATATATATACATATGTGTGACTAAAGCTAAGAAATGACTAGGAACTTAATGAGAGGCAACTGGAAACAAGGCTAGCTCAAACTCAGTACCTCTGCTTCCTAACAGACTTGTGACTTTTTGTTATGAAGAGGTTCTTTGGGAAGAATCAGGAAATAATTATATATACAAGAGGGAAGGCAATCTCAAGGATACTTCTGTAAGGGAAAGGATCAGTCACAGAACAGAGATGAGATGGGTGTGGTAGTACTAGGAGAAAGTACTTTAGTGTATCTTTGTCTGCATAGAAGTTCAAGAAGGAGGTATTTTCTATTTATTCCTATCTGTATGGAATGGCAAAAACTTTTTCTCTCTGTGTACTCTTTGTAAGTATTGCATGTTTATTTTAACCATTTGTTTTAACTAAATTCCTGTGTGTAAGAGCACCGCATCTGAATTCTAAAGGATTTGCCTAAACCCATGTATAAAGGAATATTGTTTCTGAACTGAATTTACTTTATTTAAAGCCTGAAACCCTTTGTGTAAGGGAAAATGGCCTCTGAATCTAATAAAAGCAGTACATTTAACTTGTTCTGCTCAAATGATTTGCGGCTGATTTGATATACCATGAATTTTGTTATGTGGAAAAGAAGCACATATTTTTACTTAATGTCTTCACCTTGTAAATAAATAAATCATAAAATGATTTATTCAGATAATTTCAGAGTTCACCCTTTACTGATATATACTTAAAATATACAAACTACATATATAACACACACACACACACACACACACACACATATATATATATATATATATATATATATATATATATATATATATATATATATATATATGGTAAGTATATAAGGGTAAGTTATAAATTAAAAGCATATTCTGCAATTATCATAACTTGTAACTACATCACCAAGCTCTGCTTCCAATCTGATGTCTCATACTTTTAATTGTCTGTCCATGAGAATTGTGAGTCCCTACTAGGGAACACTACTAACCCATTGTATATAATCACTTTGTTTTTATAATTGTTTGCTAACTTCTGTGTAATCTATGTAAGTTTATCTATGTGGAGCTTTTCTTCCCGGGCCTCTGCTGAAAATGGACATGTATCCAGTCGGATTATCCTGGCAAACAAATGTAAAATAAATAATAAATAAAATAAATACAGGCTATAACTCATACCACACTTTTCGGCCATGTAACCTGGACTGGAACACCAAAGGCGGAGGTGTGTCCATATTCATTAAGAATATCCACACGTCCAGGCTAGTTGCTCAGCATAATGCAGCCGAGGTTATCCAAGTGCAACTAACTCTGGGCAAAACTGAAATCCAAATTGTAGCTTGCCACAGATCACCCACAATGCCCCAGGATTCCCACTCCTCTTTTCTTGATGTACTGGAAAATATCAGGGTTCAACCAAACACCCTAATAATGGGCAATTTCAACTACCCCACCATTAACTGGGAAAACTCCTCATGTACAAACTCCTTCGCTCAACGCTTTCTGGAATTCATAAACTCCAATGCCCTGGATCAACTTATCCACACCCCCACCTGGGGCAATAATATCCTAGCTCTAGTCATTACCAACATGAGTGACTGATGTTCCACACCTGAAGTCAACACCTCATTGGTCCGATCTGACCATAAGCTAATTACCATAGATATCCACATCCTGCCCCCCCCCCCCACTAGGGAAACCATGGTAAAAAATTTCTCCAAAGCTAACTTCATGCTTCTTAGGACAGAAGTGGTGAACTTCATGACACCCATGCAGATGGACAGTACAGTTACGACTACTGAATCCTACACAATTGCACTTTATAAGCACTTACATGAGTGCATGGATCGTGCTATCCCAAACAGAACCAAGACACTATCCTTCAAAAAAAGGAAGCCAATCTGGTGGCCCCCTGCCATAAACAAACTGTAGAACAGAAGGAAGAAATTGTTGCAAAAGAGAGTAAAATCCCATGAGTGGAGGAGCTCCCTGGCCAGCTTCAGTAAGAAGCTGCGATCCCTGATAAAATCCTTCAAAGCTAGTTACGAAAACAAAATCTCCACTGATTCTAAAGACAACCACAAAGCATCCTATAGCTACGTCAAGAATCTCAATGGCAACACTCAGATCTGCTCTGAGTTACAGCACAATGGCACGAAATATACAGAACCAACTGATATTGCAAACATCCTGGCAGATAGGTTCAGTGCTAACTTTACCCCCCTCTCACCCCCTAAAGAGCCCATCTCTATACTGAAAGAATGCAAAGTTCCTGTAATCATGGCTTCAAAGGTAAAAAATACACTCTTCAAAGCCAAGAACACAGCATCCATGGGACCAGACAACATCCCAGGCTGCTTTCTACATGAACTACAGAATGAACTGGCACCCCACCTAAGTACCATGTTCAGTCATAGCCTCACCTCAGGCTTTGTGCCTGCTCAATGGCACACAGCGATGGTTATCCCACTCCACAAGGGGGGAGCCACCACAGACCCCAGGAACCTCCGCCCCAATAGCCTGACGAGCCTGGTCTGCAAGGCCATGGAACGTATCATCATGGAACTTATAAACAAAGACATTGGTAATCTCCAAACTTTGGACCCCACCCAGTTCGGGTTTCTAAAAGGCAGATCATGTCTCCTAAACCTGATAGACTTCTTTGAAGCAGTCACCAAAGCCGTAGACAAGGGTAAGGTGGTTCACACAGCCTATCTAGATCTTGCCAAGGCTTTCAACACCATTCCCCCACTCTGGAATTATAGATAAACTCACTAAACAAGGTATAAATCCCTATGTCACAAGATGGGTTGCCAACTGGCTCACTGACAGAACCCACACTGTGAAAGTAGCAGACTCCAAATCCGACTTCAGACCAGTGACAAGTGGAATACCACAGGGTTCAGTCCTGTGTCCTCTCCTGTTTAGTATCTACTTCTCTGAAGTACAGACTAGCACAGAAGGTCTTTGGCTAACGAAGTTCGCAGATGACTGCAAACTAGGAGCCATAATCGAAACTCCTAACGATGTGGACATCCTACAAAAGGGCTTCACTGAGACAGATGCCTGGTGTCAAAGCCATGGCCACAAGCTCAATGCCAAAAAGTGCATTGTCATCCGCTTTGGTAAAAACTCTGTACCCATGAACTACAACATAGGCGGTAGTATACTTAACACCAAAAGTATGATAAGAGACCTTGGGACACAGGTGGACAGTAGTCTCTCCTTTGATAATCACATTACCACAGTAGTCAGGAAATCCTTCTACGTGGCACACCTCATCACAAAAGGTTTCTCATCCAGAAAAAAAGAGGACATTGTTCCCCTCTACTCATCACTCATTAGACCCATTATAAAGTACAACACCCCTTTTGTTATGTACCTCACAAGACATCTACAACAACTGGAAAGGCCACAGAAATACCTCACAAAGAGGATTACCTGCCTCAAACAAATGCCCAACGCAGACCGCCTCAAAAAACTGCAGCTTTACTCCATCCCATATTGCCTACTCAGAGGTGATCTCTGCCTAAAGCTTTGTCAAACCCAGAGCTGTTGAATATGCTCCACTTAACTAAATCCCAATCCCTCCAAGCTACACGCTCTAGGGACCTAAACCTTGTCACCACAATAAACAGAACATGCCAGAGGGATAGATTCCTGTCCCAGAGACTTCCCATACTCTGGAATAAAGTACCTATCTATATCAAACAAAGCTCTTCATTAGCACTCTTCAAGAAAAATATTGATTGGATGGGAAATATTTTATTTATTTATTTTATTGAGGCCAATGACAGGTAGCATCACATTTCCACATCTATACATGCACACACAATGCTGTGAGACTCCTTATCTATTTAGTTACACAGTCTAGAGAACACAGTGCTTAACACAAGTGTCACCGTTAAAGTCTGAATTCTACACTCAGAGTGCAATGTTGATAGGAGTAGCTTTTCATTCTGTGTCAAAGAAGATGTGATACCAAAGGTTTTGTGCAAATCCATATTTGTTAATAAGAAGAAATAAGTGCAATCTTATGATCAATAAGAAATATATACTACTGACTTAGGTCAACTATGCTGTCATTAATGTGTATTGCAGAACTGAGAATGGCATGTACCTGTGCTGTGGACATGAGACACACACAATTGTGAAATACAAGATGGACAATGAAGCAGTTGTGGATCATCAGGTTATGAAGATGGTATTTAAACCTTAATGAATGGTACTGTTATTAGCAATGGTATATGCTCATGCTTGGGCAATGTGGACTGTCAATACCAAACAATACTTAATGTTCCAATGCAGAATGGTTAAGTAATTAGGACGCATATGTACCAAGGCTGTATATGGTTGTGCATCATTTGTAAATAGTGCCACAGTGCAGACTTAACTGTCCAAAATGAAGTGGTCAGTTAACCACACAGTTCACTGCATTCCACATGAGTGCATTAAACAATTTCCATGTAATGAAATTATATAATCCAGTAACAATACTTATTTTTGTTTAAAATCTCTTCCTAAAGTGCAATGCTGAGAAACAAATTTGTGCAGATTTTGGCAAAGGGTTAGAGCCTGTGTGATTACACTTAGGTGTGTTGAACTTGGACTGCAAAGTAGCAATGTTCAGTGGTGTTCAAGGGTGCTCCCTGCCAATCTTTATGCAAATAAGGAGCAGAGAGGAAATTTTGTGATTTGGATTATATTTGAACAGATCTGTTTTATTTTAACATGTTGCATACATACACTGTGCATGTTGTATTATATCTTTCCATGTTAGAGTTAATTTTAATTCAAAAATGAATCATTGTGCTTGTCTTCCCTATTTGTGTGATGTTAGGTGGAGAGCAAACAGTGGAAAGAAGTAAAAACGTTTAATTGGCTTAGCCTTCTGTAGTGTAAACAGGCTTAGAGGTGATGCACAGCTATCAGCACTCTGGAGAGTACTGAGTGGATAAAATCCACCTAACCCCTAACTTTCTCTGTGGCACAAGGTGTAAGCTGAAAAAACAGCACTGAAGCAGGGTATGCATCCCACATGGAGACCATTTTACAAAGGGTGTTAGAATGTTAAGAATATTTAGGAATGACTCACCTAAATATGTTGATTGCCATTATTGTATCAGTAATGCCTACTGAAATTATACCTACTACATATCAGACATGCTTTATGGGAAATCACAAGTTAATTGGGTGGACAATGTGATGTAAGACAAAAACTCACCACATTTTGCAGTAACTCTTGAAATGCCATTTAGCATCAGCTGCTATACTTGCTCATTGCCAAACTTCACACAAATGTTGAAGACTACAACTGATAAAACATGAGGGGGTAGACTGATTTATAGGCAACACATTCACAGTAACGACACATAATAACATGCAGTAAGAGTTTCACCTATTGCTTGATTCAAACTGTTGCCAAGATGAAAATTAAGTTTATAGAATTGATCATTACCTCAGCACATCACAAAGAAAACTATACTTCACACATGTCAAAATCACACCTTTGAAGGAACAGTGATAACCCATCCAGCCAATGGAAGATGTCGGTATTAGCCTTCAGCAAAGTAATGCCAGTATGAAAATGCTATAAGATGACATTTACATTCATAAGTATAATGAATAGTCAACAGTCTGAAGTTATAAGAGACAAGGGGTAAAGACAAAAGCAGATGGACAGATATATATGAAAGGGTGCTGTTAAGGGTTACTAATTCACATCTTTCTGGTGTGTCCTCACTATTCATCTGTCTTGCTCTGTATCATTAACTGATGGTTCTGGGGATCAAGAAGCTGTAGGACAGGCAAAACCTGATTAAGACATGAATAGAATATGAATACTTTATTAAATATCCCTTATAATAATGGAATTGTTTATAAATACGTTTTGCAACATTATTCAAAATGCTGTTATTAAATGTCTTAACTGGATAAAAATTAAGGTATGTGTCATGAAACATAGCAGGGAAGTACAATATCACAGTAAGAAATCATGTGGCATAAATCTGGAATCAAAGCCTTGATGTGGTGTTCAGAAATGAATTAGACAAGTGATTTCTGTCAGCATTCCAAAGAGGAAATTGCACTTTGGTATCTCCAATAGTCAAATAATTTTTAGAGTAACTATTGTTAATAATTTCCTTTACTCTGCCTTTACTCAGTATTCTGATTGTTTGATTAGTCCTGTTTCTTTACTCTTTGCAACATGTTTAAGTACCTTTTCACAAGGATAACCAGACTACTGTGGGTGATGGTAACAACTGACCAGGGTTTGCCATAGAATATGAATAGCTATTTACTATCACTTGGCAATGGCGTGAGATGCCACCATCAGTACAAATGCTGAGGAGAAAAAGTGAAGATTTTCTTATGGGCCATTTCTGGCCATGTGTGTTGTGTGTGACTTTATTTTTTGACCACATTAAATATGTGAAAAAGGGATTGATAGAAAAGTGGTGAAATGGGGGGAGCAGAGGGAAGGACTCAGGAGAGAAAATATAGGACTTTGCAGGAAGGTAGTGGGAAAGAGAACTGTAGCTATCCACATCTTTAAAACATAAATGTAGAAGCTGACATAGAATTTGCTGATTTTGGACTGTCACCAAACCAACGGTAGGTGACAACAACAAAATAATGTTGAAAAGCCAATTGTACCAAGCCAAGTGTGTCCACAAGACACATAGGTAAAGTGAAGAGTTATGTATGGGTCTTTATTTTGTTGTGGGACAGGTACCCATTTTTAACTTTTATTACTTTCAAAGAGAGAGGGATGTTGGGAAAGGGCCTTTGGAATGTTAGTGTCAGATAGGTGAGGTAGGTGACAAAGCAGGCACAGACATACAGGACAAATGAGAAAGACAGGGATGGTAATGGAGACAGAGGGTTGAGGGACACCATGACTGGGGATATGTAGGGGACATCAGAGGCACATGTCAAGCATGAGAGCAGTGAGAATCAAATCATCCTTTGATAATCACATCTCCACAGTAGTCAGGAAATCCATCTATGTGGCACATCTCATCACAAAAGTTTTCTCATCCAGGAAAAAAGAGGTCATTGTTCCCCTCTACTCATCACTCATTAGACCCATTACAGAATACAGCGCCCCTTTTGGTATGTACCTCAGAAGACATATGGAACTAGAAAGGCTGCAGAGATACCTCACAAAGAGGATTACCAGCCTCAAACAGATGCCCTACACAGACCGTCTCAAAAAACTCCAGCTTTACTCCGTCGCATATTGCCTACTCAGAGGTGATCTCTGCCTAACATACAAAGCTATGTCAAACCCAGAGCTGTTGGACATGCTCCACTTAAAGAAATCTCAGTCCCTCTGAGCTACACACTCTAGGGACCTAAACCTTGTCACCACAATAAACAGAACATGCTGGAGGGATAGATTACTGTCCCAGAGACTTCCCATCCTCTGGAACAAACTACCTATCTATATCAAACAAAGCTCCTCATTAGCACTCTTTAAGAAAAATCTTGATGATTGGATGGGAGATAGGAAATTCACTCCGGGCATCACTTCTGTGGCTCTGCTTGATAGGGGCACAGGAAAATAATTTTCTTGGGTGGCAAAAGCCAGGGTACCTTTTTGGCTAGGCTTTTATAGGCCCTAGGGCCAATAGCCTAGTACCCACCTATGAACCTATGAACCCTCAGAACTGTACTCATTGTCTCTTGTCTCAGTTTCCTGTCAGTGCTTGACATGACATTGTCTTGGCAATATGACAAAGCACCTTTTTGACACAGCCAATTTGGGCACTGAGACCCCTTTCCATGATACCCTCCACCAGCTCTGTCAGCTACTGCCAAATGACAAAATCATCATCTCCACTATTACTACTACTCCCGGAGGGTACAAGTGCACTAGCTGCCAGGGCAGAGCTACTTATGTGAATGGTGTAGGTAGGGAAGGGTCTGTGATGGCAGTGTTGACAGGTTAGGACCCTGAAGTGCTGGGTGTTGGTGCTGCAACTTGTGGAGGGATGGCCGGCTGAGTTGCATGTTAGTTTTTGTAAAGAGAAATGTATGACAACAGACCATTTTTTTAAACCACATAAAATAATCCCCTGCCAAAAAAAAGAGAGAGTGAAGGGTTGATGTGAGACAAAAAATGAGAGAGAATTATATCCATGGCATGTCACATGACTATATAATTTCACAAAAAGCACATTTGTGATTATCCAGTCTATACAACTTTGCCACATCCAGGTGTAATGAGAAGGTATTACTCTGTTGTTCCATTAATCAATTGCACTGCTATGATATAAATACAACTGTTTATTTCAGTATTGCCATATTGTATATAATTACAAAAGTTATTAGCCTTATAATATGACCTGAAGTATATGTACCCTGTGATTCTCTGAGGCAATTTAACCTCTCTTGGTTTACTTCCATGTTTGCTGCAATGTCTTTAGCAGTCATGCGATACATACAGAAGAAGACAAGAAGAGGTGAAGAGAAATGAAAACATACTGAATAATTGTCTTGGCTGTCTACTGCATTCTGTATAATTTAATGCTGATGTGTCAGTATACTTACACAACTGAGGAGTGTCAGAAGTTTTAAACTCATCCTCTCATTGGCTAAGGAGGTACTTGTTGCGCCATTTCAGGTCACTATAGTAGTGACAACAATTATTTTCAGTGTGTGGGATGCCAGTTGCACTGCAGATAGCCTTGGCTAATCTGTTCCGAGCCTCAGCCTTATACTGAGGCCCAGTATAGTCTACCTGCACCAGCCTATGGCTGTAACAGTTCACAAGGAATTCCACAAAAATTCTGGAATCCTCAACACCCCACTTCTGTACTCTGAATTCAGCAACATAGCTCCTGCACCAACCATACCTGCAGAATTCAAGCAAAAACACTGTGTCTGAATTGGTGCCAAATTCCATTCTCATTTTTAACAGGTAGTGCACACACACACACACACACACACACACACACACACACACACACACACACACACACACACACACACACACGCACACACACGCATACACACGCACACACACGCACACACACACACACACACACACACACACACACACACACACACACACACACTCACGTGCGCATGCTCGTGCACTGAAACAGTCATGTCAAATGCATTTATACAATGGAAAGTAGAGAGAGGCATTGGCAAACAAACAGGAAGGTATTTTATCAAACAGCAATGACAGCATGAAACATGACAGTGAGAGCTGTCATGTGTTATGCTTAACCTAGTCACAATTTTTCAGATGGTCAGCACTGACAGGCTTAATGGCTTGGCTTGTTATCCTTGGTGTTCTGAAGGTTAAATAGGATGACGTGGAGCAAAACCTTCTGGAATTACACACTGTAAAAAGTAAGTAGTGCAATCTGGGAATCAAACCAGACAAAGAAATAATACATAAATTTCAAGTAAGGTGATTATTTGTCAGTACTACAGGATAACTCCCTTTGAACCATCTTCATTACAGGTAAAGTGAACTCAGTATGAATGGAGATATGTTTTAGATAGACCTGTATGTGTTTGACTTTACGAAGTCCTGTGAGATGCATTCCCATGTAACAGTCAGTATTACTGTTTGTAATTGTGTGTTAGATGAATAGGTTTTCATGAGCTGAGTAATGCATGTTGAGGTATGATAGATACATACTTCAGAAAACTACTGTCCTAAACACGGAGTTGGGCTATGTGAGGAGTAAAAATAATTTTAGCTTAAGTATTCTGCCCATCATAAATACACAAGTGCATTATTATTATAATTATCCTGCTTAAACAATTACACACATTGAACTGTGTTTCATAATTACATTATTAATGAGACATGCTACCTAGAAAAATGTATTTATCAAAGCAATAATAAGACATTTCTTGCAAGCAATCTGATTATGATATCCAGCTATATGTACTGTTACTTTCCTAATTAACGTGCTCTTAGAAATTGCATTCTGACACCCACTGTCAAAGTGTTCTTAGAAATTGCATTGCACTGTCAAAATAAGTGCTGCTAGGATTTGAACCCTGGATCAGCTGTTTTCTCTGTCTAAAGTCAGTGCACTTACACCTTGTGCCCAAGAGACAGCTACTCAGTAGATGGATGTTCCCCACTCAATACTGTCCGGAGTGCTGATATCCATGTAATGCTGCTAAGCTTGTTTCAAATACAGAAAGATGCCTATATACATTTTTTTCACTTGTTGGTGCAAAATTCAGCAGTGAGCAAGTGCAGAAGGCAAGAAATAGAAACAAAAGCATATGGAGTTCTGATGTAAGTCATACATCTTGAGTGAAAATTTTTGCTTTCTCTTCACACAATATGGAGTTGAACCTGAGAGCAATTCCGTTATGGCTCCAAGATCACAGTGTTTACAACATATTTATTTATTTATTTATTTGACATTTGTTAAATGTGTTGGTCCAACTGAGCTAAAGCCCATTTTCAGTGGAAATCCCTGGAGAAAAGCTCTAGATACTTATACAATTTTATGAAAATAAGGAAGGTAAATATAAACAAAGATACAAAAATAAAACATTGGCATGGCAATATATAACAGTTTACAAAACTGAGAAAATCCAAAACAAATTATAAACATAAGCATGGTAGTTACAATAGGTTCATATGTTCATAGGTACATACTAGGCTATCTGCCCTAGGGCATTTATAAGCCTAGCCAGAGTATGTTTGGCTTTCGCCACCCATTTTAAATAAATTTTGCTATGCCCTTTTTCGAGGTTAGTATACTGTGCCTCTGTCTAACAGTGACACAGAAGTGATAGCCGGGGTAAACCTACGATCTCCCATCCACTCATCAAGATTCCTCTTGAAGAGAGTCAATGAGGGACTCTGCCTAACCTGGACTGGGATTTTATTCCAGAGTGAAGGGAGCCTCTGGGTTATGAATCTGTCCCTCCAGCATGTCCTATTTATTTCAGTGCTGAGGTTCAAGTCTCTTGAGCATGTAGCTCGATGGGATTTGGATTTTTTGAGGTGCAGCATGTCCCTTAATTCTGGGTTGGACATGGCTTTATACGTCAGGCACAGGTTGCCTCTGAGCAGGCGGTATGCCACTGAGTAGAGCTGGAGTTTCTTTAACTGGGCAGTATATGGTATCTGTTTGAGCCCTTTGATCCTCTTGGTGAGGTACTTTTGGGGTCTTTCCAGGTGCTTCAGGTGTTTGGTAAGGTACATCCCAAAAGGGGCATTGTACTCGATTATGGGCCTGATGAGGGATGAGTAAAGAGGCACGATGGCCTCCCCTAATCTAGATGTGAATCCCTTCATGATTATGTGGGCTATATAAAATGTTTTTCTAACCACTTTGGCCACGTGGTTGTCAAATGAGAGATTGTTATCAACTTGGGTCCCCAGGTCCCTAATTACTTCTTCTGTACTTAATGGATTACCACCTATGTGGTCATTTGTGGGCACTTTGTTTTTGCCAAAGGGGATGACTATACACTTTTTGGCATTTAGCTTGAGGCCATGGCTCTGGCACCAGTTGTCTGTTTCTATGAGGCCCTTTTGGAGGATGCTTGTGTCGGCTGGAGAGTCGATTATGGTGCCCAGTTTGCAGTCATCTGCGAACTTGGTCAGCCACAGTCCTTCTGTGTTGGCCTGTACCTCCGAGAAATATATACAGAACAAGAGAGGTCCCAGGACTGTGCCTTGTGGGACGCTACTTGTAACTGGTTTGGAGTCTGACATGGCTCCAGCAATTCTAACCATGTGGGTTCTGTCCTTGGGCCAGTTTGCAACCCATCTAGTGACATAGGGGTTTATATTTAAGCTGGTGAGCTTATCTATAATGCCCGAGTGGGGTATTGTATCAAAGGCTTTTGCGAGGTCCAGGTAGGCTGTGTGGACCACCTTCCCTTCGTCGATGGCCTTGGTTACTGTTTCAAAGAAGTCAACCAGGTTTAAGAGGCAGGATCTGCCCTTAACAAAGCCGAACTGGGTAGGATCCAGTGTCTGTAGGTCCCCAATATCTTTATTTATGAGGTCCATGATGATCCTTTCCATAGCTTTGCAGACCAAGCTAGTCAGGCTTATGGGGCGATAGTTTCCAGGGTCCGTTGAGGCACCACCTTTGTCGAGAGGGACCACTGTTGCTGTACGCCACTCTTTGGGTACATATCCTGTAGTAAGGCTGAGATTCAACAGTAGTTTTATGTTTGGGTTTAGCTCTTCTTGGAGTTCATGTAGGACGCAGCCTGGGACACCGTCTGGTCCCATTGATGCTGTGTTTTTTGCTTTGGAGAGGGCAGCTCTTACCTGAGCATCTGAGATGTCAGGGGGCCAGCACTCTGCTGGGATAGATATTTGCCCTTTTGGTGGGGGGGGAGTTTGCGCTGAACCTGTCAGCTAGGATGTTGGCAATGTCTGTGGGTTTGGTGTATTTTTTGTCATTTTGGACTAATTCTGAGCATATCTGGGAATTCCCACCCAGGTTCCTAACATAACTAAAGAAAGCCTTGTGATTATCCTTAGTGTCCTGTGCAATTTTTCTCTCGAAGCTGGCCTTAGATGATTTTATGAGTGCCCTTAGTTTTTTGCGAATACTGATCAGAGATGCCTTCCTTTTTTGGGATTTTGCTCTATCACGTAGTAGCTTCATCCTTCTATTGTATAGTTTGTTTATGGCTGGGGTCACCAGACAGGACGTCTGCCTTTGGAGGATTGGGTCTTGGTTTTATTTGGGATTGCATGATCCATGCATTCCTGAAGGTGTTCATAGAATGCATTTATAAAGGATTCTGTGGTCTGGGCCGTATTTTCCACAGGCCTGGGGGCTTTGAAGGATTCCACCTCAGTTTTGAGGAGTGTGAAATTTGCTTTAGAGAAGGTTTTCACTGTGGTTTTCTGTGCAGGGGGTGGGGTCGGGATGTGAATATCCAGTGAGATCAGTTTATGGTCTGATCTTACCAGTGAGGGATACACTTCTGGTCTGGAGCATAGAGTCCCCATATTGGTGATGATCAGGTCCAGTATGTTTTCCCCTCTTGTGGGAGTGGTAACAAGTTGTTCCATAGCATTTGAGTTTATGAATTCTAGGAACCTTTGGGCTAGGGTGTTGGAGCTAGAGTAATGCTCCCAGTCTATGTTTGGGTAGTTGAAGTCGCCCAATATAATGGTGTTTGGAGAGACCTTCATATTTTCCAGTGTTCTCAGGAAGGCCGAGTGGGGTTCCTGTGTTTGGGAGGGTGGTCTGTAGCAGGCTATAAACTGAAAGGCAGTTTTTCCCACTGTTAGTTGCACATGGATAGTCTCTGATGCTTCGTGCTTTGCCACCAACCTGGAGGTGCGGGTATCTTTGATGAATATCGATACTCCCCCTCCTTTTGTGGTTCGGTCCAAGTTTTGGGGCCGAAAAGCATGGTATGAGGTATGACCTGGTAGTGCTGGGGTGCTCTCAGGAGCCCTGAACCAGGTTTCTGTTACTGCACAGATATCGATGTTCTCCATGCTAAGGAGAGTTTCAAGTGCATGCATCTTGAGGTTTAGACTTCTGGTGTTGAGTAGCATTACTCTTAGTTTCTTATCCCTTGTGATACCTATGGAGGTGGGTTTGTCTTTTGAGCCTTGCCTAAAAAAGGCACTATGGGGGTAGCAAGAGCCTTTGCCAATATCTGAAAGCCCAGGGGTGACAGGTGCAAGCCGTCCCTAGTGAAGCATCGTGGCTTGTCGAGCATATCATCCTAGGCTGACAGGCATTGGATCCCCTTTGAATGACACCAGTACTTAAGCCAATTGTTGAAATTGATCGTCTTGTCTTCATATTGTGGCATCATTCTTGGTGAGGGTAAGATGCTACTCAAGGTCAGGGTCATACCGGCCTGGGCTACATGCTCAGAGAGCTCCTCTATGTCTCTTTTCATGTAGTCCAGGGAGGTACATCTCAGGTCATTCACACCAGCATGGACAATGACTGAGTCATATTTGTACTTACCTTGGAGTGACCTGAGTGCTTGTATTATGTGGCAGATCCTAGCGCCCGACAGGCTGCTCACCGTGACCAACATATGGGAAATAACTTTATACATGTTCTTATTACATAAGAAATAGGGGGTAAAGCTGTTTAAGCCTTAACCTCCTAAAGGTCTTAGCAGGTAGAAGTAGTAGGGGAGGAAATAAGTAGTAGATGGAAGAGTACATACCAGAAGGGGCATTGTACTTTGTAATGGGTCTAATGAGTGATGAGTAGAGGGGAACAATGACCTCTTTTTTCCTGGATGAGAAACCTTTTGTGATGAGGTGTGCCATGTAGAAGGATTTCCTGACTACTGTGGCGATGTGATTATCAAAGGAGATACTACTGTCCACCTGTGTCCCAAGGTCTCTTATCACACTTTCGGTGTTAAGTAGACTACCACCTATGTGTTAGCTCATGGGTACAGAGTTTTTACCAAAGGGGATGACAATGCACTTTTTGGCATTGAGCTTAAGGCCATGGCTTTGACACCAGGCATCTGTCTCAATGAGGCCCTTTTGTAGGATGTCCACATCGTTAGGAGTTTCAATTATGGCTCCTAGTTTGCAGTCATCTGTAAACTTTGTTAGCCAAAGACCTTCTGCGTTAGCCTGTACTTCAGAAAAGTAGATACCAAACAGGAGAGGACCTAGGACTGAACCCTGTGGTACTCCACTTGTCACTGGTCTGAAGTTGGATTTGGAGTCAGCTACTTTCACAGTGTGGGTACTGTCAGTGAGCCAGTTGGCAACCCATCTTGTGACATAGAGATTTATACCTAGTTTAGTGAGTTTATCTATAATTCCAGAGTGGGAGATGGTGTCAAAAGCCTTGGTGAGATCTAGATAGGCTGTGTGAACCACCTTACCCTCATCTACGGCTTTAGTGACTGCTTCAAAGAAGTCATTCAGGTTTAGGTGACATGATCTGCCTTTTACAAACCCAACTGGGGTGGGGTATAGAGTTTGGAGATTACCAATGTCTTTGTTTATAAGTTCCATGATAATACATTCCATGGCCTTGCAGACCAGGCTCATTAGGCTAATGCGGCGGTAGTTTCCGGGGTCTGTGGTGGCTCCCCCTTTTTGAAGTGGGATAATCACCAGTGTGCACCATTCAGTGGGCACAAAGCCTGAGATGACTCTATGTTTGAACATGGTGCTTAGGTGGTATGCCAGTTCATTCTGTAGTTCATGTAGAACACAGCCTGGGATGTTGTCAGGTCCCATGGATGCTGTGTTCTTGGCTTTGGAAAGTGTGTTTTTTACCTGTGCAGCCATGATTACATGAACTTTTCATTCTTCCAGTACAGAGATGGGCCCTTTAGGGGGTGAGGGGGGGTAAAGTTAGCACTGAACCTATCTGCCAGGATGTTGGCAATATCAGTTGGGTCTGTATATTTAGTGTAACTCAGAGAAGATCTGAGTGTTGCCATTGAGATTCTTGACATAGCTATAGAATGCTTTGTGGTTGTCTTTAGAATCAGTGGCAATTTTGTTTTCATAACTAGCTTTGAAGGACTTTATGAGGGATCTCAGCTTCTTACTGAGGCTGACCAGGGAGTTCTTCCAGACATGGGATTTTACTCTTTTTTGCAACAGGGGACCACCAGATTGGCTTCCTTTTTTGGAGGATAACATTTTGGTTCTGTTAGGGATAGCATGATCCAAGCACTATGTAAGTGCTTATAAAGTTCATTTGTGTAAGATTCAGCAGTCATGTCTCTATTGTCCGTCTACATGGGTGTCGTGAAGTTTGCCACTTCTGTCTTAAGCAGTGTGAAGTTGGCTTTGGAGAAATTTTTTACGGTGGTTTCCCTAATGGGGTGTGGGGACGGGATGTGAATGTCTAGGTGGATTAGCTTGTGATCAGATCTGACCAACGAGGAACTGACCTCTGGTGTGGAACACTGGCCGCTCATGATGGTAATGACCAGGTCTAGGATATTGCTGCCCCTGGTGGGGGTGTGGATAAGTTGATCCAAGGCATTGGAATTTATGAATTACAGAAAACATTGAGCAAAAGAGTTGGTACATGAGTAGTTTTCCCAGCTAATGGTGGGGTAGTTGAAATCACCCATTATTAGGGTGTTGGGTTGTACCCTAATATTTTCCAGTGTATCAAGAAATGAATAGTGGGAATCCTGGGGCATGGTGAGGGATTTGTAGCAAGTTACAATTTGGACTGTGGTCTTGCCCTGAGTTAGTTGCACTTGGATAATCTTGGATGCATTATGCTGAGCAACTAGCCTGGAGGTGTGGATATCCTTAGTGAATATGGACACGCCTTCACCTTTAGTGTTTCGGTCCAGGTTAGGTGGTTGAAAGGTGAGGTATGATTTATAGCCTGGTAATGCAGGGGTGCTCTCTGGAGCCTTGAATAAGGTCTCTGTCACTGCACAGATGTCGATGTTCTCCATTTTAAGGAGTGCCTCAAGTAAATGCATTTTGAGGTTTAGACTTCTAGCATTGAGTAGCATTACCCTCAGATTTAGCTTGCTTGTACCTGTTATGGTGGTGAATGTGTCATTTGAACCTTGCCTAAAAAAAGGCACTATAGGGGTGGTAAGAGCCTTAGCCAGTATCCAGAATCCCAAGGGCGACAGGTGCAGGCCATCTCTGGCAAAGCATTATGTTCTGTCGATCATGTTATCCCAGGCAGACAGATACTGGATCCCCTTAGAATGACACCAGAAGCTTAGCCAATTGTTGAAGTAAATTATTTTGTCCTTGTACTGTGGTATCATTCTGGGTGATGGCAGGATGTTACTCAGGGCTAAGGGTCATACCTGCCTGGGCTACAAGATCTGAGAACTCCTCCATGTCTCTTTTCATGTAGTCCAGGGAGGAACTTCTCAGGCCATTCACACCAACATGGACAATGACAAAGTCATATTTGTACTTGTTGTGGAGTGACCCGAGTGCATGCATTATGTGGTGGATCCTGGCACCCGACAAGCAGCTGACAGTAACTTTCTCCTTGTTTAACCTGGTGAGTGGAACATCAGTGTGCCTGATTATAGAGTCACCTATGACTAGAGTGTTAGGTACATTGTTATGCCTTATGGGCTGTAGTTGAGTGGCAGACTGAGTTTGTGGGCTATGTGCCATTTGGGGTGTGTTGAGGTTGGAGTTTGCATGTGTTTCTGCTTTGGAGGTCTCTGTTGCTTGAGCAGATTTTTATTGAGAGCCTCCATGAATGTAGGTGTGTGTGTTTTGTGTTGCTGTGTGTGTGTGTTGGTGGTTTAGGTTTTGAGGGACTATGTGATGACTGTGGTGTGGTGCAAGTGTTTACCTTCTCCTCTTGACTGTCTAGTCCAGTCTTGGGTGAAAAGAGCTTTGCTTCCAGTTTGACTATATAAGTGCATCTCTCACAGGTTGTAGTGCCGGGTGGTAGGAGGAGAGGGTTGTCTGTGTACATGAGGCAATTGTTGCATTGCCCGAAGATGCCCAGATTCATCAGGTAGAGAGGAGAAAACACAGGGAGTTGACCCTTAGACATGCCTGGATAGGTGCTTATTTATTAAGTACTAAAAACTGTTTTCCTCTAGACAAGTGAGGAAAGTTGAGTGCTGTAGTAATTTGTAGCTTATTTAGTGCTTACAACAAGTTCTGAAAAAGTGCTGAGCTCGAAGAAACAGATTTGACTGCTAAAACTAAAAAAAATTACTAGTTCTAAGGGAAAATTTGAAGAGCAGACTTTATGGCGCCAGAAATAGATTAACCCTAACTAACCGGCAATGCATAAAGTGTATTTTTTTAATATAACAGTAGCAAATGAGCAAACTGATTTAAACAAATTATTGACCAATAAAAAGCTAAAAACTGAGCCCTGTTCCTGCAGTCTTCGATCAGACAAGTTCTAACTGAACACTCCTGCCACTAGGGTACAGGGGAACCTTCTCCAAAAAAAGATGGTCTGGATTAGTGCTCAAGTTATACAAACAAAGGTAGATTCAGCAGGTCTGAATTTAGTGTATGCTACAGCAAACAAGGCGTATCAATTTCAGAAAGAAACAGTTCAAATAAGCAGGCACAATAAGCCTTTAACCAGAAACTCCCAACTCAGAAGGACAGAATCTAGACTCTCCTCCAACAAGAGTGCAGACCACACCTTCTTAATGTAAAATAACTGTCCCGAAGCCCAAGTGCTTAAACCAGAACTAATAGACTCTTAGAATAACAGCCACTAAGCCTTCAATCAGCAACTCCCAACTTAGAAGGATTTAAGCTACTTGTCCTGCCACAACAGTGCAGACCAAAAACCTTCTTAATGTAAAACAACTGGTCTGAAGCCCAAGTGCTTCAACCAAAGGCTTAGAATAACAGTTACAATTTAATCAGGCTACTAACAAGCAGTAATAAATGCATCAGAATAAATGCAATAAAGTAGGAAGAAACAAATACAGTAAAAGCAGATGAATAAAGTGCACTTTTTTATATAACAATAGAAAACGAGCAAATTGATTTAATCAAATTACCCAATTAACCAGAAAAAAAGCTCAACACTGAGCCCTGGTCCAGAAGTCCTCAAGTTCTGACTCCACACTCCTGTCACTAGGGTGCAGGGGAACCTTCTCCAAAGAAGATGGCCTGGCTTAGTGCTCAGGTTATGTAAACAAAGTTAGATTCAGCATGCCTGAATCTAGTCTATGCTACAGCAAACAAGGCACACCAATTTCAGAAAGAAAGTTCAAATAAGCAGGCACAATAATCCTTTAACCAGAAATTCCCATTCAGAAGGGCAGAATCTAACCTCTCCTCCCACAAGAGTGCAGACCACAAACTTTCTTAATGTAAAAATAACTGGCCTGAAGCCCAAGTGCTTAAACCAGAACTAATACACTTTTAGAATAACGGACACTGACCCTTCAATCAGCAATTTCCAGTTTAGAAGGATGTAAGCTACCTGTCCTGCCACAACAGTGCAGACCACAAACCTTCTTAACGTAAAACAACTGGTTTGAAGCCCAAGTGCTTAAACCGAAAGGCTTAGAATAACAGTTACAATTTAATCAGGCTACTACCAAGCAGTAATAAATGCAGCAGAATAAATATAACTGAGTACTTTTAAGATGATTTTGAACAAATAATAAGTATTGTTACTGGATTATAATACTTCAGTACATGAAAATTGCTTAATGTACTCATGCAAAATGCAGTGAACTTTGTGGTTAACTGACCACTTCATTCTGAACAATTAAGTCTGCACTGCAGCACTGGTACTTACAAATGATGTATAACCACATACATCCTTGACACACATGCGTCATTATTAGTTAGCCCTCTTGTAATGGCACACTCAGTGTACATTGCCCATGCATGAGCATATACCATTGCTAATATCAGTACCATAGGTTCATTGCTTCATAGGAGATATGCTAGGCTAATGACTTAAGAACCCTTACAAGCCTAGCCAATATAACCCAATTTTACCAATATACATCCCCCCAGGGGCAAGAGGATGGCATGGATTTGTGACTATGCAGTGAGTACCTTACAGATTGCCCCTGTCCACAAGGGATATAGGTACTACCACAGCTGTGAATTTGCATTTCTCCATCCATTGATCCAAACTGTATTTGAAGAGTGCCAGGGAAGGGCTTTGCTTAATGTGAAAAGGAAGCCTGTTCCAAAGATGAGCCAATCTCTGAGACACATATCTGTCTCTCCAGCATATTTTGTTTGACTTGCTGATTAAGTTTAGATCCCTAGATTGGGTAACCCTTGTGCTGTTTGATTTTTTGGATGCATAGTAGATCCATCAAGGCTGGATTTTTGAGTGCCTTTTAGGTCCGGAATAGATCACCCCTTAATAGTTGGTAGGAGACAGAGTAAAGGGATAGGGATTTTAATCTGTCCACATAAGACATGTTATTTACACCATGCATTTTACTTGATTATTGGTCTAATGAAGGCTGAGTACAGTGTGACTATAATTTCCTAGGATCTGGATGCCATACCTTTACTTTTAAGTCGTGCCACATACAAGGGCTTCCTCACCACTGTGGACAGATGGCAGTTAAAGTTCAGGCTACTGTCTATCTGTTTACCTAGATCTCTCACCTCTGAGTCTACTCTTAGGGATGTGCTATTGATGTTGTAATTTGCAGGGGTATTTGACTTATCAACAGGTATGATAATACATATTTTCACATAAAGTTTTATGCCATGGTTCTGGCAACAATCATTTGTCTGATCTAGACCCTCCTGGAGGATATCTACATCACTGGAGGATTCAGTGATTGCCCCCAGCTTGCAGTTGTCAGCAGACTTTGTCATCCAGAGGCCTTCCACATTAGCCTTGACTTCAGAGAAGTACATTCTGAACAGGAGTTGTGCCAGTACTAATCCATACCACTAATAACTAGCCTCTTGCTGGATCTGATTCACCCACTTCAACCACATGTCCTGTCCATGAGCCAAATGGCTATCCATCTGATGATGTAGGGATTTATGCTCATTTTTGTGACCTGTCCTTGATAAAGCCAAATTGAGTTGGGTCCAATGTTTGGAGGTTTACTATGTCATTATTTATCAGGTCCATGATTATTCTTTCCATGGCCTTACTTATAAGACTAGTCAAACTTATTGGTCTGTAATTTTTCAGGTCAGTAGATAGTCCCCCTTTATGCAGAGGGATGACTGTTGCTGTTCTCCACTCTATCAGGACAAAGCCCATTCAGAGCTGTTTAAGAGGCAACCTGGTATATTGTCAGGCACCACTGAAGCCATGTTTTTAGCTTTAGAGATCATGGCGGCAACCTATTCTTTGGTGATAATTGGTACTGGAGTAGTGGAGGGTATTTCTTGGGGGAGAACTGGAGGTAAATGAGAGGTGAAATCTCAGCTGGATTTGCCAGCCAACAGATTTGATGTATCCTCTGGATGATTATAGATGATGCCATCTACAACTAATATTGCACATTGTTGAGTATTGCCCTGAAGATTGTAGACATAACTGAAAAATGCCTTATGGTTATCTTTAGCTTTGGAGGTTAGTTTTACCTTGCTTTCAGAGTCTTGTCTAGTTCCATGATTTGCTTGTTTAGAATAATGAGGGACTTTTTGCTCTGTTGTGCACATTCCCTCTTACTCCTCGACATGATATTCTTTCTTTTGTTGTAAAACCTATTAATAGCAGGGGTCCACAAGGGTGGCTTGATTTTGCAGTTTGACCTAGGTTTATTTTGGTCTGGTACTGCCATTTCTATGCAGTTGTTTATATGGTCATACAGGGCATTTGTGTACACTTCTGCAGGGCTGTCTGAGTTTTCTGGATTTTGGGGAGTTTGGAAACTAGACATGCCATTCCTTAATAGAAGGTAATTTACCTTAGAGAAGTTCTTAAAGTTTTAACCTTTATTTCAGGGGAGACCGCTTTGCAATCTGATCTTACCAGTGAGGACATCACACTGGGGAAGGGGGGTTGCAGCACTCTCCTATATTTGTGAGTACCAGATCTAGTATATTTGTTCCCTTAGTGGGAGTGCAAACTAGCTGCTCCAGGGTATTTGAATTTACAAATTCAAGACATTGTTGGGCCTGTATGTTACTTGTCATGTGTGCCTCCCAATTATTGGAGGGGTAGTTAAAATCACCCATGATTATGGTGCTGGGCTGGATGGTAAATGATTCTAATAATGTCAGGTATGATGTATGGGTTTCTTGGTTCATGGTAGGTGAGATGTGGCTAGCAAGAATATTGCAATGGATTTTCCAATTGTTAGTTGGACAAGGAGTAGCTCAAGCATGTCTTATTGTTTTACCAGCCTTGAGGTGTGTGCTTATCTTTTATGTATATAGATACACCTCTGCCTTTTGCTCTTTCATTTTCTATGGGTGGTCAGAATTATGAAAGACATTATAGCCATTCACTGCTGGAGTGCTTTGTGTGGCTTTGAACCATGTTTCAGTAACTGCACAGATGTTAGCATTCTTCAGCGTAACAAGACCTTCCAGGGACTGCATTTTCTTGTTCAGACTCCTAGCATTGGGCAGTAACACCTTTAGCTTGTCCTGGGTAGCTTTTGTTATGTTGGAAGGTTTGTCTGTTTGGCAATACCTAAAAAAGGCACTATAGGTGTGGAGAATGTTTTACCCAACATCTGGAAACATAGAGATGACAGGTGAAGACCAACAGTGGCAAAGCAGCATTGCCTGTCAACCATGTACTCCCGGGATGACAAGTATTGAACCCATTTGGAATGACAACAGTAGCTAAGCCAATCATTAAAGTCAATCATTTTCCACTGATATTGTGGCATCATCCCTGGACACAGTAGAATGCTGCTCAATGCTAGGCTCATACTTGCCTGTGACACATATCTTGAGAGATTAATCATATATCTCTTCATATAGTCCAAGGAGGTACATCTCAGTTCATTCACACTTACATGGACTATAACTGATTCATACTGGTACTTAGGGGTAAGTGACCTAAGTGCTTGCATGATCTGGCAAATCCTGGCTACTGGCAGGGAACTAATTGTAACCTTCCCCTTATCCAGCCTGGTAAGAGCAGCCATCAGTGTCTTTCACAATAGAGTCTCCTATGACTAGAATACTGAGTTGTGGAGTGTTTCCCTTATGGATTTGGTAGTTGAGACACAATGTGATGTGGTTTTATGTGGTGTGATGGAAATTGTCTTGTTTGCATGCTTGTGGAGCTTCTGAGGACTGTACCTGAGAGGCCTTTGAGGCTTGGGTATGTTACATAGCAGTACCTCTGCATAAGTGGATATATGTGTATGGTCCTTTGTAGGTACAGTGAGTGATGTGTGTGTGAGTAGCTGACAACCTGTTTGTTGTGTTTTTTTGTCTGTATGTAAAAGTCTAGCTTCCACTGTCAATATGCAACTGCATCTATCCCATACTGTATTTGTCTATTCGAGAATTAAGTGGTTGTCATTGTACATAAGGCAATTGTTACAGTGCTTCAGGATCCCCATGTTCACCAAGCTGGTGCAGAGATAGCAGGAAAGTGCCCATCCAAGGTTGTAGGTCCTGATGTGTACCTGTAAGGGATAAGAGTGGTGGGTGTTTGTAACCAGATGAGGGAAGGGGGCTTACTTGATATAATCTGCAGCTAACTTAACCAGCGATGCTGCCCAGCATCCAAACCAGATAATCTCTGAGCAGCAATAGTCCTGGGTACTATAATAAGGTAAAGTAGACCTAAATAGTCCTAACTAAATGCATAAATGCTGCTTACTGTGCAAACTAGTTGCCCCTTTAGTAAAGCAGGACTGAAGTAAACTTTCAAGGCAGTTTGTATAGGGCAATTTCATCTTCTGGTGATTGCATTTATACAAGTCACCAGTAACTGCCCTACATGAAGAGCAGCTTCTCTTTCAAACTCAAGGCTTATATAGGATCAGAAAAAAAGCACGTTTTACACTAACAATGCCCTAAGCCAATCAGGTAAGCATATAATAAGCTTTCCACTAGCAATTTCCAGCTCAGATAGGTGGTCTGCCCTATCCTGACACACAAAAGTACAGATTTTGACCCTCTTGATATAAAATGAATGGTTTGGAGCCCAAGTGTTAAGGAACCTCAAAAAGATACCAAATAGTAACCATGAAACAATAGACACAATGCATTTCAGTGCAGAACAGCAGTCCTTTGAACATGCAACTTTAAATTTTAAAGAAGTGCAAAAAAACAATAGATAGCACAGTAAACTGTCACACTATAATGAAAATAAGCAATGTTTCCAGATGTTTCCATCTGTACAGAGCACTGGCTCAGCAAACAGTTCCGTGCAAATATGCCAAATTTACACCAGCACTAAAATACAGAAAACTGACTACAAGCCCACTGGCCTATTAAATAACTACACTTAGAGCCCTTTTGTGTGCTTCTCACCTCAGAGAGGCCAGGTAAATAACTACTGCTACTGTGTGAATAATCCCAGTCGTCCTAATGCAAAAGCACAGTAAAAGTGTGTTTGGAGTGAAATGCTACCACAAACAAAAGTTAACAAAAGGCAGTAAAAACAGTGTACTTTAAACAGCTTATAAAAGTGTGATTATTTAATAAAAGCACTTTGCTTTGTAGAAATGAGCTATGAGCCACTGAGATGTGCAGAATTTATAAAGGCACTAAATACAAGGCAAGCTGATTAATAAGTCCTCCAGCCATTAAAATAACTACATGCAGGAATTTCTATTGTTCTTCTCCAGCCTACATAGACCAAACTATCACCTACTGCCACTAGATGAAAAATCCAGTGTGCTCCTGATGTAAAAACACAGCATAGCGCTCACTATAGTGTATAAATACACTACATTATCTAAAAGCTAGCTCGATAATGAACCGAAAGCAAGAAAATCTGTAGAACAGACAATAAGGGGCAAAATGCACTCTTTTTACAAAATAAACACAAGGAAAGATAGCAGTGTAGAAAGGGAGGAGCTTATAAAGCTCAGTTTACAGTAAGGGTGGGCAGCTTGCAATTACCAAGTATAAAACAGATCGAGGAATGGGAACATACTTTTCAACCTCTTAGTGCAAGAAATCTGGACAAAGCCTGACAAAATGGGGAGACAAAGACCAAAAATAGGGACAGATTTTAAATATTGCTCTTATAAACTTAGTTGTTAGAGTAACAGAGTTTATGTTATATATTTCCTGAAGAATTTGAAGCCCAAAAGTCAAATGTATGTCAGTATTTAGTGACTTCAGTCCTCAGATCATCCCAGTGATTTGCCAGAAAACCACAAATTTTATGAGGAATAGATCGAAAATATGAGGCAATAATCTGGACATTCTACAAAATTCTGTACAGTTGAGAGGTATAAATGGAAGGGTGAATGAAAAAAAAAGATAAAAAACAGGGAGTCACCAACAGTGGTTGTATTTTTGCAGGCACTGAGTCTTATCAGAAAAGACAAATGCACAGATATTCTCTATGTATTTAAGTATCACTCCAGAAACAAATTAACCAATGGGGAAAAAACATGCAGAATATGCAGCCTAGGTAATGTAAGTGTCTTTCTGCTACATAGAACAAAAACACATGACTAAACAGATTTCTTAAAACAGAAAACAAAATGGAGCAGGCAAAACAGAAAGCAGCTCTATCAGTTTAAGCAACTCATAGACAAAAGATAGATTTACTTTCCTCATTCAGCAGGGAGCCACCAACAGTGTTCATAACTTTTGCTGGCCTTAAGTCTTATCAGAAATGACAAAGACACAGATATATTCTCCATGTATTTAAGTAACACCATTCATTAATGTTAACATACCATTATCGTGACCTGTTGATCCATGACTGCTTTATTGTCCATCCTGTATTTCACAAGTATGTATATGTGTTCATGTCAGGCTCAGTTCTGCAATATACATTAATGACAACATAGATGACCTAAGTCAGCAGTATGTATTTCTTACTAATTATGTGATTGCACTTACTCCTTCGTATCAACAAATATGGATTTGCATATGGATTTGCACAAAACCTTCAGCATCACAGTGTCTTCTTTGACACACAATGAGAATCTACTCCTATCTACACTGCACCCTACATTGTAGATGACAGACTTCTGTGATGGTACTCGCATTAAATGCTGTGTCTTCTGAATTGTATAACTGGGTAGATAAGGGGATCTAATCCCACAGTAAACGTGTGTATGTCGAGTTGTGTAAATATGGTCTTTCCTACTGCTGGCCTCAATAAAATAGTAATGTGGCAAAACTTTTGCACTGCAGGGTGAGTTCACATCAATGTCAGTAACTTCTCCCAACATCATTATCTCTTCAACAGAACACTGATGTCTTCCTCTATAAAGTGCACTCTCAAAGTGTGGAAGTCAGACATCTGTGGTGGCCTTTGCATTAAATACTGTGTTCTGTAGGTTATATCAATCAATGTGTGTGTGTGTGTGTGTGTGTGTGTGTGTGTGTGTGTGTGTGTGTGTGTGTGTGTGTGTGTATGTATAGAGTTGTGTAAATATGAACTTACCTACTGTTAATCTCAATAATATAGAAGCCTGGAGAAACTTTACACTGCAGGGTACGTCCACATCAATGTCAGAACCTTCTCCCAACATCATCTTCTCTGTAACACAATGTCATCCTCTATAAGGTGCATTCTCCCACTACAAAAGTCAGTGGTGCTTGTGTTAAGTAGTGTATCATCCAGTTGTATAAAATGATAGATAGGGGATTCTAATATCTCAGCAGTTAACAACTTGTATGTGTGTAATGAGTTATGTAAATATGACCTTACATACTGCTGGCCTCAATATAATAGTAATCTGGAAAAACTTTCTTACACTGCAGGGTGAGTCCACATGAATATCAGAGTCTTCTCCCAGCATCATCTTCTCTGCAGCACAATGATGATGTCATCCTCTTAAAGTACACTCTCACACTATAAAAGTAAGACTTCTGTAGTGGCACTAGCATTAAGTAGTGTGTTCTCCTGACTATATAACTGGATAGGTATGGGGTTCTAGTATCACAACAATCAACTTGTGTTTGTGATAGTGGATCAATATTGTCAATGGAGGATTTATTCAACAGCTGTGATCATTAGACACCTGCTCATGAGAAACATTTACATGGTTAAATCAATGCCACATACCCTTTTCACTCTGTCCACAAACAGATACTTTCTGAAGTATACTGATCAGATCATCATTTAAATAATGCACTCTTACACCAATAAGGTTAGCCCTCTTGGGAGTTCAAATATAGAGCAGTGAGACTCTCCTGTGTTTGTCTGTTTGAATGTAAATGGATACAAGAGTATCTTACACCTCTTAGTACTGACAACATTTAGAATCCCACATGCATTCAGAATTAGCCTGTGGTGTGTGTGTCTAACTACACTTGTACTACACTTGTGTAGATTGTTTCAGTACATAGGTAGGGAATTTAAATACAGAAGTGATTGTTTTTTGTGAGTATGTGCTTCTTCCTCTTATTGTGCAGAACAGGCTATGAGGTATATCTATACAGTGTGCTTGTGCTGTACAACCACTTTTTAGTGGATATATGAAAGTGATACACAATGATGATGTCATCCATTGAAATGTGCAGTATCACAGTTGTCAAATAAATCTGTAGTTGTGCTTGTGTTTCAGCAAACCTTCATTAGCTTGTGAATTTAGCTATACAGTTCAAATCCTAACATCACTGCTTACAATTAGTTTACATGTAGTTAACAATGTAGATGTTGTTTCCTCTTACAAGAATTTAGTCTACATTTGCTTTGGAAAGGCTGCATTGAAGAGTGATGCTGTGATTTGAATAGATTGTCATTTCATAACAGTTGTAGATGGTCACCTCCTGAGGACTAAGGAGATAAGGTGATGAAATGTATGTTGTTGACTAAGTAAGGTGTGTTTCAATATGGAATTTTATCCGCATTGTATAGAATTCCTGTTTTACCATCACAGTGAGAACAGTAGGGGGGCACAGGTGTGTTTGGGTGTCCCTACCAACAGATAATGTTGTCTGACTTATAGCAAGATTCTTTTTAATTACAGTGGCACATATTCCTTGATTCATATACATAATGTAATGCTTTCACATAACCACAAATATAGCAGCTGGTGATGCACTTATACCATGGTACATTCACTGATCCCACTATGGTGTTGATTTTCTCAATGCTTAGGTAAGTGCTCCAAAACAGCATTGACTGACTGTGAGCATTTCTGTCCCTAACTGTTGTATAGAAAGGACATCTTGCTATTATACTTTGTATGTATACAGTGACAGAGGCCTCTCCCATCCATTTATCAAATAAAAATTATGTGCAAATAAAGAACAGCTGATTGAATAATTTCACATAGGAGGAGTTCAACAGCTATGATAACAGTTCCACTGTGGCACATATGATTAATAGCCAATGTTCAATTTTAGCACAGGGATTAATTTCATGTGAATGTACTGCTGTCACACAACAATCATTACATCACAACAGTCTTACCCCTTGACATGTTGCATAAACACATGTGAATATAGCTTTGGATTTCATGGGAGTAGACATTTGTTAGCTAATGTCATGGTGAGAATGCTATTGTGGCACATGCATTGAGTACTGTGGTGTACAGAAGTGTGTTCCCGTCGTCAGTGGTATACGTATAAACATACTGAGAAACCTTCCTTGTCCATGGAACACTGATACAAGAATGAACACAGTTGTGTGCACACGAGCATACTCATTTAATTGCCATCAGTCTGACATGCTCATATGATATTCATTATCAGGGATCCTTTCTTAATTCACACATTAATTTCATTTGTTTGTCACAATATCAATTGCTTCCCCTCCTGGCAGATGCCAGTAATACACAGCTCTAGGGAAAACATTGCATCATAGTGTGGTGTTTGCATGTGCTCTTATATGTCTGCACAATAACTGTGTTAGGCAGGAGTACCTTATGCAAATGTATTGCATACATCTCACTCTGCTCCCACATTTGTAGCACCACAAATACCTTCATATGGGATACATAACCATTAGAATATTAAAGTGTATGACTTCCTTCAATAGTGATTCTCCTCATGCATGTGTTAGGCCTATTTCTGTAGTGTAAGCTGTTAATACACAGATCAGTTGTAACATTGATGGGATGGGTTTGATTTTTGCAAAAGGAGATTGTGACTTCTAAGCCATATGGTAACATTGATGGGATGGGTTTGAGTCTTGCTAAAGGAGATTTTGACTTCTAAGCCATTCATGTTTTACAACATGTTATATTGACATGTTATGCAAATATTACCATAAAGTATGTACTATCCTTCCTAATTGTCATCTCAATTCAGCAGTTTAATGACATTCATACATATCATGTGATCCCCTCTGTTACAAAGATAATTTGTGTAAATGTCATATCCTATAATATCATGTCTGCTTTTATTCATCTATATTTGCACAGGAAGTATGACCAACATTTATTATTATGACATACACATTGCACAATTTTATTATTACAAAATTGTCTTGTGACATAAGCAGCATTTACCCTCCAATCTAACATATTTCTGTATACATCTCTTTAATTTCTCCGCACATTATCCTCAGTGCACTTTTCCTGTCTGGTAACCCATCTATTGTAGTTGCCCTTGACGTTCATCCTCCCATCTTACTTATTTCTGCATTCAGATTTGGGTTATATGCACATTGCACTCAGTACACTTTCTCTGCATAGTACAGCTTGCATTATTTGCCCTATGTAGTTCTTTGTGCTCTTTTTTTTCCCAGATGTATGTAGTCATTGGTTATGGATTAGATATGGATAATTCTCTCAATTGTTTTGAATGGTGAACACAGCATTTTCTGTGTAGTTTTAATGACACATATCTTTGCTGTTGTTCTTAACTATGTTCTCAAATTGAGACACTTATTTCATTGCAGGGTTTGCCCTCAGGAAATTTAAATAAATGTTCTTAACTTTTGGATCATATTTTTTATTCTCAGTTATACAACTCAGCCTACTTTTTTTGCTTTCATATGTCATTACATTTTTTGATGAGACTTAGACAAAAATTGTTACATTTTAAAATATATATCTCATTTGAAGTGCAAAACAGAATATTTCATAGTAACTGATAATATTACTACTACTGTGTACGTTCCTTCCTCTTTAGTATAGAAAGATAAGAAGAATAAAACATACAAAAAATCTAGCTATCCTATCTACAACATAACCTTAAACAAGTTAAATATTTTAATACTAATGCTGCATTAATAGTGACTGCTATAATAACCTCCATGTAATAAATAATTACAGTTCCATTTCTTATATAAAACATCCATCATATATTTTTATCTGGAATCTTAATTTAGGCTGCAGTCTATAACTTACAAAATCTTTTTTTAGTTCATAATTGTATTTCTTGCTTTATTGTGCACAATGAAAATAAGATAAATGAATTCAGAGAAAGTAAGAGAGGTAGACTTTTTCCAGTTTCTTTTTACTGTCTTTCTTGCATTAGCTAATATGCACCATAGAAGTGGAATAAATAGTCATTAAAATCCTGATGAATATTTCTATATCTGTAGCCAGACTCTTGCACTTGTTACTTAGAATTTTATACTACAGCTAAGATGGTTGTGTTCTGAATGTGGACAGCAGGAAGGACTTGCAGTATTTTTTGCATTTTGAGATCAGAAGAGGTAGTTTGTGTCTGCTGTTTTTACATTGAAATATAGCCTGTTAGGATATCACCTCCTTACAGACAAGTACATCCGTTCTCGACTTGGTATAACTTACAGTACTACTCGGAAGTAGTTGAACTACCTCTTCTCAACTGAGCAGTGCAACTCAAGTTGTACTGATATTTTAATAACATCTGTAGGGGGACTATGGTACAATATGTTGAAAATGTTTCTTCCACCACCTTTTTTAAGGAGAATTAAACGGTTCAAAATATATGCCAGCTGGCATTGAACCAGTTGCAAAACACAGTCAGGACAGTACAGAAAGAGAATGACATAAAATGTCATTCTGATACTAAACCAATGTAATCATAACTGAAAGGCATTGTGCCAAAACCATAGCAATCAAACATGCTTCCCATTGGTGCTACTAAATGTTGATGATATCTTGACTGGATTTATTATGGGCTAGCATCCATGGTTCCTTGGGTAAAACATGCCCCACTACAATCATCCAGATGTTGATGATATCTTGACTGGATTTATTATGGGCTAGCATCCACGGTTCCTTGGGTAAGACATGCCCCACTACAATCATCCAGATGTTGATGATATCTTGACTGGATTTATTATGGGCTAGTGTCCACGGTTCCTTGGGTAAGACATGCCCCACTGCAATCATCCAGATGTTGATGATATCTTGACTGGATTTATTATGTGCTAGCATCCATGGTTCCTTGGGTAAGACATGCCCCACTACAATCATCCAGATGTTGATGATATCTTGACTGGATTTATTATGGGCTAGCGTCCATGGTTCCTTGGGTAAAACATGTCCCACTACAATCATCCAATGGCCATTTTTCTATGGTCATGCCTGGATTTTGTAGTTGACATGAGACATGAACAACCATAGTCTGGGGAAAGAAATTGAAGAAAAGGCAATACAGCATGTCTGCAGTTATCATTTATGCCAACTTGCATACACTTTATTTTTCGCTGTCTACAAAAAATCTGTGGTACCTTAGCATAACATGTATCTAATCCATAGTACCTTAGCATAACATGTATCTTACATCTGCAGGTGTCTGATTACATTGCCTGCTTGCATAAAGGGTGCATTTCTGAAACAGTTTACAGATAGTGCTCGGACACAATAAAAGTACAACATAACATGCCTACAAATTTACATCATTAAATGATCCATATAGGATGTTTTATTGTAATACCTTTCATGCCTATATGCTGTCATATAATAAGTGAACCATCTTTTTGCAAAGAAAGTCATGGCTTTATGAAATGACTCCAAAAATGCAGTTTGTTCTTTCAGAAAAAGATATGGCAGGTTAAAGAGCAAGACGGGATTGTTTACTAATCCTTGTAGCTATATGTATGGTTTCCCACTTGAATAACAGTTTCAAATGGGTGAATACAAAAATGATATATAGTTGTATCAGCTGTACAATATTACTATTACTAGAACTAGAAAAACCACAGCAATGGCCTGCAACCACTCAGGAGAGTAAAATATGAAAATCAAACCTCAAAATGATCCAAATACTGCCAAGGACTAAGGAACCAAAGTGAGTATATAAAAATAACGCATTTTTTAGTAATAAAACTGAAGAAAATTAAGTGCTTTCATCCATTCTAAGGACGGACATTTTCAGAATACAAAAACAATAAAAACACACACAAAAGCTAACTTCTTAACTAAAAACAAGAAAATGAAAATATGTAACCTTGTAAAAGTCTGCCAACATTTTTAAAGTGATAGCAACACAAAGACTGAACTGCCTCACAGTTGTTAAGCTCTGTATCTTGATTCGCTTGTTAGTGATACAGCTTCATTAATACCTGGTGGTGAGGTAGCATTTAACATTATTTGCCGTTTTAGCTTCTTCTGTAACAATGAATTCTTCCAGTCACCACTGTACTGATTCACTTTGATCTTTTCAAGCACAGAGAATCTGAATTTTACATAGTGTTCACATTCCATGGTGTGCTTTCCAGGGCACTTTTATTGTCATTTTTACTAATACTATACAGGTGCTGATATACCTGTCTGTTCAAAGAATTATTCGTCTTACTGACGTAAAAAAGCAGGGCATGAAATAAATTTTGCGTGCCAGACCACTTTGGAACTGTAACAGTAGTATCTACCTGCTTTATGCCAGTTCCTGATTTTATCCCATAATAGTCCTTTGTATTCCTCCAACATATAACAGCACTGTTTATAAAAAACACACTTATTGGTTGTGTGGTCCCTGCTACTATAATTCTTGTTGTTAGCACCCCTCTCCAAGATGTTTTTTTTTTATAATGGGTCAGACTCGGGAAGTTTGTAGTTAGGCCTGGTGGTGGTGTGGCATGGCACCAATAGACAAGCTCAGAAAGTTTGTAGTTAGCCCTGGTGGTGAGACTTTGCACCAATATCCAAACTTAGGAAGTTTATAATTAGCCCTCATGGTGATGCATGGCACCAATTCCCAATCTCAGAAAGTTTGTGGTTAGCCTTGGTGGTAAGGCATAGCACCAATACCCAAACTCAGAAAGTTTGCAGTTAGCTCTGTTGGTGAGGCATGGCACCAATACCCAAACTCAGAAAGTTTTTGGTTACCCCTGGTGGTGAGGCATGGCAATGACACCCAAACCCGAGAAGTTTGTATTTAACCCTGTTGGTGAGGCTTGACACCGATACTGAAACTCAGAAAGTTTTTGGTTACCTCTGGTGGTGAGGCATGGCAATGACACCCAAACCCGAGAAGTTTGTATTTAACCCTGTTGGTGAGGCCTGACACCAATACCCAAACTCAGAAAGTTTTGGTTAGCCCTGGTGGTGAGCCATGGTAATGACACCCAAACTCTAGAAGTTTGTAGTTAACCCTGGTGGTGAGGCCTGGCACTCATACCCAAACTCCAGAAGTTTGCAGTTAGCCCAAATGGTAAGGCATGGCACCAATACCCAAACTCAGGAAGTTTCTAGTTAGCCTTGGTGGTGAGGCATGGCACCAATACCCAAACTCAGCGCATTTGTAGTTAGTTCTTGTGGTGTGGCATGGCACCGATCCCCAAGCTCAGGAAGTTTGTGTTCACATGCTTACTATGAAGAAATACTAATTATTTGCTTTCACAGAAGGAAAGTGCTGTCACTTTCTTTCAGCACTTAAAGTGTGTTCGTTAATACAGAAGAAACTGTAAAACCATTTGATATGAAATCTATAGTGACAAAAATAAAAACAGGTGTATGCCAACAGTCAATACAATAAAAGTAATATTTATGGTATCCTTCCAATAAGAAATTGAAGAAACGTGACAAAATAAGTACATATCAGAAGGAGTATCCTATGCAGTAAGGACACACAGTTCAGTGCAGTCATAACCATTTCCACATAGCAGCTGTGGAATGCTGTACCGTCCTTGGCCTTGAGTGGGAATGTAGTGGGTACTGCATTAGTCTTTATAAACTGCGGTGGTGGTGCTGCGGTAGCATTGTCGCCTCACAGTAAGACGTTATCTTATTTGATTCTCAGCTAAAGCGTCTTCTGTGTGGAGACATGCGTGAATGGGCGTACCTTCGTTGAAGGTTGTGTGTCAGGGCTGGCAACTCGGTACGTAAAAATCTACTGCCAATCATTAGCGGATCAAAGTTCCGCTGTGGCGACCCCTAATCAGGAAAAGCCGAAAGATACAACAACTGCATTAGTTTTTATATAGTGTTGTATCTGTCTAAAACTGGTAACCTCAATTATGCCTTCAGTGCTGCAGATTCATCCAGATCAAAATTATGTTCAGAAGTAACAGAATGTTTAATGGTTTCTCATCTCTGGAGATACACCTTCTGTGTCAAGACGTTTTTGGGAAATAATACCAGCTACACTTGTTTCTGCAATAATTAGTGCATTCATAAACACTGCAAAATTTTAACGTGGCATCATGCATGAAAATGTGCAAGGTTACATGCAACACTTCTTAGGTGTCCAAATACAAAACAAAATAACTTTTAACAATTACCTGTTATAGTCCATGGAGCTATTTCTTTGATGAAAAATATAAACTGTAATATATACTGTACTGCATCAACTAAGTGGCATAGATGGATAAAGCCCTGACTAGAGCCCATTTGACCTGAGTTTGATTAGAAGCTTGGCTGCTTGACAGTATAGGCAGGTAGAAAGGGCATGTCCATCCTACAGACAGAAGGAGTATGATGATATGACAGATCATTTGTTAAAGTCCTAGTGGAGGCTTACATGGACCGACTCAAAGCCTTGTCATTATACTCAGTATCCTACATACTGCTAAGAGGTGACCTGTGTCTGACATACAATGCATCTTCTGACCTATTACTGATGGATTTACTGCACATCAGCAAGTCAAATGGCATCAGACCTACTTGGTCTAGAGATCCAAAAATCTTATGTAACATCAAGAGAACAGTTTGGAGGGACAGGTATATTTCACAAAGGATACCACTGCTATAGAACAGACTTCCCATCCATATAAAACAAAGTTCATCCCTGTCCACTTTTAAGCACAACTTAGATCTATGGATGGGAAACAGAAAATTTACCCTACATGATCCCAGTTATTTTCAATACGGGTAAATACATAATTATCAACCATGGGATGGGTAAGGCCAATCTATAACCAAATGGGATAGTTTATTTCAAGCACAAAAAATGAAATTGGATTGGCTTAAAATGGTCCAGAAGGGCAGTTAGCCTAGTTCTTACCTATGAGCCTATAAAACACAGGTAAGCTTTTGTTTCAGGTTAAACTGGAGAAGTACAATTATATAAACATGCTAAAGAAGAAGCCACTGGAAAAGAATGGGCCTGTTTATAGACTAAACAGATTACAAGGTTATACCTGCTGTTAACCTGAATGTTTAGCTAAAAACTGCCCCATAATGTTTCATTCTAAACAATATAATCAGTGTAGCTTATTTGCAAAAATGTTGGTATGTCCATGTTAGAACTGCAGAATTTACTTGTGAAGATTCTATTCTTAAGAGGAACAGGTAAGAAGTAGTACAAATAGAATAATTGTACCGTATAATCTTCCCATTCACATAGATTCCCACAGAATAACATGACATACAGTCATACTTGGGGCATACATGATCCTCTTTATAATTAAAGAATGCTGTAGAAGCGGTAGGCCATAACTAAGCTATGTTTCACGATGATTTGTGTCATTGCCATACTTCTCTATATACAGACCTCAAAAATAAGGAACAAATGCCTTGAAAAGAAGGTACCTCTATAGACATCTAATTAGCTTAAAATTTGAATACTAAGTAACCACATAACTCATCCCACATCCAGTAGAAATGTAGGATACTACTCAGCAAAACACATTTAAAAACAGAGTGTGACAAAATGATAGAGTAATAGAAGCACATTATCAAAGAGGCAGTGTAAATTCTGTAGACTCTAATGAACTGTACTTCAAAATTCTACCAAATAAGGTAATTTATTTTTGCAATCAGACAAAGAGACATGTAACGTGTGTTGTTTTTTCTTTAATTATTGTTGCCACTGGTATGACAGACATGTAGCATGGTTTTCTATATACTAGAGAGGTTCCAAAATCATGTGATATGGGGGATTCTGAAAATTTTGTGAAGGGGCAAATCAAGCCAGAAAATGGGGCAATACCTCCAAAAATTGGGACATCCTGTGCAGGGGTAAATAAGGTCAGAAAATGGGAATGTTCTTACAAAATAGGGACAGAGCTTATGACTGGAGGGTTGAAAAGCAAATGAGTTTACCAAGACTCTTTTTTTTTTTAAGTGAGGACATCATACACAGTGGAAGTGACTCAGAACATCACCAGGTGGCAGTGGAGATTGGCTGAAATACAGAAGTATGGTATAAAATTAGTGTACATTTCCAGATAGTATAGATGACAGTAGTGCATTTATCAGGCACAAACTCCATTCTCTGCCAGATGTGGTTGTTCATTCTCTAGATATGAGCTGTTGGGGTATAGGTTCTGTGTGATAACCTCTCTCCCTCATAAAACCCATCTGTTGGTCCATTTACCCATACCCCACTAGCTTATACCTAGAGAATGACCTCAATGTTTTGCCAGAGATGATGGCCTGCATTTGTCACCCCTGGGCTTCCACGGGTTTCCCAAGCCAAGGCTCTTGCCACCCCTATAGTGCCTTTTTTAGATAGTGTTCCAAAGACAAAATCACCACCGTAACAGCTAGAAACAAATGCAATCTGAGGGTCATGCTGCTCAACGCTAGAAGTCTAAATCTCAAAATGCACTTGCTTGAAGCACTCCTTAAAATGGAGAACAATGACATTTGTGCTGTAACAGAGACATGGTTCAAGGCAGCAGAAAGCACCCCTGCACTACCAGGCTATAACTCATTCCACACCTTTTGGCCCCAGAACTTGGACCAAAGCTCCAAAGGTGGTGGTTTTCAATATTCATAAAGGATGCGCACACCTCCAGACTGGCAGTCCAACATAATGCATCAGAGATACTTCAGGTGCAGCTAACATTGAGTAAGACAGTGATTCAGGTAGTAACCTGCTATGGGTCCCCAACCATGACCCAAGACTCACACTCCATGTTCCTAAGCACCCTGGATAATATTAGGGTCCAACCTAACACTCTTATACTGGGTGACTTCAACTACCCCTCCATTGACTGTGAAAACTACTCATGTACCAATACACTTGCCCAACGTTTTCTGCAAATCATTAATTACAATGCCCTGGACCAGCTTGTTCTTACCCCCACTAGAGGTAGCAACATTCTTGACATGGGCATTACTAACATGGGCAACCGTTGCTCTATACCAATAGTCAACTCCTCCCTGGTGAGATCTGACCACAAACAAATCACCTTGGAAATGCACATCTCTCCCACCCCCCACTCCACAAAGGTAACCACCATGAAAAACTTTTCTAAAGCTAACTTTGGGCTCCTAAAAACAGAAGTGGTTAACTTCACGGTACCTATGCAATTGGAGAACAGCTTGAAGATCGCCGAATCATACACTAATGCTCTATACGAACATGTACACAAATGCATGGATCTCGCCATACTCAATAGAACCAAGATGCTCCCCTCCAAAAAAAGGAAGCCAATCTGGTGGTCCCCAGCCATAAACAAACTCTGCAACAGAAGGAGGAAACTGATGCAAAATAAGGTGAAGTCCCAAGACTGGACAAACTCCCAAATCATCAAATCCTCTAAAGCTAGCTATGAAAATAGAATTGCAGCAGATAGTAAAGACAACCACAAGGCGTTCTATAGTTATGTAAAGAATCTCCACGGCAATACCCAGATTTGCTTGGAACTGTTGTACAATGGCACCTCCTATAACAAGCCAACAGATATTGAAAATATACTGGCTGACAGATTCAGTGCCAACTTTACCCCTCCCCCCCAAAGGACCAATCACAATACCAGTAGATTGCCAGGCACCCAGTATTACTGCTGCACAGGTTAAAACAGCACTGTCCAAGGCCAAAAATACAGCTTCTATGGAACCTGACAATATCCCTGACTGTGTTCTACATGAACTCCAGAGTGAACTGGCACTTCACCTGTGTGCCCTGTTCAATCACAGCCTCACCTCAGGCTTTGTCCCTACCAAATGGCGCACTGCTACAGTCATCCCTCTCCACAAAGGAGGAGTGAATACAGACCCTGGGAACTATCACCCCATTAGCCTGACAAGTCTGATATGCAAAGCTATGGAATGCATCATCATGGACCTAATAAACAAGGATATAGGGAATCTCCAAACTCTGGATCCCACACAGTTTGGTTTTGTGAAGGGTAGATCATGCCTGTTCAACCTGGTTGACTTCTTTGAGTCAGTCACCAGAGCTGTGGATGAAGGCAAGGTGGTTCATACAGCTTACCTTGAGCAAGCCAAGGCCTTTGATACCATTCCCACTCAGGAATCATAGAAAAACTCACTAAGCTAGGCATCAACCCCTATATCATTAGGTGGGTTGCAAACTGGCTCACAGATGGAATCCACAGTGTGAAAGTAGCTGACTTCAAGTCAGACTGTCGACCAGTCACAAGTGGCATCCCACAGGGTTCGGTCCTGGGTCCTCTCTTGTTCAGTATCTACTTCTCTGAAATCCAGGCCAACACAAATGGACTCTGGTTGACAAAGTTCGCAGACGATTGCAAGTTGGGAGCCATAATGAACTAAAACCAATAAAAACACTGGGAGCTCCCAATGAGAGGAACGAGTCATAGAAAATGTTTATTCAAACACGAACAAGGAACCGACAGTTGTAACAACAAAACAGATAAATACTTTCACTGAACAATTGGCATTTTCGTAAAAACTTCTTCAGATACGTATGACAGTGTGAATAAATCTTATATATGATATACAAATGCTGTCATTGGTTGATCTAATAATTAGTTGATTAGATAACAACATCTTAAAGGACGAGTCCTAAAAACCTGAATTTAATAAAACCTACCTAATGATGTCATACAGCAATCTCTTATAACATAACAGTAACAATTATGCAAGGTCAATGAAACAAAAAAAAAAATTTAAAAACAGATACAAAAAACATATATTTATATACCCTTAATTTTAAAGGGTTAGTTGTAAAAATAAAAATATGTAATGAAGCATAAAAATGTTGTTTTGAATAAAAAATATGTGTAGTTGTGAATGTTAATCACACTTAAAGACAATAATAAAAATATAATATATAAAAATATTATAGTTTATTGGTTTTAGTTCTTTCCACTGGCATCTACGTGGTCTTTTAGCCATAATGAACTCCCCAAGTGATGTTGACATCCTACAGAAAGGCCTCACTGAGACCAACGACTGGTTTCAGAACCATGGCCTTAAGCTCAATGCCAAAAAATGTTGTCATCCCCTTTGGGAAAAACCTGATTCCCATGCCTCACTGGCCCTCTTCAAGAGAAATCTTGATGAGTGGATGGGAAATAGAAAATTCACCCCGTGGATAACTCCAGTGGCTCTACTTGACAGAGGCAGTGGGAGCTAAGGTCGGTTGGCACTATGCCAGGGTAATCATATGGCTGGGCTTATAAGGGCTCCAGAGCCATTAGCCTAGTACTCACCTATGAACCTATGAGCCAAAAGTTGAACAACTGAAGGCAAATATTTCACTTATCAGGTTGGTCACAATATATAATAAGCATCTACCTCATAACAAAACATAGTATTTTTTTTTTAAATAAGAGGATGTCAGATATAGTAGTATATGTCTTCTACAAGTAAGGTTAACTCCTGGTGGATATGTACGTAATACAACCAAAACTGCAGTACTTGTCAGCCACAGGAAAGTCCCCCTGAAGGCAGATCTTATGTGCAATTTGTTTGAGTGTTTATTGAGCACCCTGTCATATGCTGCCTATCTGGCAATAAAAGGAAAAAGACCTGGAAAGACAAAGAAGGATTTCTGAAAACTATGCACTGGAATAACATTTCCACATTTATGGAGAAGGAAACAGTGGTGGTGGTGGTGGTGGTGGTGGTGTTGAAAAGAAGTGACAGAAGAATAGAATGATTTTGTGACGAACAAATATGGTAAGAATCTGGCACATATTATAATCAAAATGATTAAATGGACCAACAGATGAGTTTTATGATAGAGAGAGGTATAAATAATAACTGGTGACTAATCTTTTCCAAATTTGTACACGGGATGGAAAGATGTGAGGAAGACTTGAATGATTTTTCATATTTAGACAGCGATATAATATGACGAGAATAATTTTATTTTTAAAGTAATATAATGTATGTGAGTATTACCACTAGTATGTTGGACAAGTAGCATAGTTTTCTGGGTACTAGAGAGATTCATAAATCACATGATAAGGTAAGGTTCTAAAATTTGTGGAAGTAGGACAGCACAGTGATGCAGCAGACATTGTCGCCTCACAGCAAAAGGTTCTCCAGTTTGATTCACAGCTGGGGTGCCTTTTGAGTGGAGTCTGCATGTCCTCCCTGTATTGGGTTGCCTCTGGGTGCTCCAGTTTCCCCCCACATTCCAAAGACATGCAGTAGCTGGACTACACACTCAAAAATGGGCATTCGTGTGAGTGAGTGGTATGAAAGAGCAGCTGTGGCAGGGCTAGCTACCCAGTGTTGTGAACCCTGGCTCTAGATGATTGTCACTGTTGAAGTGACACCCTGACACCAAGTGAAAAAGAGGGGAAAAAGGGTTGTGGCTGGATGACTGGATGGATGGATGGATGGTTGGATGGATGGATGAATCATGTATGGGAGTGATGTACAGAAGCTGGATAAATGTAAAGCATTTAACACAGGACATTTGACTGCAAATGTAGTGAGGGTTGAAAAGGGAAACTGGGCAGCTGTATCCTCATTCCGATAAAAGATTTGGCAATTAGAGTTACAAAAGTGTTAAGGGAAAGACATTAAGGAGATTTATACTGTTAACCTGAATGGTTAGCTAAAATCTAAATGGTTGTGTTGTTGTTGGGAAAAGAGGAGAAGGAATATGGGTTGTAATGCTTTTAAGTTATTTGAAAATGATTGTATGCTGTTGGAGTTGGGTGTAGGTGACATTCCTTTGTTTTTTTTTACTCCCCATTTGGTATTTACCTGTCCAATCATCTGACACAGCTTGAACACTAACAACACTTTCTTACTAATAAAGATCAAGGGTCTAAATCATAAAAACTATGTAGACTGTCTCAAAGCATTGCTGCTCTTCTCTGTGTCATAACAGACTACTGAGAGGCTGTCTCTGCCTCATGTACAGAGCTTCAACAGACCCTATCCTATCAGCTCTACTACTCATTCACAAAGCCAATGGGAGCATAAACACCTGCTCAAGAGATCTAAATCCCTTTTGCAACTAAAGTAGAATATACTAGAAGGACAGATATGTATCACAGAGAATATCACCTTCCTTTCCACATAAACAAAATCCTTCTCTTATACTATCCAAAAATTATTCTGGATGAATCGATGGGTAACCACAAATTCACACTCTTGTTTAGTATTTTTGTCTTTCATGAATAGGAGTAACTTGCAAAGATTCAATGACTCATAGATTGTTACTAGGCTAACAACCTAGGGGGGCCTTTCTAAGCTTAGCAAAGTTTTCCCAAGAGAATAAAGATGTCCTGTATCTAAACAGGACATTGAGAGCCAGACATTTATAAGCTAACTCTATCCATAAGGGACATGAGTGCCAGACCCGGTGTAAATTTGCTAATCTCCATCTGCTAGTCTAGGTTGCACTTAAAATGGGTAATAGACAAACTCAGCTTCATACGGATGGAAAGCCTGTTCCACAGGAGGGGCAGGCCCCAGGGCATTTATCTGTCTCTCCAGCATGTTGTGTTTGTATTTCTGATAGTCTTTGACTTATAAGTATGTAGAAGATTCATAAGTGTGGGGTTTGCTGATTTCTTGTAAGCCAAGCATAGATCACCCCTCAGCAATCTATAGGAGACTGAGTAGAGGGAAATGTATTTAAGGCACTCTGCATAAGGCAGGCTTGTTACACCTTATATTCTTTTTGTAAGGAACCTCTGATGTTGCTCAAGTTGCTGCATATGCCTGGTCAGGTACATACCAAAGGGAGCATTGCACTCTATGATTGGTCTGATAAGGATGGACTACAGTGGTATAATGACTCCCTTGGATCTAGATGCCATGCCCTTACTTATAAGTTATGCAGCATAAAAGGATTTCATCACCAGTATGGCCATGTGGTGATCAAAGGCAATGGCCATGTGGTGATCAAAGGCAAGGCTAGAGTCTATGTGTGTACCCAGATCCCTGACCACTTGATCGACTCTCAGGGGATATTAGGAGCATAGTAATTAACCATGATGATTTACTTTCCAAAGGGTAGAATTATGCATTTCTTAGCATTGACTTTAAGACCATGGTTTTTACATGATTTGTTAGTCAGCAATAGACCTTCTTGAAAAATTTTAGGGTCTGCAGGAGAGTAGATGATAACACCCAGCTTGTAATCATTTGCAAACTAAGTCATATATAAACCTTCAACATTTGCTTCCATTTCAGAGAAATAGATGCCAAAAAGGAGCGGGTCCAGTAAAGAGCCCTGGGGGACACCACTAGTGACTAGCCTCTTAGTGTTTTTCTTGTTTGTGGGCTATTCATACTTAAAATATAAGGGCTAAAATCTTCATGATAATATATGACTAGGCTTCTAAAGATTCTCATGAATCAATAGCCTAGTAAGCATCTATGAACCTTTGAGATGGCAATGAAAGTGTTTAGGAAGTTTGTGAATGAGGCTGGGATGGAGTGTGAACTGAAGGTCAGAATAGAGAGCATATATCTATATCTATCTATCTATATATATATATATATATATATATATATATATATATATATATATATATATATGGATCTTTGTCACAATAATGAATTACCATTATGTTGAGTTGCAAAATGGCAAGACAGAAATTATGAAAGTTTATATTCATGAACATCCAGAACATTGTAAATTTTCCCATGTTAAGTAAACAATCAGCCAACAAAGCTTAAAAAACAAACTGAAACACATAAAACCCACCCAAGTGGGGGGGGGGATCACCCCAACACCCCCCACACCATAGCACTACAGTGGAGAAAAGGGCAAAGTTCACCACATTGGCAAAATGACTCTTTTATAATCCAACTAAGCTAAAAGTCTATTTTTAGTGGAGGCCTAGGGAGAAAAGTTCTTCAATTGTACAACATAGGTACAAAATCAAATCTAACTATTCCTTTAAGAAGGATAGAAAAGACATGGTTATAAAGGAAGAGTGGGTATTATTAACCATGATTGGATGAGTGAAAAGGTATGTATCTCCCAAAGAGGAAAAGGAACGGGTGGAGTACGTTTATTGATACAAAAGGACAATGTGCAAACAAGCAGGAGTATAACAGAAAAATGTAGCTTGAAAGGAAGGCTAAGAAGATTGGAGAACTATTAAAGTATAGGGATAATATTTTATAGGGTGACAAGGTATGAGTATGAATGCTCAGGCATTCCTACTACCTTCCCTACTCTATGCTGCTCCTATCTTCAATAACTTACAATCTACATTATTCATCAAGGTTGAGCAAACATAATAAAATTGCTAGGTTTGTCAGTCGCCACTGACTAGCCCTACAACTCAGACCACTGTCTTGCACTAAAGAAACTGCAATGGTTAGAATTCCCCCAACAACTTCTACTTTCACAACTGCATACCACACATACCATATTCTACAAACCTACCACCTACCCTTCTCTTTCCTCCCTATTATCCTACTATACCCCAAATCAGTCACCCACAGCTCCAACCAACAATTCCTTGATATCCATAAACTCAATAAAAACATTGGCAAACTCCTGTACAAGCACTTTGTGTCCCTGGCCTGGAACAAGCTCCCCTCCAATGTAAGAAACATCACATAAGTAAACCACTTTAAAAAAAGAGTTAAAACACTACCTATTAAACTCATGGTCCTGCCCTTGCCAAGACCCTACTTAAACTCCTCCCCCTCCCTCTTTAACTTTTACACACAACTTTCAGTCTCTATACAGCTTTTACTCTTCTAAATCTATAATCTTATCCTCTACTCCAGTACATAATTGTCTTCTTAGAGCTATAATCCATTTATATTAGACATATTAATAATAATTCACTCTTAAGAACAACTGCATTAATGTACTCTGTCATATGGAATAATGTTACTATGCTTGTAATAACATCTGCATGTACTTATTTCCTCTATTTAAAACAGTCTTTTATACCTACCTTGTACCAGATTCTCTCCAACTCCATACCTACTTTTCTATGCCATCTGTACCATCGTTTTTTGCTTGTATCAAATCTCAAAATATTTGTTAATTACTGTTTGTATTTTCTCCTTGGGTTTCCACTGAAAATGGGCCTCTAGCTCATTTGGACCAACCCGGATAACAATAACAAATGTCAATTAAATAAAATAAATAAACAAATTATGATAGTCTCAGTGTGGTTCAGGAGACTGAGTGGGACAGAAGGGGGAGTAGGTGGGCAGAAAGTATAAGATATGGGTAAAAAAAAACAGTGACATCTGATGTTGGCAGTGTCAGAGTAGTTTTCATGTAATTATATATTGCTTTTGTAATTATTAATTTTAGGATAATGGTACACAAGAAAACATTGTACATGCATTTAAATCAGCATAGGCTTGAGAAATGAGTGAAAGAAGACTTTTTTATTAACAGATTAGCTTATGATTACTATTTTTTTTTGAGGGTGCTCTTAGAGGATTTTACAAGGTGTCTTATTTGTTTGTTTTAGCAGAAGAGGGTTTTCTTCCAGTGCTGAGACCTCTCTTTTTATTCTTAGACAGCGACTTCTTCCTCTTGTTGTATAACTTATCAATTCTAGATTTTCACCAGGGATGCTTGTTTTTTCTTGTTTTCATCCTATCAGGTCCAGCTGTGTCAATACATTTGTATAATGTTTGTACATGGCATTTATGTATACCTTAGTATAGTTGTCAATGCCATCTGTGGGAACAGGAGCTTGGAAATTATTTATGACATTCCTTAGGGGGGTATAATTAGCTTTGGTGAAATTTTTTAGCCTTATTACACCTAAGAGGGGTTCAGGTGTTATAGCTACTTGAAATCTAACTGATTTGGGATGAAACTTTACCAGTGCGGGTACTGTAGATTATATTGTGCGTTGTACCTTTAGAGCCACTGTAGTTCATATGGGGTCTATATCATATAATCGAAAGCTGATAACTCCGAAGCACAAAACCACGAACTTCAAACCTCGAAAGCTGACAACATCGAATCCACCAAAAAAACTGTAATTACCCAAAACAAAAAAAAAAAAACACTCTATGCAGGGGAGGCAAGCTTTCCTGCACTCCCCCACACACCCACTACTTAAATATACCAACTCTGAGATCGCACTACAGAGCAATAAAGGGAACTCTTGCCTCTTTGGTGATCTCCATTCTACAGTTTGATCTTTTTGATTTTCGAGGTTTGAAGTTCGGAGTTTTGTGCTTCGGAGTTATCAGCTTTTGAGATTATGATATAAACCTGTTAATAGGCATATGCATATAAGTAGTGAGCACGTGCAAGCAGAGTGACATTTTGTTAAAAAGCCATAGTGAAAGCATGCATGTGTGTGTATCAGTCAGTCATTTAGTTAGTTTAAGTTTTATGTTCCAGTCATCCATCCTGATCTGTTTGCATGTAATAAACATCTTAAACAAGCACCCAAGCCTTATTGTCTCATATGAATACACAGGATGAGTAACATGGTGTCAGAATGGGATCCAAAGTAAAAACCATGAGGTGCACAGTTAATAATGGATTAATATACAGGAGTGGCTCAAACAACTCACAAACAGGTCAGAAACAATTTCCAGGTACTTAAATTCACTTTTTTCCCACCTTTGCTGAACTAGATTAGTCCAGATTTCAGGCTTGCTGAATTCCGGACTGTGGTATAGTTTCCTGTGTTGCCCATATCCTTACTTGCATAGGAGGAAGCTTCTCTGTTCACCAGTGAGAGTGGGGAGCTTTGAGCAGCCTATCTGTCCCTGGAGGAGTGATCTCAGCCCTGAAACTAGTAGCTTATTGGCCGTTTTGGGTCAATTCCTATCTCTTTCAGTTTCCCTGCTTTAAAACCTGCATTTGCACGGTTTTGCGCCAGTATACAACTCTGCACAGCTCCTCGTGGTGTCCTGCAGATTGATATAGGCAACAGAGAGACCCAAGAGAGACTTTTCCAGATTTAAGTATTTTTTCTCTGTTTTTTGCTCCGACTGCCTTTTCCCACCTAAAAAGTGAATTTCTAACTGATCTGTGCTTTAAAAAGTTTAAATTGCATTTGCCTTCTGCTTTTTACAGTTTTTGCACTTGTTTTATATCAATTTAAGTCGTTTTTGTATTGTATAACTGTTGTAGGCTACACACTAAAGTGCGCTAGCCCGTTTATAGCATTTACAGTGTTTTCTGTGTGTTTTTCTGCTGTTTCCTGAAGAAAACAAAACAAAAAAAAAAAAACCAACAAAATAAAATATTCTCTTTTCCCGCCTTTGCTGAAATAGATTAGTCCAGATTTCAGGTTTTGCTGAATTCCGGACTGTGGTATAGTTTCTTGTGTTGCCCATATCCTTACTTGGATAGGAGGAATCTTCTCTGTTCACCAGTGAGAGTGGGGAGCTTTGAGCAGCCTATCTGTCCTGGGAGGAGTGGTCTCAGCCCTGAAACTAGTAGCTTATTGGCTGTTTTGGGTCACTTCCTATCTCTTTCAGTTTCCCTGCTTTAAAACCCGCATTTGCGCGGTTTTGCAGGATTTTGCGCATAGAGCAGCATCGGGAAGCACCGCTTAAACGGGTTTAAACTATTCCCAGCTCCACGAAGTCTGCTCTTCACTTTTTCCCTTAGAACTGCTCTAAATCTCAAAGTAAGCACTCTATTTTCATTCTAAAGCCCTGCAGTTGCTCATATAAGTAATCTTATAAGTTAGCACTAATAAACAAAAGCACTACACCCTCTTATACTCCCTTTAAGTACTTGGCTCCCTATTGGTCCTTTTTGATCAGTCAAAAAGTAGTTCCTTATACTATTCTGGCATGTCCAAAAGTCAGTTTCGGGTTTACTCTCCAATCCAACTGGTGAATCTGGGAATCTTGAGGCAATGTTACAACTGCCTTATGTACACAGACCACCCTCTCCTCCTCCCAACAAGCTCAAATATATGTGAGAGATGCAACTATAGAGCCAAACTGAAGGCTGAGCTCTCTCAACCCAGTACTTGCGCAGTCAGTCAGGAGGAGAAGGTAACCACACACACCACAAATCCAGTCTCACATAGACCTATCGCAACAGCAAACCAAACACATAAAGACACAAAAACATACTCGGAGGCTCTAAATAAAAATCTGCCCAAGCAGCAGAGACCTCCAAAGCAGACTTCCAAGCAAATGCTACCCCACAACAATACCCACGTATCACATAGTTCACAAAGTCAGTGTGCCACACAGTCACAGCCCTTAAGGCTAAACAACACACCTAATACACTTGTAATAGGTGACTCTATTGTCAGACACACTGATGTCCCACTCACTAGGCTGAACAAGGAGAAGGTCACTGTAAGCTGCCTGTCGGGTGCCAGGATCCGCCATATAACACAAGCACTCAGGTCACTCCAAAGCAAGTACAGGTATGATTCTGTTATTGTCCATGCTGGTGTGAATGACCTGAGACGTACCTCCCTGGACTACATGAAAAGAGACATAGAGGAGCTCTCTGATCATGTAGCCCAGGCCGGTATGACCCTGACCTTGAGTAGCATCTTACCCTCACCGAGAATGATGCCACAGTATAAAGACAAAATGATCAATTTTAACAATTGGCTAAAGTATTGGTGTCATTCAAAGGGGATCCAGTGTCTGTCAGCCTGGGATGATATGCTCGACAAGCCACGTTGCTTCGCTAGGGATGGCTTGCACCTGTCACCCCTGGGCTTTTGAATACTGGCTAAGGCTCTTGCCACCCCCATAGTGCCTTTTTTAGGCAGGGCCCAAAAGATAAACCCACCTCCATAGACAACACAAGGAAAAAGAAACTAAGGGTAATGCTGCTCAATGCCAGAAGTCTAAACCTCAAGATGCACACACTCAAGGCTCTCCTCAGTATGGAGAACATCGATATCTGTGCAGTAACAGAAACCTGGTTCAAGGCACCCGAGAGCACCCCAGCACTACCAGGTTATACCTCATACCATGCTTTTTGTCCCCAAAACTCGGACCGAACCACAAAAGGAGGGGGAGTATCCATATTCATCAAAGATACCTACACCTCCAGGTTAGTGGCACTGTACGAAGCATCAGAGACTATCCATGTGCAACTAATAGTGGGCAAAACTGCCTTTCAGTTTGTAGCCTGCTACAGACCACCCTCCCAAACTCAGGAACCACACTGGGCTTTCCTGAGAACACTAGAGAATATGAAGGTCTCTCCAAACACCATCATATTGGGTGACTTCAACTACCCAAACATAGACTGGGAGTACTACTCAAGCCCCAACACCCTCGCCCAACAGTTCCTAGAATTTATAAACTCAAATGCTATGGAACAACTGGTCACCACTCCCACAAGAGGGGAAAACATATTGGACCTGATCATCACTAACATGGGGGGCTCTATGTTCCATACCAGAGGTATACCCCTCATTGGTAAGATCTGACCATAAATTAATCTCTCTGGACATCCATATCCCATCCCCACCCCCAGCCAAGGAAACCACGGTGAAGAACTTATCAAAAGCAAACTTCACACTTCTCAAAACTGAAGTGGAATCCTTCAAAGCCCCTGGGCCAGTGGAAAATACGGCCCAAACCGCAGAATCCTTTACAAACGTATTCCTACAGGAATGCATGGATCATGCTAACCCAAATAAAACCAAGACTCACTCCTCCAAGGGCAGGAGACCTGTCTGGTGGACCCCAGCCATAAATAAGCTATACAACAGAAGGAGGAAGCTACTACATGATAGAACAAAATCCATAAAAGGGAAGGCATCTCTGATCAGTACTAGCAAGAAACTACGATCCCTCATAAAATCATCTAAGGCTAGCTTCGAAAGAAAAATTGCACAAGACGCTAAAGATAATCACAAGGCCTTCTTTAGTTATGTCAGGAACCTGGGTGGCAACTCCCAGATATGCTCTGAGTTAGTGCAAAATGACAAAAAATACACTGAACCCACAGACATTGCCAAATCCTGGCAGACAGGTTCAGTGCAAACTTCTCCCCCCTTCCCCCCAAAAGAGCAAATGTCTATCCCAACAGAGTGCAGCCTCCCTGACATCACAGATGCACAGGTGAGAGCTGCCCTCTCCAAAGCAAAAAAACACAGCATCAATGGGACTGGACGGTGTCCCAGGCTGCGTCTTACAAGAGCTCCAAGAAGAACTGAACCCTCACATAAAGTCACTGTTCAATCTCAGCCTTACTACAGGATATGTACCCAAGGAATGGCATACAGCAACAGTGGTCCCACTCCACAAAGGTGGTGCCACAACGGACCCCGGAAACTATCACTCTATAAGCCTGACTAGCCTGTTCTGCAAAGCTATGGAGCGCATCATCATGGAACTCATAAACAAAGACATTGGGAACCTCCAAACACTGGATTCTACACAATTCGGCTTTGTTAAGGGTAGATCTTGCCTCTTGAACCTGGTCAACTTCTTTGAAACAGTCACCAAGGCCATAGATGAAGGGAAGGTAGTCCACACAGCCTACCTGGACCTCGCAAAAGCCTTCGACAAAATACCCCACTCGGGCATCATAAATAAGCTCACCAGCTTAAATATCAACCCCTATGTCAGGGCTCAGTCCTGGGACCTCTCTTGTTCGGTATATATTTCTCTGAGGTGCAGGCTAACACGGGAGGACTACGGCTTACCAAGTTTGCAGATGACTGCAAACTGGTTGTCATAATCGACTCGCCGACTGACAAAAGCATCCTCCAAAAGGGTCTCACAGAGACGGATAATGTGCCAGAGCCATGGACTAAAGCTAAATGCCAAAAAGTGCATAGTCATCCCCTTTGGGAAAAACAAAGTGCCCACAAATTACCACATAGGTGGTAACCCATTAAGTACTGAAGAAGTAATTAGGGATTTGGGGACCCAAGTACATAGCAATCTCTCCTTTAACAATCACGTTGCCAAAGTGGTTAGAAAGACCTTCTATATAGCCCACCTTATCATGAAAGGGTTCACATCTAGATCAAGAGAGGTCATTGTGCCCCTCTACTCATCACTCATCAGGCCCATAATTGAATACAATGCCCCATTTGGGATGTACCTTACCTGACACCTGCAGCAACTGGAAAGACCCCAAAAGTACCTCACCAAGAGGATCAATGGACTCAAACAGATGCCCTATGCAGTTAGGCTAAAGAAACTCCAGCTCTACTCAGTTGCTTACTGCCTACTCAGAGGTGATCTGTGCCTGACGTATAAAGCCATGTCCAAACCAGAATTAATGGACATGCTCCACCTCAAGAAATCCAAATCCCTTAGAGCCACATGCCCCAGGGACTTAAACCTCAGCACAGAAATAAATAGGACATGCTGGAGGGACAGATTCATATCCCAGAGGCTCCCCTCACTCTGGAACAAAATCCCAATCCATGTTAGGCAGAGCCCCTCAATGACCCTCTTCAAGAGAAATCTTGACGAGTGGATGGGAGATCATAGGTTTACCCCTGGGATCTCTTCTGTGTCACTACTAGACAGAGGCACAGTAAAATAACCTTAAAAGGGCTATCTTCTGTGACCTACTATACAGAGGCACAGTCAACTAATCTAAAAGGGTGGCAAAAGCCAAACACACTCTGGCTAGGCTTATAAATGTCCTGGGGCAGATAGCCTAGTACCATCCTATGAACCTATGAACCTATAAATGATTTTTTTACTTGATGAATATGAAGCAAAGCATTCAAAACCCTCAAAACATATTACTGAAAGAATGACATGTCTGAAACTGCGAGATATTGATAGAAGTACTCAAAATAATTATGAAAACATTTGAAATAGTATCCAGTCACATAAAATGTTTGAAAAAAGAGAAAATTACCATTTTTTTTTGCAATGTCCTACTTTTTTGCAATAACTAAAACTATTCAAAGTATCTGAAGTCTGCAAAGTGTTGGCAGTGTAAGTAGTATTACAGCACAGTCTTTTCAAAGAGTACAGTTATTTCAAAGAGTCTGTTGTGCAATTGAATATTACTTTACATACCTGGTGTGTGTTTGAAACTATTTGGGATGGCAGAGGGATTTTGCAGACCTGCTTCACTTGTGTTTGATAACAAAATTGCAGAACAATGGAGAGTGAGCAAGAATACAATATTTTTTATACAGGCTGCTTTTTCTGACAAAGGCACACATACAAAAGTATTTATTCTGCTTAATTTAGCTGGTTCTGAAGCCACTGAGAGAGAACATTCATTTGTATATGCACACATTGTGTATGCAGGAGAAGGGGAAGACCACCATATTGTGATACAGGCAGAAATGTGGGAAGACCCAGAGTGCTTGAAACTTAAATTTAGAGAAATGTGCAACCCTTAGACAAATATTAAATGGAAAGACACATATTTTACACAAGAAATCAAAAGCCTGGTGAATCTTTTGCAGCATATATAACTGACTTGAGAAACAAGGAGGCATAAATATGCAGATTTGGTGAACTAAGAGATAAGTTGATAAAAGACAGGCTTGTGTGTGATGTTAATAATGATGCAGTGAGAAAGATTTTACCTCAAGATAGTGATTTAACTTTAAGCAAAGCCATAGCGATTTGTCAGATATACAAGCTTACAGAAAAGCACACGAACATGCTTATGACTGAAAAATGCATGCTGACAGCTTCTTCCAGCATGAATGTTGATAATATGCAGCACGAGATTAAAATATATAAGCCAAAGAGTATGGTTCCTACAATGAGACTCAGGGCAGCTTCAGTAAAACCCAGAGCACACTCAGCAAAACTGTGGGGGGATTTTGCAACACCCATGGTAAACCTCATAGTTAACTGCCATAATTGTGGTGGAAACCATGAGCCCAAATGAGAGAAGTGCTTAGCATTTGGTTAGCAATGCCACAGATGTAAAAAGTGGAATAATTTCAGAAAACTTTGTAAATTTAAAGAGGCACATTCTTTTATTAAGAGAAAGCACTCAAAGAAGCAAGCTGATCAAATAGAAAGCTGCGACCCTACTTTTTATGTTGATGGTGTGTCTGCGCTTAAGGAAAAGATTAACACAGTAGATTTGTTGGCATAGCAAAAAGTATTTTGTATTGTTCAGATTAATGGGACACCTGTTGAGCTCGAAGTTGATACTGGTTGAAAGTGCAATGTTATGTCAGCAGAAGTGTTTGCGAAAGCAAAAGCTGGTAAACAACTTGATTTGGCAAAGTGTGCGAAGCTTGTTGTTTATGGCGGTTAAGAGATTCAAACTGAAGGCTCATGTTATTCTGCTATGAACCCCTATGATTTGCAGTTTTACGTAGTCAAGAGACATGTGCAGTTACTGCTAGCCCTCAAAGAGATTTGAAAATGGGACTGATTTCATTTAATAAAGAAGTCCACCATGTGAGCAAAAATTACAGTGCAAGTTTCACACAGAATATTTTTTCAGAATATGCTGATATTTTCAAAGACAAGCTTGGCTGGCTTCTAGTTGTAATCTCCATGATGTTAGACCATGCAGTAAGCCCAGTTATCAGACCAGCATGGAAAGTTCCAGTAGCGATGCAGGACAGAGTCAAAGCAGAGCTAGACAGAATGGTGCAGCTAGGAGTGATTTGCCAAGTGGAAGAACCAACTGGATGAGTATCTTCCATGGTAGTAGCTCATAAGAAAAGCTCAGATGATATTCAGATATGTATTGACCCAAGAGATTTGAATAAAGTACTTAAATGACCTCATTATCTGATGTGAACAGCAGAAGAAGTGACTGATTTTATGCCAGATGCCACTGTTTTTTCTGTCTTAGATGCAAAAAGTTCAGTCTGGCAAATTTTGCTTGATCAAAAGTCTTCGTTGCTAACCACTTTCAGTATACCATTTGGAAGGTACAGATTTTTGAGAATGCCATTTGTGATAAATTCGACCAGTGAAGTCTTCCATCGTGCAATGGAGCAAATATTTTCAAGCTACCATGTGCTATTATAGTAGATGATATTCTTGTTCAAGGCAATGGTGAACTTGAACATGACTGAAACCTCAGGAAAGTTCTAGAACATGCTTTTGAGGTGAATCTTAAGCTGAATCCTCAGAAATGTAATTTCAGGCTACAAGAAGTTACTTATGTGGGTCATTTGTTTACCAATTCAGGTTTATGACCTGATCGGTCCAAGCAAAAGGCAATTCTTAAGATGCCAGATCCAGATAATGGCACACCCTTAGAACATTTTCTTGGCATGGTCAACTATTTAGGCAGTTCATTCCTGATTTGAGTGAGCTTTCAGTACCACTAAGAGATCTGACATGCAAAAATGCAACTTGGTCCTGGTTAGAATAACACCAAGGAGCATTTGATATCCTGAAACAGAAAACTGACAATCCACCCACTTTAAGAGATGTTCACAAACCTGTAACTCTTTCCTGTGATGCTTCAGAATTTTGTCTTGGTACAGTCATTCTTCAAGAGGGCAGACCAGTAGCCTATGCATCTAAAACTCTAACCTAAACTAAGATGCAGTATGCACAAATCGATAAAGAGCTTTTGGCAATAGTGTTTGCTTGCTCGAAGTTCAGTGGTTATATTTATAGTCAACCTATCTAGACTGAGACTGACCACCAACCTCTGGTTACTATTTTGAGAAAACCAATGGTTACAGCTCCAGTTAGATTGCAACACATGATGTTAAAATTGCAAAAGTACAATTTTAATATTATTTGCACAAAAGGCAAACTTCTTTATCTTGCTGATACTTTGTACCGATCACCCAAATCACATGAACCATTGAACATCATGACACTGACAAAGCTGATTTTGAAGTCATGGAAGTCAGAATTTTTCTTCCACAAGTCTTGATGGGATAAGAACTCACATAGCTTCAGATCCAATTCTCTAGAAGCTCAATCATTTTATCAGTCAAGGACTGCCAGCAAAGCAATCTTGGTTACCACTAGAAGTGGAGCACGTTTTCCTTATAGGGACCAAGATTTTGATGGAAGATGGTATCATCATGAAAGGTCCAAAAGTAGTAATTCCAAAATCATTGCAACAAGAGTACATTAAAATTTTGCAATGAGGTCACCTGGGAACTGATCCTACCAAAAAAGGGCAAGAGGACTAGTATTTTGGCCATATATGTTAAAAGACCAAGAACACTTCAGCTAAACCAGATTCCTGAACTACCTTGGTTGGCAATAGCCACAGATATTTTTGAATGGAATGTTAAACATTATTTGGTATTAGTAGACTCTTACTCAAACTGGTTCGAAGCTGGACTGAAAGCATGCACGTGTGTAGCAGTCAGTCCGTTAGTTAGTTCATTTAAGTTTTATGTTCCAGTCATCCATCCTGTTGTGTTTGTGTGTAATAAATACCTTAAATGAACACCTGAGCCTTATTGTCATATGTGAATACACAAGATTAGTGACAGGTCCTATACTTGTGGTGCAACAGTCACCCATGGTGGTGAGGACCAAGTTCAGAATATTTGAGCCCCTTGTGGGGTTGCATATTATTTGTTCCAGGTCATTAGTGTTAACAAATTCCAGAAACCTTTGTGTAAACATGTTGATACTCGTATAAGTTTCCCAGTCAATAGAGGGATAGTTAAAAATCACCCGACTAGATTGTTTGATTGTAATTTGATTGGCTCAAGTAGGACCAAATGAACATTGTGGGTGTCTTGGGTCAATGAAGGCGTCTATTGCTAATGATGACTTGAAGGGGGTGTCTTACCACACAGCAGATAGCACAGCAGATGAAGTGAATGGAGTGATGAAAAAATAACACAGAATGTGGGACAAAATTCAAAGATAAAATTTACCACTGACAATATTTCTCCTTTATCAAAGAGCTGAGATAAAAGAAGGCTCTATGCTGTAAGTCCAAGGGTAAATCAAGCCAATGATTGTAATATAAACCTCATTAAATGTGCCTGTAGACCATAATTCTAAATAGGTAGTGTGTTTAATGACTGGGGTCTGAAAGTATATGAAGACTACAGTAATTTCTGTGAAGAACCTTCATGCTCATTATCTACAAGAAATTACTTATAAAATACTCTTCAAGCATTTCTCCAACTTTTGACTATAGAGCCATGCAATACTGTAGCTCAGATGTTTGCTGTCATTACCTTTTTCACATTCCTGAGACCCGGGGGAGGGGATTACATATCTCAGTTGCTCAACCTGTTCACCCATGTGTTGATGGTTTGTATTATTGTTATACCCAAGTCCTGAATAAACAGATGAGGCCTAAAGGTGCTAAACAGTAATCAGTTGGTAACCAGCTTAAGAAATTCTTATGTACTGAACATAGCCGTTATTCATCCAATGAAGATGTAATTGAGAACAGGATGGAAGGGAACGGGTACATAAATGCCACAGCACACTGTGCTGCAAAGTGTATTCCCAAAAGTGACAGAAAGCATGAAAAATACGTTTAACACATACGTTTAGGCACCTTTACTTTTGAGTGTATTATATTAATAAGGAGAAGAAGAAGAATTGGACAACAAAAGCTTCTTCTATATATATATATATATATATATATATATATATATATATATATATATATATATAGATAGATACAGATCTAGAGAGAGCATTTGTTACCTGTAGACAAGGTGGACCACTGTATCTCATACCTAAAAAAACTATTAAAAGATGTAGGCAATGTAGTACACCACTTATTTGCAGAATGGCTAGTTTACTTCTGTAGTCTAGGAAATTGTCTGATAAGAAAAACTGTTGTGGAGATAAGAAACAACTATCTAGGCCAGTACCATATGTAAGAGCATGTTTGCATTATGATCAGTGTCGCTGGAAGAATCAGACAGATTTTGAAGGACATTTTTATCCACAATCTCCTGTTAATAGAAGAACCTTTAGCCAATGAAGTAACAATGAAATCGTCCTGGAATAGTTGATCTCTAAGAAAGGGAATGTGCTGCCATGGGTTAGCACTAAGAATGCAAACAGTATTTCTCTGTTTGGACATTGCCATTCGAGTTCATACTAATATTTAGTGGAATCAGAACCACAGACTGTCCTAACCAAGAAGATCACAAGCTTAAAGACCTTATGATACCAAAAGAAGCCAAAAGAACTGTCTGTTTAATATCTTACAAACTTTCAGGGGAGGTCTATGCCTAGCCTTCTGCACCAGTGCAGACACAGTTGTGCTCAATCTTCCATACCTCTTCAAGTTTAAAACTTCCACTAACAGTAGAAATAGCTACATAAATATTCACCAACAGATAAACAAAATATGGGAAAAGACAGTTTTTTTACAAAATGACACTCTGACCACTGGAAAAGACCTACCCTGCAAGTTATACTGTACAGTTTACTAGCATCCTTCAAACTGAACCTGGATGATTGCATGGATCCCCATAAGTTTACATCAGGATTGACTGGTCTAATCCACCTTGAGAAAGGGTGTGGCCTAAGGCTGGGTACTGGCAAGGAGTAGTATGGCCATAACACCAAATTGCATTGAAATATCTGTGAACAAAAATCTATGGATCTAATGCATGAAATAAACCACTTCCATTTGGGATAGGCTAATAGCACCCTTACTGAGGTAGAAAAGACAAATAATACTGGGTATCTGTGTGACATATGCAGTTGTTGCCTGCCATGGATATTATTATATTTTAAGTAATGTCCAAACTGCTAAATGTGGGTCACAAAATGATTGTGGCACTGCTTTCCAAAGCATCATGTATGTGCTTTGAGTTATCCTGATTTATCATGCTAATTATTGTTAATAAAGAAACATCAGAGTCTATGGCATTTCTGCTTATAGTCCATTTGTTCAATTTATTTAAAAAATTTTAGCCACTATTCAGGGCAGTGCAAAACAAATGTGCATACTATATTGATAACTTTCAATGAGTGAACATTTTTATGCTGCTTAAAACTTTTCTGAATGAACTGGCTTCCCACCTACCACCATGTTCAATCATAGACTCATGTCAGGCTTTGTTCCCACTGAATGGCGCACAGCAACAGTTATCCCACTCCACAAAGAGGGAGCCACCACTGATCCCGGGAACTATTGCCCTATTAGCCTGATGAGCCTGGTCTGTAAGGCTATGAAACGTATCATCATGGAAGTCATAAACAAAGACATTGGTAACCTCCAAACTCTGGACACCACCCAGTTCAGGTTTGTGAAAGGCAGATCATGCCTCCTGAACCTAATTGACTTCTTTGAGGCAGTCACCAAAGCTTGTAGATGAGAGTAAGGTGGTTCACACAGCCTATCTTGACCTCATCAAGGCTTTCAACACCATCTCCCATTCTGGAATTATAGCCAAACTCACTAAACTAGGCATAAATCCCTACATCACAAGATGGGTTGCCAGCTGGCTCACTGACAGAACCCACACTGTAAAAGTTGCAGACACCAAATCTGACTTCAAACCAGTGAGAAGTGGAGTACCACAGTGTTCAGTCCTGGGACCTCTCCTGTTTGGTATCTACTTCTCTGAAGTCCAGGCTAACAATGAAGGCCTTTAGCTAACGAAGTTCACCAATGACAGTAAACTAGGAGACATAACACTGTATTGCAGCAGGAAGCACAGCACATAAAATATCCATCAACACTCGTAGATGTTCGCTATATCTTTAATAAAAGATATATCAACATCTACGAGTGTTGGTGGATATTTTATGTGCTGTGCTTCTTGCTGTAATACAGTGTTTTGTTTTACTTGGGACTTTTATATATTGCTGTCTGGTTTACTCATTGGGTGATTGTGTATACTAAACTCGGAGCCATAGTTGAGTCCCCAAATGATGTGGATATCCTACAGAAGGCCTCACTTAGACAGATGCCTGGTGTCAGAGCCATGGCCTCAAGCTCAATGCCAAAAAGTGCATGGTCATCCCCTCTGGTAAAAACTTTATACCCATGAACTACCACATAATGTATTTAACACTGAATGTGTGATAACAGACCTTGGGACCCAGGTGGACAGTAGTCTCTCCTTTGATAATCACATCGCCACATAGTCAGGAAATCCTTCTACGTGGCACACCTCATCACAAAAGGGTTCTCATCCAGGAATAAAGAGGTCATTGTTCCCCTCTGCTCAACACTCACTCGACCCATTATAGAGTACAATGCCCCTTTTGGAATGTACCTCACAAGACATCTGCAGCAGCTGGAAAAGCCACAGAAGTACCTCACAAAGTGGATTACTGGCCTCAAAAAGATGCCCTACCCTGACCGTCTCAAAAAACTCTAGCTTTACTCCATAGCATATCGTCTACATTGAGGTGATCTCTGCCTAACATATAAAGCTATGTCAAACCCAGAGCTGTTGCCTGTTGGACATGCTACACCTAAAGAAATCCCAATCCCTCCAAGCTACACTCTCTAGGGACCTAAACCTTGTCACCACAATAAACAGGACATGCTGAAGGGATGGATTCCTGCCCCAGAGACTTCCTATACGCTGGAACAAGCTACCTATCTATATCAAACAAAGCTCCTCATTAGCACTCTTCAAGAAAAATCTTGATAACTGGATGAGAAATAAGAACTACACCCTGGGGATCAGTTCTGTGGCTCTGCTTGACAGGGGCACAGGAAAATAACTTTATTGTATGGCATAAGCCAGGGAACCTTATTGGCTCGGCTTACTTAGGCCCTTGGGCCGATAGCCTAGTATCTACCTATGAACCTATGAACCTATGAATATCTTTCTGTGGTTTCTAATTGCTATCTTCCACTGAAAAGAATGGTATCACACTTGTTCATGGTTCTCCCAAATATGAAACCCATTACTGCAAGAGTTAACCATTAACATTAATAATAAAATAATGCTACCATCGTTTTCTTTACTTTTTGTTGTAATAAGAGCTGTTAGCCTCTCACCATAACAGTTTTTGAAACTCTTGTTTTTTTTTTTTTTTTGCCAAACCCTGAACAGTTTTTGGACACGTACTGTATTTTAGGGGTACATTATTAGTCATGCAACATCGATTTGAAGAAATCAGAACAAGAAAATACTCTATACACATTAATTTTGTCATTTTACTTAAATCCAGAATATAAAATGATATTTATTGTTCACCTCTGTTTCTCCAGTTGTTATGATAAAAGCACTTTTATTGAAGGTAAGTACTTCATTAGCACTAAAATCAAAACGGCCAATGTCAACATACTTTGATGTTTCATTCTTATCAGTTTGCCATAGAAGCAAATCATAAACAGCTGGAGGGTCACCATTTGCATCCAGAAATATATCATCACCACTTTGTGTTTTGAAATTAACATTTTTTGCATAGTGAAACAACTAGAAATGGAAATAAAAGTAAAATAAACTTTGGTCTATGTTTAATAATTACAGTGAATTTTTAGTGATTTTAGAACTGCAGTATATAGAATTATCATGTTTAGTTAAGTTTAGTATTACATTCTTCTTTCTTTGTTATTGCATACATTTGGCATTATAGTGTTTGGGTACACCTTCAGTAACAAGTTTATATTGGAAGAACAGAGACACAAAATGTGATATTTTCTTTAAAACTTATTATATACAGATGCACACACAACCACATATACACACACAAGCACATGTCCACATACATATGCATGCACACACAAAATATGAAAATACCTAAGCCATTGGACTAGTCCATTCGCAGCAGAAGCATGGTACCCATCTGTGCCATCATTTGTTCCACCATGTCATATTAGGAAATATTGTCAGGCTGATGGCAGGACTAGCGAGGGATGAGTAACAGGATGAAGTGCATGACTGCCAGTTCTCATATCTTGATGGAAAGGCTAGGGGGAGTCACATGACTGCATAATCTCTAGTGGAGAACAGGAGTCTCGCACACCATCCTTTGAAGAATAGAAGTTAGTGTTGACATCATGATATCATACACTGGCTACTGTCTTGTCGGATTCTGACTCAACTACTGCATTCATGAATGTTCCTGGTTCTATTATCATAACTCCATATGAGATCCCTCACTCCAAGAGGATAATGTAAGGTGTCTCACAAGGTTTTCTTCCTGAGAAGTTGTATGTAGTGATGGGGATGAAGAAATGGGCATGAGTGGAAGATGGGGAACACAGCTGGGAGCTGTGCTAGGGTCTGGGGATGGAAATGAAAATGTAGCTGTCCAAGCCATGACCTGGACAAGGATTCTTGAACATCTTCAGATTTTTAGTAAGTTCACACCAGAAAATTATCATAATGGGAAAAACAGGCAATGTTTTTACTTTGATGAAAAAGGCCAGAAAAGTGACCCTTTGCTGTCATATGACTCAGTACAATCATGCCTTCAGAGTTTTATATTGAAACTTATTTCAGCCACAGTTTGAAAAACTTTTTTTTTCACTTTTTTAAACACTGTAAAAATGTATTATATAAATGCAAGACAAAGGAGATGAGTTGAACTAAAAAAAGTTAACGGAAAAATAAAACAATTCTAAATAGCTAGGAAACAAGAAAAGAAAGCTAACAATTCAGATATAATGTTTCAGTGCTTTAGAATCTTCACACAAAATGCATTAATATATATATATATATATATATATATATATATATATATATATATATATATATATATATATATATATATATGGGTTCCCTTCAGAATCTCGAAATCCTAAAACCTCGAAATTCATATGGTCGAGACCATATGACTGAAGTTTTAGAGCTTCTAAATTCTGACATCTGTATACAGCGTGGAATGGGAGATGTCTCTTTTCCTCGCTATAGTGCGATCTCAGAACTGGTATATTTAAGTAGGGGTGTGTGGAATGTGCAGGGGGCGTGCCCCCCTGCAGAAATGTTTAAAAATTGTTTTTTTAATTTTGGATTTGTTTTGGAATCTCGATATTCTGAAACATTGATCATATGGTCTCGATCATATGACATTCCATGTTTTGGAATTTCGAGATTCTCAAGTGAATCCATATATACACACACACACACACACACACACACACACACACACACACACACACACACACACACACACACACACACACACACACACACACACACACACACACACACACACACACACACACATATATATATACATATGTATACACACATATATATATATATCTATATACATAAATACATATATATCTAGAGAGAGAGAGAGAGAGAGAGAGACGTGCTACTGACTGGAGGGTTGTGAAATTATTCATTTTAGTATATATTTTAAACTGTTGATCCATTATGCTGATCTGTACAGGTTAGTAATAGTTCTAGTTATGTAGAGGAAGCTGAAAGCAGGTGGATGTGATGATTTTAGTTGATGATTTGACAACTCCATGGCATAAATCTTCTATAGCAGAGTTTTCTGTTCTTCACTGAAGGCTTTCCGTTTACCTTCAATGTCCAGGTGAGGCTTTCCTTCCTTGCTGTGATTAAAACTGTTCACACAAGTTAAACTGTGATTTTGAAATGAAAAGAAGGAATAGTCAACTTAAGTGATACAATCCCTGTAAGGGAAAATTATCTATCCTATACACTTAATATGTCTCTCTGAACTTAAATCCTTTCTTACAAAACTTCTCCTGTGATATCTTGCATGTTATTTCTTTTCTTTCTTTTTTTTACTTTTTTATTCCTTCCACTGACCGACTGCCCTGTAGCTGAATATATCTGTGGTCAACCTAGTTCCCCTTAGAGTTCAAGCTCTCTATTGAAATAAGACTCAAAATGCTGAGTGTCAACACTCTGAAAAAAAGAAAAAGACCAAAAATGCAGGGGAATGAAACCAAACATTGCACTTCTTTAAACTATCTCCCCAATATGGGGTGGAAGCCCCCACTCAAAGATATATATATATATATATATATATATATATATATATATATATATATATATATATATATATATCTGGAGATCATCATACCTTGGAGAAAAGGAAATATTCTGGGAAATGGCAATCTCAGACTTAGTATACAAGTCCATTTTTTGGCAGTGCAGTCAACATATTTCGGGACTCCTTATAGAAAGTCCCCACATATCAAATGGTTTCCTAGTGTTCATGTCCTTTTCACTTATCTTTCTTAGTACTTGCTGTTGAGACTTCTCCCTAGCTCCCTTTTCTAATTTCAAGACCCTTGTACAGCACTAAATCTATCCTCTTATGTAACCTAGTCCATATACGATTGCACACATATTTCTAACCACTAATGCTGAACCCCACTTACCTCCATACATAACACTACACCATTCATCAAACCGCACTTCAACCACTTGCATACTTTAGACACACATTCCATTCAACCAAATAGCATGTAAACCATATAGACATGCATATATATATATATATATATATATATATATATATATATATATATATATATATATATATATATATATAGGGGTTCACTATAGAATCCTGAAATACTGAAATCCCGAATTTCAGTATTTCGAAATTCTATGCCCAAAAGCTTGAAATCCCGAAACCCATAACTGCGAAATTACACTACAAATACACCACACACACATACACACAATCTCCCCCCATAATCAAACATACAATCCTACACTACAGACAAGAAGGGGGCCAAGCCCCCCCCGCACCCCCATGTGCGGGGCTACGCCCCCCACCCCCCTACTTATATATACTAACTCTGAGATCGCACAATCACACACACAAAGGTAACGCACACCCACACATTTCACAACCACTTGCACACATACATCACAACCAAAACACACACTAACATACACAAAAGTCCCTAACCAACACACTCATACATATTTACCTGAACTTACACCTATCCATTCACACACCGCAACACCAGAAGCTCTGAACTTTGGTATTTGAATTTCGCACTTCTGGTGTTTCGCGATTTAAAGCTTTCGGCTATACAATTTCGAAATACTGAAATTTGGGATTTCAGTATTTCGGGATTCTATAGTGAACCTATATATATATATATATATATATATATATATATATATATATATATATATATATGGATTCCTATTACAAGAACGAAATTTCACTACTTCGAACTTGTAATAGGAAGCCACACTTCTGCGAAGGTTCACTTTAACGAAAGTGAACTTTTGCGAAAGTGCACTTCACCAAAAGCACCACAGCACAGTGGAGGACATAAAAAACAAGCTATGTCCTCCACTATGGTGCGATAGTCATGAACCTTAGGCTTAGGGCATGGGTTGGGGTAAGGGGATACCTTCACTATGGTGCGATAGTCACGGACCTTAGGGTTAGGGCACGGGTTAGGGTAAGGGGATAGTTAGTAAAGCTATCCCCTTACCCTAACCCATGCCCTAACCCTAAGGTTCGTGACTATCACACCATAGTGGAGGACATTGCTATGCCCTTCACTTTGCTGCAGTCATCACGGACCTTAGGGTTAGGGCATGGGTCATGGTAAGGGGATAGCCCTACAGGGCTATGACCCGTGCCCTAACCCTAACCCTAAGGTCTGTGAGTACTGCATGGAAGTTCAGTACTGCATGGAAGTTCAGTACAACACCCATTTGTTGTACTGAACGTCGCTAAGTGCACTTTCGATTAACTGCACTTTCACTGCAGTGAGCATTCCATGCAATATTTTGAATTAGTGAAAATTTGATCTGGTGTATGGAATCCATATATATATATATATATATATATATATATATATAGATTAGATATAGATATAGATATGTAAATGTATAGATAGATAGATATACAACTTAACCTAATTCAGAAGAAATTTAATTTTCCAGCTGTAAGGGCAGTGTACACTTTCCTTAAGGAAGAACAAACCAAAAAAAGGGAAAACTAGTTGTACAGGAATTATTACTTTGGCATTAGCATATCAATTACTGAAACAGATTTTTGTCACAATTTCTTATGTAAGATCCCTGTTGAAGATCCCTTTGCATTCTTATTAAAAATAAGAAAACAGGATTCGGGCTGTTATTGCTTGTATATGCAAACTGAAATGATACTCAGGGATACAGTGATATGGATATTATCTGCTGAATACATAAATATGGTGTTGTTTTACACAGGACTGCTAACTGAAGAGACATGCAGAGGTTCCCCTATTTACTGCAGAAAGACAGGCTCTGAAGGAGGCAGATCAGTTAGGTAACTAGTTAGACGTATCTTGTTTTGAGCTGCATATTAAGACTGTTAATGGTGCAGAGAGTTAGAATGCAGAATCCTAGGGAGTGTGCCAGAGGGCTCTCAATCAGGTTACCTGGGTGGATAGTAGCTGAGGAAGTTCTAAGGAGCATTCTTGTCAAAGAAAAGAATCCTGCCGTTACCATAATTCTAAATAAATTGAAAGGAACTATTTCCACAGTGTGCTAGTATGCTACTGCCTCTAAGTTAGAAAGACAGATGGACTGCTATCCTGTGCAAATTAACATCCTGTAATTGCTGATGTTCTTCATATTGCTCACTGCTGCAGTAGCCAAAGCTATATGGGTTTTATCCTGCATAGGATACCGCAGCTGGACAGGTTCCAAAGCTTCAGGGTGCACAAACCATTAATCAGCTCAAGCTGAGTTGGCTAAAAAGAATGTCTTGGGTTCTAAGCCCTTTAGAGCTTTTGTGTTGCAAAGAATAGTACTCCTGTGCTGGCTTTCAAGGATCAATGGTTGGCAAGCACAGTTCATTCCTGGGCAGGTAAGCTCTCTTTGGGGATAAAACCTTACACTTTACCTTTCCATTGTTTGAACTAAGTTTTGTGTTAAAAAAAACAACTATTTTAAAGCTCAAGAAAGTATTTTTAATGATTGTCACTTTACTTTTATGTACATTTAAACTGGAGTACACTTAGGATCATAGGAATTTACTAGACTATTGGCCCAGAGGCCCTTATAAGCCTAGCCAATAGTTTAGCCCATGTATTGATGCATTTGTTTAAGTACCTGCATACTTCATACTTTTTTTTTATTTTTATGAGGAAAGTTGCTCAAAATGTTTTTTTTTTCTGTGGAGAAACATTCTTTATTTTACTTTTTTGGGGCCAAAGAATTTTTGATGTGCTTTTTACTGTATTTTTGGTGGAAAAGGGACTTTTTAAAACTTTTCTGTTTTACAGACGTTTGCTGCTAAGTTGCCTGAGAAATAAGAACCATTTTTGCCTTGATAATGGAACAAAATTCCTGTTCCTTGGTTGGTCATTCTTCCAACCACAAAATAAAAAAGTTAACTAAGTAGCCTTTGCCAACACAGCAGCTGGTAACTTGGCTCCGACACAGGTAGATGACTGTTGTGGCCAAAGCTGATTCCTCAGACCACACATTTTTTTCCTTGGATCTATCTGGTGTTGTCCATTCAGCCATCATGGACTGGAGGTTCACTATATTCTCTACAAGTGTTAGGGTCCCCTCAATGGGTATGGACAGCCACTTTTGTTGGTTATGGGAGAAGCTGCTAGTAATGTGCCCCTGCTTAGCCAGAATGGTGTGCCCATCACTAAGGAAGCTGTTGCTAGCAAAATTATTTCTGTTTGCCCTAACTTTCCCATCAAAAGAAACAGAAAATAAAACATTTAACTTCTTCTGGGTCTAGTACAAGCTATTGATACATATTTTAAGATGGTTACTGGTAAATGGAAAGTAATTCCTCTTTCCCTGAAGAGTTTGAAGATGTTGAATCTATAGGGGCATATTATAAAGGGACAGATGCAGGTTTTTCTCCTCAGGTTTCTTATTACAACTCTGAGGGAAATGTGATACCTGAATCTCCTTGTGAAGGATTTACTTTCTCTGAGACTATTTCCAGAATGTGCCAGTGTTTTCAGTGGGAGAACACTGAGGTTTCTCAGTCCTTCAGAACATACTATGAATTGGTACAACTGAAATTCCCTGAACCTTCACCCATTCCACCCTGAGAGTTGTCAGCATTTGAAGATGTGTTAGTTACAGCTTGCAGTCCTGAACTCTCTAAAAGACTTCTTACTGCCCCTAAGAAATCAAAGAGAATGCACAAAGTTCTTCAGTCTTTCAAGTTTTTATACACTCATACCAGACCTGACCCAGCAGCTATTAGAGTTAGTTAAACCAACTGATGACAAACATTTTGTTAAGTGTAATCTTTCTTCTTCTTACAAAATGATAAAGATGTTGAAAAGTTTTGGGGAAAACTGTATGGTACTGAAATTTAGAGTTTTTAGAACTGAATTATCAGGCTCATATGTTTAATTTATACCGACTAATTGTAAAAGTATTTATAAGGCAGTTTCCTCTTGTAAGAAAAAAACTGCTTTTTTTAGTCTAGTTTCTGCTGGTTCTCAGGTCACTACTCGTTGTCTGAAGTGGGTTTATGACTGTAGATACTACTTCTGTGGCTGTGATCACAGGTACTGTGTTAAGGAGGTTTGCCTGGCTACATTCTCAGAATCTCTCAGAAGATGTCAAAAATAAAAGGCTGAATTCTCTTTTTGATCGAGATTTAGTTTTTGGATATTCTGTTGCAGAGGTTATGAAAACATATGGTGAGAGAAGTAAGCAAATTCTAGTAACATTTTTCAGATTTTCAGCTCTCCTCTAAATTTTCCAAGGAATTTTATGTTCATCTTCCAGTTTTGGCAAAAAAAAAAAAATAAACAGTCTCAGCTGATTACTGGCAAACAGATATTTAAAATGTAATGACAGGGAGGTTCCAAAAAGAACGCTGGCACTCTCAGAATAAAGGAGAGTCAATTAAGACAAAATGACTATTTAAGGAATCTTGTTGTCCCCCCCCCCGCCAAACACACACACATACACACACACACACACACACACACACACACACACACACACACACACACACACACACACACACACACACACACACACACACACACCATAGCAGTCCCTTACAACATCCAAAATGTCTCACTCTCCATTTCTCTCTTTGGCAACAGATTGTTTCATGCAAATGGGTCCTGAAGCTGATTCAGTTTGGATACAGATGACTGTGGGAGGAAATTCCTCCTTTTCAGTGGATTCCTCCTCATCTGATAGACTAAACCCCTCTCTTATCTCCTGTCCTTCATCACATGTTGTCGCAAGGAGTAATAGAAGCTGTTCCTCCTTCCCATTTGGGCAAGGGATTTTATATAAGAATTTTTGTAAAAAAAGAAGAAACCATGGAAACCACTTTTCAGTCATTCTTTCCTGAATCAGTTTGTGATAGTACTCAAGATCAAAATGCTTTCACTTCACAACCTGTTACCCCTTAGATTTAAAACATGCAGATCATCACATTCCTATTCATCCAAATTTCATCCAGATTTCAGGTGTTTCTTAAGGCTTTGTTAGTCTGGATCACAATATCAGTTCATGCCTAAACTGTTGGGCTATCCATTGCTCCAAGAATTTTGACAAAGTCTCTAGCCTAGAGCCTACTGCAGGCTATTTAGACAACTTGCTTATCTTTGCAGAGTCTTTTTCAAAGTATCAGGAATATCTCACTTGGGTAAAAGAGCTCCTACATAAGTTAGGATTCCAAGAGGACATTCAAAAGTCTTTATGACTCGATCACATAGGATTGTGTTTGTGAGGTGCCTGCTAGATACCTAAGAGCAAAGAGATTTTCTTCCACAGGGAAAACACATAGATGCATATTTAAATCTATTAAGGGGTTTTCCACTCAGATTTCTATCCCTGAGAGGTAATTTGTTAGGATTCTTGTTCTCATGGCATCTGTGATATGGCTTACAAGAAATCATATTAGAAAGATGCAATTATATCCGAAGTCTCTGGTCCCAGCACCAACACTCATTGTCTTTTCAAGTTCCAGTTCAGGGATTTATGAAAAAAGAAATCACCTGGTGGAAACATCAGATAACCCTGAATCCAGGTCTCCTCTTCTTCCCTCTGCTGCAAAGCAGTCAGTCACTACAGATCCCTCAAAATTAGCTTGGGGAGCAGTCTCAAAGGTGATAAAAGTGCAAGGTATCTGGACAAGAAAGACAGACATAAAGAATATGCTAGCTTTTATAAAGGATCTCAACTCCCTGAATCTGTGTTCCCCAGGACCTCTTCAAGTAGTTACAGACAATACATAAACAAGCAAGAGTTAACCAGATCTTATGCTGACTACCCACATTAGCGTGGGATATAGCTTTTCAGCACAATCTCACTGTAGGCACCTTACTTTCTGTCAGAGCAATATTTTGTGGTAGACATGCTGAGCCCTTTCTTTTCATTTCTTTTCTTTTCCTTGATATCCAGGATACTCCTGAGGATTCAGAAGTAATCCAAAAGATCATTGCAGTGACTGCCTTCAGGCCCACACAACAGTGGTTCTCACTTCTTTTGGAAATGGCCAGGGGAAATTACCACACGCTTCCTCACAGACTGGATTTACTCATGTAAGAACATGGGTGTTTGATACATCCTGACCCCAAACAACTGTAGTTAACTGCTTGGATGACTAGGTCTCAATAACTTTTAGATACCTGTTTACTGAGGATGCGCAGCAGCTACTAATGAAGGCAATGAAGGCCTACTAATCTAAAATCATATATAAGCAAATGGGAAAGGTTTTCTAGTTGGTGCAAACTGTTTTTACAATATTTGTGTGAGTTATTGTCCTATGGCCTGTCATATGCCTGTATCAAGGTTCATTTGTTAGCCATTTCAGCATGTCTGTCCTCTTTCAATACATTCTCATATCAAGATCTTTTTGAAAGAGATGCTATTTAAGAGGCCTTCTAGAAAAACAATAGCTCCTCCTTTGGATCTTAATTTTGTGTTACAGAAACTAACACTTGCTAGGGTGGCCATGGTGGTGCAGCGGTTAGCGTTGTCGCCTCACAGCAAGAGACACTGCCACCTATAGTACCTTCACCTAGTGCTGTAGGCCTGGACAGGTTCATACCTGTCTTGGACACATATTTTGAGAGCTCTGTTATATCTCTCTTCATGTGTTCTAGGGAGATACGACTCAAGTCATTTACACCCACCTGCACTATGACTGTGCCATATGAGTACTCATGGTGCTAAGACCTGTGTGCATGCATGATGTGGCAAATCAAGGTACCTTATAAGTAAGTGACTATAACCTTTATTTACACAGCCTGGTGAGTGGCACATCAGTGTGTCTCTCTAAGGAGTCACCTATAAGTAAGATATTGGATTGTACAAAGGTTGGGCATTTGGGCTCAGTACTCTGTGTGTGTGTGTGTGTGTGTGTGTGTGTGTGTGTGTGTGTGTGTGTGTGTGTGTGTGTAGCCATATGAAAAATAGTTTTTCTTACATCATAAATGTTGTTGGCAAAATTGTAATAGAAAGCACTGTGCTTATAATGAGGTGGATGAACTCCTGGGCAGCCTGTATTCTATAGCCAAATAGTATAAAGCCTAGCTGAATGTGGGGAAAATGGTCATAACCTGTAGCAGCAGTGTGCATTTGCTGTATGCTGCAAAGGCTGATTACTATTCTCATTCTTAATCTGTAGCCAGCAGTATAGATTATGTGACCATAGCCTCAAACCATCATGGTGCAGTGTGAATTTATGGTCTGTACCTGATACATTGGTGGTAGTGGTGTGAGATTCCAATCATGTAGCTCTTTACCTAAGTAGACAGAAAGATATATATATATATATATATATATATATATATATATATATATATATAGAGAGAGAGAGAGAGAGAGAGATCAATAGATATATGCCTGCATGGAGTGCTACAGCACTCAGGTTTTAGTTAAAAAAAAAAAAGGATTTTCTTTTTTTTTTATTTTAAACTGTAGCAAACAGCTGATTGTGCCCTGCAACACTTTGTAACTCCCAGAAAGACAAGACCTTTGAGATACAATGAAACAAGAAACTAAGAGGTCTAATTTAATCCAAGAAGGTCAGCTATAAGGTTAGCATAGCCTCTCAGGTTAAGAGCAATCACGAGTCTTTCTTCAGATATTTCTGGAACCTTAAAGGTAACACTCAGCAATGTGCTGAACTAGGGTTAAAGGGTACAACTTTCATCAATGAGGGAGACATAGCAAATCCTATGGCTGATAAATTCAGCTCTAATATCACTCCCCACTCCCCCCTGGCAACCTCCAGTGATATACTGTCAACTATACTCCTCCCAAATATCAGCAGGGATCACATTCTGATGTCACTCCCTAAGGCAAAAAACACTGCTTTTATGGGCCCCAGCAATATCCTTGGTTGCCTCCTGAATAATCTAAAACATGACGTATTAGAACCGCTTTTATCACAACTACACCCACAAAATAGGTCATGTACCAAGTGAATGTAGGACTGTGACATTCATGACTATTCATAAAGGCAGACCATTAACTGACCCCAAGAACTACAGACTTATCAGTCTGACAAGTCTAGTATGGAAAATCATGGAACAAATCATCATGAAAATTATCAGTAAGGACATTGACAACCTACAGACATCGGACGCATCCCAGTTTTGCTTTGTTACAGGAAGGTCATGGCTACTTAACCTTGTTGACTTCTTTAAGAGGGTCACCAAGGTAATGGATGAAGGTAACAACCACGCATACCACATACCTTAACCTGGTTAGGCATTCAATAGAATACCCAACTCGGGTACTTTTGACAAATTCTCTGAGGTAGGCATAAATCCATACATAACTCACTGGATTGCTGGCAGGCTACAGGTAGGACCCAAGAAGTCGGGATCATTAAGACCACCTCTACCAAGAGACCTGTCACCAGTGGCATACCTCAGGGCTCCATGCTGGGCCAGCTCCTGTTTAGCATCATTTTCTCAGAAATTAAAGCTAATGACAAAGGCCGTTGGCTCACCAAGTTTGCAGACAACTGTAAATTGGGAGTCATCATTGATTTCCTTCAAGGCATCCACATCTTGCAAGAAGGTTTAACACAGATAAATGACCGGTGTCAAAGCCACAGCTTAAAAACTTAACCCTAGGAAATGCATTATAATGCCCTTTGGGAAATTGTCCACCCAGGGTAATTACTCCATTGATAATATTGTCGACCAGATAGTTAAGATCTGGGAACATACATAGACAGTAATCTGGCATTCAACCAAACATAGCAAAGATATTAAGAAGACCATTCTATGTCATCCAACTTATATGTAATGGTATGGAATCTAGGTCTCAGGAAGTAATAGCACCACTCTACTCAGCCCTTATCAGACCCATCATTGAGCACAATGTCACCTAACAAAACACTTACACTAGTATGCACGCGCGCAACAGTTTCTTTCCGGGAGAATTCAGGACTGAATATTGTGTCCTACACAGATCACTTAAAGGCCCTATCTCTGTACTCAGTCTCTTACCAGTTAATTACTTATCAGGCATTCTTTGGTCTAGGCCTGATGGATCTGTTACACATGTGCAAAACAAACAGCACCAGAAACACTACAGCCAAGGATTTGAACTTCACCTGTCACATAAATAGAACCCACTGGCGAGATAGATATATGTCTCAAAGGATCTCAGTGCTATGGAATAGGCTCCCTATCCATGTGAAGCCGAGTTCATCCCTGAACCTATTTAAATGGAACCTTGACCGTTGGATGGAAAACCAGAAATTCACCCCAAATCTGGCCCTCATGTTCCATCTGGACCGAGGCTGTCTGTAAGTATATATTATCCAAATTAAAATCCCTCCCACATAACCCTTAGACACCTTCTTATTAACATATCACCACTCCAAATAAATAATATTGGGCTGTGGTGTGCAGCTAGGCTTGTAAAGGCTCCAGTGGTCATTAGTTTAGTAACATCCTATGAACATAAAATAATCACACACACACACACACACACACACACACACACACACACACACACACACACACACACACACACACACACACACACACACACACACACACACACACAGACTTACTTGTAATTCTACACGAGTGCTAAGCCCACAGATCCATCAGTATCCACCATTGCAGAGGTTCTAAATGCACCCCACTGTCTTAACCAGAGTGGACGATGTCAGACCTATTGCCTCTCTATAAACTACTCAATTGTTTCTATACCAATGATTTCCTTTCTGTTCTACTCTCCTGTAGAAAGTTAAGCCTGGCAAATGATTTTGTCCTAACGGTCAATGACAAAAAGGCTCAAAAGACATGGGAGCAAATATTAATATACTCCAGCTCTTGCTCATTATGGAGTGCTGTCTATGAAGTCCAGTGCACTTATGGTAAGGGCAACTGAAAAAATAATTATCTGATTGCCTTTGACTACAAAAAATACTTCATTAACATATATTGAACTAAGACATCCATTTGCAACAGTACATCCATTGGCTGGGCATTGCAACATCATTACTGTGTAGGTGACAGTATGTGGTTATGGTAGCAGGTTTGATGGTGCTAAGGTACTTCTTACTACTATGTTTCTACTACCACACAACAGATGATTTACTATGATTTAGTTTACTGTTGGCATTAATGCTGTTGCAATGTTCTGTAAACTGAGAAATGCATCAGGATGGAAGGAAAATCTTTTTGATAAAAAATCACAGCTGTAAAAATAAGTGTTTATGTGTGCATGTGTGTGTGTGTGTGTGTGTGTGTGTGTGTGTAGGACTATCTGGTTCACAGTTGTTGGTGTTCTGGATCCCACACTTAGCTGGGAGTTATTTGTATAGCTGTTCTACATATGGAGTATTGTAAATACTCAGTCTGCTATACCAAGAAATGCGGTGTATCTGATTCTGTAGTCCTGTTTATTCATAATGCTGGTTGAGTACAAATTTTATATTTCATACCAGACCTACTTCATTGTGTACAATGTATATGAATTGTTCTGAGTAAGCATATAAGGGTCTACTTCGGTAGACCAAATTTGCACTTACCTGAATTGCAGATTCCGGAGACAACACCACCGAAATTTCAATTAACCAAACCTGAACATTACGGATTCTTTTTACAGAGAATGGAGACACATTGCCAACATGGAGAAATTTGCCATCTTCCCCACTGTACTGCAATCCTAAAGTTTGTATATTTAGTTGGGGGGGGGGCACAGTCCTCCACCTGCTTGGGTTTGACATACAGTGTGCTATTTTGTTAAATGTTGGCCAAGTGTTTTCTTTCTCTGTAAAAAAACTTTGGTAATGCAATGGATTTGGGCTTGTCGTCTTGGTAATCTGCATTTTCTATAAGTGTAAATTCAGTCTAACAAATATATATATATATATATATATATATATATATATATATATATATATATATATATATATATATATATATATATATATAAGATAAAGCAGACCGTAATGAAATGGATGAAGTCAGTGGTGGTCTAATTGTTAAGACCTGTAAAGTACTGATAATAAAACAATACACTCACTAGCTAATTTCTGTAAATAGATCATCTGTGTATTTATGTATTTTAGTAGTTAGGATTAATCTGTCTGGAAAGTAAGACTGTGTAGAATTGTTTGAAATGCATAGAGTTACATGCTTAACTATGGCAAGTTAGTGAAAGTTTAATGTAAGCACTGATTGTCTGACATGAAGATAGTTTATAAGTATTATATAAACATCAAACAAAAGTTGTAAAAACGGGGATTCCAACCACATTAGCCACCAAAAAACAGAAGTAAAAAGGCTGGAAGGAAGCACACTAGTTCACAAATTCCTCCAAGGTGTAATGTCACACAATAAAAGCACGAAACACTCCAAAACGCTGATAACACTCCAAATACATTTTCGTTCACAGGAACTTCATCAGAATAATAGATTACATAGCTGAGGCCCATTAAATAATCCCTCTAATCATAAAATAGCCAATAAAATTACAAAATAAATTTTTAAAAAAGACATATAAAAGTATCAGAATATTGCCTAGTGTCCAAACATTGTAATTACACACCATAAAAGACAATGATTCTTTATACAATAGTAGAAACTGAAAACTGTTTATTCAATCACTCATATAAAAAAAAAATAATAAAATAAAATGAAATGTCTTAACAATGTGTTTATAAAAAAGACTTGTAAAAAATATATATTTATAAAATATATGCATTTATAAAAAATATATATATATTTATATAGTACATTATAGCTTAGCAGACCTCAGTTTCAGTAGAGGTGCTATTGAGATATTCTCATTAAACCCGGGGGGGTGGGGGGGGTCCTGCCTGCATCTAGAGTAATCTGCCACAATAATTCCCTATACTCTAGGATAGTCTCCCAGACACCACCTCTCACATCAGGTATAGCAACCTCCAAGACAAGAAATTCATACGTTGCCCTTGGGTAATCCAAAAAATGTTTATATAAATCATTGTTAGCATTACCTTTCTTAACATCATACATATGCTCAGATATGTGTCTTTTCAACTTTTGTTCGGTCTTGACCACATAAAAGGCATTGCCGGTCTTACAAACAACTAAATATACTAACCACTAGAATTGCAGTTACTAAAACATTTACCATACACCCAGTTATTCCTACATTTTAAAAATACCCGATCTGTATTGGAAATAAAAGTGCACTGTGTACATACTCCACATTTGAAGGTACCTTTCCTCTTAGTAGTATTTTCAGACTTCAATTTACTCCCACTCTCAAATAGGTCCTTTAAATTTTTACTGCTCTTATAACTAATCTTCAAGGGTCCCTTGTTGATACCCTTAAGGTCCGTCAATGAAGTCAACCTGTTTCATTCCTTTGTTATTACATCCACTACCATTTTGGAGTCTGAATTGAAATCTAGGGTAAAGGCTTTTGAGTGAACCAAGGGATCCACTTCCCGTAAACAGTATTGGTTTGTGTCCAGTCATTTACCCAACAATGGGTAGTACCTAACATGGCATAAATTACTTACATAGGTAAGAATGTTAACCAGCAATTCCTTCTGGTACCCCCTTTGAATAAATAAACTTTCAATAAAATCACATTCCAACAAAAAATCAGCATCTACGGAAGTCATCCTGGATGCACGAATTAACTAACCCTTATAAATATTCTTTTTTTGTATATAAGGATGAGCACTCGAGAAATGAAGATATGAATTTGAAAAAGTGTCTTTATGAAATATTTTGACTTAATACCCTCAACAGTCTTAAATAAACTCAAGTCAAAAAAATCAAGCCTATCTGTATTTATCGAACTGGTAAACTCCAAAAAGGAGGTAGTAGTATCCAAATAATTCAAAAACAAAACAAAACAAAGGAAGATTTATATGTTAAATATAGTTCATGGGTACTGGCACATCCAGATTTGTTAGACCAATGTCAGATGATTTACAAAGCCAATAGAGGATGATTCTGTTTATGTTGGGGGAATAAGAAAACACTTTAAAGGGACACATTGTTTTCATTTGTAGGAGCCTTTCGAGAAATAGATTTGAATTTGTCAGGGCTGAGGAGTATAAAAGAAGGTGTGAGATCTAATGACATTTAAGAAGTGGAAGACCTTAAAGGTCTTAAAATGGGAAAAGATGAATGTACTTATTCTATGGAAAAGTTTGACTGATAGATATGGAAAGGCAGGGTCTGCTATGACTAATTATGTCTTGTTTAAGTGACTGGACTTTTATCAGTTCAAATGTCTTGGAACAATTAACCAGAGTATCCACTAGGGGCAGCAAAATCTTAGATCTTATTCTTACTAATATGTGGACATATTGCACCATCTCTTGTGTATCTTCAGCACTTGTAAGGTCTGACCATAAAGTTATCTCCTTCAAAATTAAACTGAAACCAGAGAACTTTCCCAAGCAAGGTACCTTTAGAAATGTCTTTAAGACAAACTGCCTACTCCTAATTGCTACACTGGCAAGCTTCAAATCCCTACCAAACCCTGTTAACTTCACTGAATATGTAAAAATGTACACCTCCACACTATACCAGCATGTAAACAAGCAGCTGTTCTCTGAAGGAACAAGCAGATGGCAAACCCCAGAAAAAACTCCATAGAACCATAATATCAACAAGTTTTACAATAAAAGCAAGATTACCAAAAGTCATCATCATCTTCTTTCGGCTGTTCCTGTTAGGGGTCGCCACAGCGGATCATCTGTTTCCATTTCTTCCTGTCCTCTGCATCTTGCTCTGTCACACTAACCACCTGCATGTCCTCTCTCACCACATCCATAAACCTTAACTTAGGCCTTCCTCTTTTCCTTTTACCTGGCAGCTCCATCCTTAGCATCCTTTTCCCAATATACCCAGCATCCCTCCTCAGCACATGTCCAAACCAACACAATCTCGCCTCTCTTGCTTTGTCTCCAAACTGTCCAACCTCAGCTGACCCTCTAATATACTGATTCTTAATCCTGTCCATCCTAGTCAGACCCAGTGCAAATCTTAACATCTTTAACTCTGCCACATCAGCTCTGACTTCTGCCTTTTTGTCAATGCCACCGTCTCCAGCCCATATAACATAGCTGGTCTCACTACCCTCTTGTAGACCTTCCCTTTCACTCTTACTGGTACCCATCTATCACAAATCACTCCTGACACTCTTCTCCACCCATTCCACCCTGCCTGTACTCTATTCTTCACCTCTCTTCCACACTCACCATTACTCTGAACTGTTGATCCCAAGTACTTAAATTCATCCACCTTTACCAACTCTACTCCATGCATCCTCACCATTCTTCTACCCTCCCTCTCATTTACACACATATATTCTGTCTTAGCCCTGCTGACCTTCATTCCTCTCCTCTCTAGAGTATATCTCCACCCCTCCAGGGTCTCCTCAACCTGGTCCCTACTCTCACTACAGATCACAATGTCATCTGCAAATGTCATAGTCCATGGGGCCTCCTGTCTGATCTCATCTGTCAACCTGTCCATCACCACTGCAAATAAGAAAGGGCTCAGAGCTGATACTTGATGTAATCCCACCTCCACCTTAAATGTATCTGTCACTCCCACCGCAGTCGTCACCACTGTCACACTACCCTCGTACATATCCTGTACCACTCTTACATACTTCTCTGCCACTCCCGACTTCCTCATACAATACCACAACTCCTCTCTAGGCACCCTGTCATATGCTTTCTCTAAGTCCACAAAGACGCAATGCAACTCCTTCTGACCTTCTCTGTATTTCTCCAACAACAATATAAGAGCAAACATTGCATCTGTAGTGCTCTTTCCTAGCATGAAACCATACTGCTGATCACTAATCATCACCTTCCTTCTTAACCTAGCTTCCACTACTCTTTCCCATAACTTCAAGCTGTGACTAATCAATTGTATCCCTCTGTAGTTACTGCAGCTCTGCACATCACCCTTATTCTTAAAGATAGGTACCAAACAGTTACAGTTACAAGTGGCGTCCCACAAGGCTCAGTCCTGGGACCTCCCTTGTTCGGTATATATTTCTTGGAGGTAAAGGCCAACACGGAAGGACTGTGGCTGACCAAGTTCGCAGATGACTGCAAACTGGGTGCCATAATCAACTCTCCAGCCGACACAAGCATCCTCCAAAAGGGCCTCATAGAAACAGACAACTGGTGCCAGAGCCATGGCCTCAAGCTAAACGCCAAAAAGTGTATAGTCATCCCCTTTGGCAAAAACAAAGTGCCCACAAATTACCACATAGGTGGTAATCCATTAAGTACAGAAGAAGTAATTAGGGACCTGGGGACCCAAGTTGATAGCAATCTCTCATTTGACAATCATGAGGCCAAAGTGGTTAGAAAAACATTTTATATAGCCCACCTAATCATGAAGGGATTCACATCTAGATCAGGGGAGGTCATTGTGCCTCTTTACTCATCCTTCATCAGGCGCATAATTGAGTACAATGCCCCTTTTGGGATGTACCTTACCAGACACCTGCAGCAACTGCAAAGACCCCAAAAGTACCTCACCAAGAGGATCAAAGGGCTCAAACAGATGCCATATGCTGCCCGGTTAAAGAAACTCCAGCTCTACTCAGTGGCATACTGCCTGCTCAGAGGCGATCTGTGCCTGACGTATAAAGCCATGTCCAACCCCGAATTAATGGACATGCTGTACCTCAGAAAATCCAAATCCCATCGAGCTATGTGCTCAAGAGACTTGAACCTCATCACTGAAATAAATAGGACATGCTGGAGGGAGAGATTCATAACCCAGAGGCTCCCTTCACTCTGGAATAAAATCCCAGTCCAGGTTAGGCAGAGTCCCTCATTGACTCTCTTCAAGAGGAATCTTGATGAGTGGATGGGAGATCGTAGGTTTACCCCGGGTATCACTTCTGTGTCACTGTTAGACAGAGGCACAGTATACTAACCTCGAAAAAGGCCATAGCAAAATTAATTTAAAATGGGTGGCAAAAGCCAAACACACTCTGGCTAGGCTTATAAATGCCCTAGGGCAGATAGCCTAGTATGAACCTATGAACCTATGAACACTTTTTCTCTACCCCTCAGGCATCCTCTGACTTTCCAAAATTTCATTAAACAATCTGGTTAAAAATTCCACTGCCATTTCTCCTAAGCACCTCCATGCTTCCACTGGTATGTCATCTGGGCCAACAGCCTTTCCATTCTTCATCCTCTTCATAGCTGCCCTTACTTCCTCCTTGCTAATCTGTTTCACTTCCTAATTCACTATCCCCACATCATCCAACCTTCTCTCTTTCTCTGTCATTCTCTTCATTCATCATCCCCTCAAAGTACTCTTTCCATCTACTCAACACACTCTCCTCGCTTATGAGTATGTTTCCCTCACTATCCTTTATCGCCCTTACCTACTGCACATCTTTCCCAGCTCTGTCCCTCTGTGTAGCCAATCGGTACAGGTCCTTTTCTCCCTTTTTAGTGTCCAATCTCTCATACAACTCTCCATATGCCTTATCCTTAGCCCTCGCTACCCCTGTCTTTGCCATGTGCCTCATCTCCTTATACTCATGTCTACTTTCTTCATCTCTTTGACAATCCCACTTCTTCTTCGCCAGCCTCTTCCTCTGTATACTCTCCTGTACTTCCTCATTCCACCACCAGGTCTCCTTGTCCTCCTTCCTCTGTCCAGATGTCACACCAAGCACCTTTCTAGTAGTCTCCCTTACTAGCTCTGCTGTAGTTACCCAGCTATTCGGTAACTCTTCACTGCCTCCCAGTGCCTGTCTTAACTCTTCCCTGAACTCCACCTCACAATCGCCCTTTTTTAACTTCCACCATTTAATCCTTGGCACTGCTTTCACACTCCTCCTCCTCTTCTTGATCATCAACGTCATCCTACAGACCACCATTCTATGCTGCTTAACTACACTTTCCACTGTCACCACTTTACAGTCTCCAATCTCCTTCAGACTGGCCCTCCTATATAGGATATAATCCACCTGTGTGCATCTTCCTCCACTCTTGTATGTCACCCTATGCTCCTTTCTCTTCTTAAAATACATATTCACCACAGCCATGTCCATCCTTTTTGCAAAATCCACAATCATCTGACCTTCTGCATTCCTCTCCTTAACCCCATACCTACCCATCACTTCCTCATCCCCTCTGTTCACTTCACCAACTTGCCCATTGAAGTCAGCTCCAATCACTAGGGTCTCACCCTTGGGTACACTCACCACCACTTCATCCAACTCACTCCAAAATTTTTCTTTCTCATCCATTGCACACCCAACCTGTGGAGCATATGCACTAACAACATTCATCATTACACCATCAGTTTCAAGCTTCATAAGCAGCACTCTATCAGACACTCTCTTCACCTCCAAAACACTCTTGGCACACTGTTCCTTTAAGATAACCCCTACCCCATTTCTCCTGCCATCCACACCATGATAGAACAATTTGAACCTGCCTCCTATACACCTGGCCTTACTTCCCTTCCATCTGGTCTCTTGCACGCACAATATATCAACCTTCCTTCTCTCCATCATATCAGCTAGCTCTCTCCCTATACCAGTTATACTGCCACATTCAAAGTTCCTACCCTCACTACTACACTCCTAACCTTCCTCCTCTCTTCCTGCCTTTGGGCATGCCTTCCCCCTCCTCTTCTCTTTCGGCCAACAGTAGCCCAATTTCCGCCAGCACCCTGTTGGCTAACAGTACTGGTGGCAGTCATTGTTAACCCGGGCCTCAACCGATCCGGTATAGAAATATGAAATGCTCGCCGCATAAGTAATTTGGCAGAGGTTTTATGCCAGATGCCCTTCCTGATGCAACCCTCCCCATTTATCCGGGCTTGGGACCGACACAAAGAAATGCACTGGGCACAAAGAAATGCACTAAGAGTAATTCACAAATTGATAGAGCCCTCATCACTGAAATATACAAACAACTCAGAAGCTTAATAAAATCCACTAAAGCCAAACTTGAGGCTAAAATAGCTACCAAGGCAAAGACAATCCAAAGACCTTTTGTAGTTATGTCAGCAATCTCAAAAGCAAAGAACAGCAATGCTCTAAGCTGGTTGTGAGCAATGTTACCTACCTTGAGGCTGAAGAGACAGCAAACTTACTGGCTGATAAACTCAGCTCTTTTACCCCTCTCTCTCCTCTGTTTGTCCCTCAAGATATACCTGAAACTGGCTCACCTCCACCTCCAACTATCTTACAAGACTTAGTCCTAAAAGTTCTATCAAAAGCTAAAAGTACTGCATTGATGGGTCCTGACAAACTCCCTGGAAGCATCTTTGATGCATGATACAGACACCCTCTTAACAACACCATTCAAGTCAGACTCCATACAGGTTTTATTACCACGTGAATGGAGAACAGCTACAGTCCTTCTCCTGCATAATAGAAGACCTTCCACAAACACAGAAAATTCCAGGCCAGTATGTCTAACCAGCCTCCTATACAAAGCTATGAAATTACTCAATAAGGACATAGGGAATCTCTAAACATTTGACAAGTCTTAGTTTGGATTCATCAAGGGCAGGTCACGCTCAGTCAGTTTGGTGGACATTTTTGAAAAGACCACCAAAGCAATGGATGAAGGTAAAACAGTACACACTACATACCTTGACCTGGCCAAATCTTTTGATACAACCCCCTACTAAGGCATAGTAGAACAGGTAATAACATCCTTTATTACCTGCTGGATTGCCAATTGGCCCACAGATAGGGTGCAGGAAATCAAAATAGGGGTAGTTACATCTGTAATGAGACCAGCCACTGGTGGAGTCTCCAAAGGTTCTGTGCTTTGACATCTTCTGTTTGACATATAATTCTCTGAAGTAAAAGTCAGTGCCAAAGTACTCTCGTTGACTAACTCTGCAGATGACTGTAAGCTAGAAGCAGTCATTGAATTCTCAGATGACTTAACTGTCCTGTAAGAGGGTCTATCCGAAATAAATAACTGGTGCTAAAATTATGGACTGAAGCTTAATGTCAAAAATAATGTATCATATTCTTTGGTGAAACATCTACTCCAGGGAACTACCACATTGATGATACACTTCTAAGAGTTGATCCAGTTTTTTGGGATTTGGGAATTTATGTGGACCGTAACCTACCTTTCAAACAACATGTACCATTGTCATAAGAAAGTACTTTCATATTGTACAGCTTATAAACAAAAGGATTGTGTTTAAATCTAGTGATGTCACTGTCTCCTTTTATTCAGGTCACATAAGGCCGGTTATTGAGTATAATGTCCTGTTTGGCATATACCTACCCAGACACATGCAACAGTTGTAATGCCCAAAGAGATACTTTACTAAAAGGTAACAAGGTCTAAATAATATTTCTTACATTTTTGACTGAAAGTTCTGTCAATATACTCAGAATCCTACAGACTGTTAGTTGACCTGTGTCTGGCATGCAAGGCATCCTTCAACTCAAAAAATCCTCCAACACAAAACTGATCTATTTACTGTACATCAGCAAGTCAAATGGCATCGGAAGCACTTCGTCTAGGGATCTAAGCCTTTTCTGCAACCTCAGCAGATCCCGCAGAAGATATTACTCCTCTAGAACAGACTTCCCATTCACATAAAACAAAGCTCATATTCAAGCCCAGCTTGGATCTATGGATGGAAAACAGAAAATGTACCTCAGGAATGTCCCCTGTACTACTAATGGACAGAAGCAGGGCTTAAATGCTTTATCCCATGCATGGGTCCATTCAAATTATTATTGGTATGATCCCAGTTATTCTCAATAGAGGCAATACATAACTATCAACCATGGGCTAGGTAAGGTCAATGTAACAACAAAAGGGATAGTGATATAACATTTATAATTAAACATGTAATAAAGTAAAAAAATAGTAACTGCATGTATTTTGTAAGAGAATATGCATTGTTTTCAGAAGTTTTAGCTTCTCTGTTGACAGACCATTAGTCATTGTTATTGGGTGGTTATAAACTCTCTAATTTAAGGTTTAGGATATCGTATAAATGTAAAGTCTTGCAGACATGTTAATACACAGTTATTTTAAGAAGAGTAAGAGAATGTTTTAAGCAATCCAACTTTATGTGGTACATATAATTGTGGTTCATGTAATGTTAGTGTTTTTATTAGTAATAAAATTGAGACTATTTATAATAAAAAGTTAATATATAGAAAAATTATACATTCGATACTAAAGAATTTGTATATTTCATTTCTTATTTATGTTGCTTTATATTAGACAAAGCAAGAGACATTTCAAAATATGCATACAGGAGCACTTAGTGGATAACAGAAATTGAATTAAAAATAAACCTGTATAAGCACATGTACAGATAAACATGGGGTTAATCCTAATATTCCTAAGGTCTGTGTTTTGAAGCATATAGGGAAGGATGAAAGATTTTCTATAAATGTTGAAAAAAATACTGAAAAAGGAGGCTGAACTGATTTTAATGTATAGTACTTTAACACATAATGGTCTTTATGTTTAATTTAATTAGAGCTGTTTATTATTTAGTCAGTTTTGATTGTTGATTAATTAATTGGATAACTGTTGGTATTTTTATATAATCACAAATATGTAAATATGGACACTGAAGCACGGCACTAGTACATTGCAATTAAAATATATAAATTAAAGTTTATTCCAAAATTGTAAAAGGTGAGTACTTTCATGATTTAAATAATAGCTTCATCAGACCATAATGTATTACGCAAAGCCAGCACATATATATACTTTCAGCCACCGATCAAATTCAAACCTTGTAAAATGCTTCTCCAATCAAATCCAAACAAATCCCTGTTACAATGGATTAAAGATGGCTACTTTATTAAATTAAATCTGGTCTAGCTTTTAAAAGGCTACATTCATAATAAAACAAACATACATACTAGAAAAAAGACATAAAAAGAATCGTGCTAAAATAATTTTGCATGTAATGAAGCAAAACATTCTACTAATAATAAAATACATAGATCAAAATAACAGCTGCCATATATCTTCCATAACCTGTGAGCTTTTAAAGCAGGTTTCAGTGGAACCTGACTATTTAGACCCCTATCTGATCGCATTCTGATAATCCATCGCAACTCAGATTTCTCAGTAGCATTCCTTAAATCACCTAAATGTGGATTTTCAAAAACCCTATTTCCATGAATTTAAATGTACATGTGGCCCCTTTTTCTTCTACAAGTTTAGCCAAAGCATTACACTTGTTACATATATGAATCTGATATAAGTGCTCCCTCACACATTTCTTCAGACTCGTCTTCATCTTTCTTATAGAAAACGAAGTACAAACTGTACATTAAGCTAAGTAAACAAGAATTTTATCATTACAATCTGCTGCATCCTTAAAACAAATCCTAGGATCTATATCAGGATGTACAAAACAGTTTCTACTATCAATATAACTACATAAATTGCATTTTCGACAAGGATAGGTACCAAGTGCCTCATCAATAGGCTCAAACCTCATAATACTTTCGGATAAAACAAAAGCCTCTTAAGTGATTTATTATTTTTAAAACAAAACTGTGATGTATCCCCGACTATCACCCTAATCCTATCATCAGTGAGTAACACTGACCAATGTTTCCTAATAATACTAGTAATCACATTAACATTACTGCTATAATGTAATGAGAAAGAAACATTCCTTCTGTTATGGGCCTTATTTTTATCTAATCCATCTCCAACACCAAAAAAATAAGGTCTTGCACACGATACTCTCAGCTGTGTACCTTGTAGCAATCAGTGATCTACCTCTCTTTCCTTATATCCACTCTCAGTGAGGTCAGACTTCAAATTGCTAAAATCATTAAAGTAAGCATCTTCACACACATTCAGTCTAGAAGTACTCATGCCTTCTCCCTTGATAACATTCTTAAAAATGTGAGCAGGGTGCATGCTAGTCCTGTGAAGTAAGGAATTTCTATGACAATCTTTCTTGAACAATCTAGTATCAAAATATAAATCCAGATTCCTAAGCACTTCAACATCCAAAAAATCAATATTTGTCATGGAATACTTTAATGAAAATTTCAAAAAAAGTAGTGGTTCCATAAGGATAATTAATGAAGCCATATAAATCCCTAACCATACCTGTTCATAGCAAAATTATATCATCCACAAAGCTACGGTAGAATTTAACATAGCTATGATACATTATACATGTGAATACATATCCATTCTTACATTGAGCAAACAGCATGTTGATGTAATTATGGGCACATGAAATGCCCATAGCTATGCCTGATTTCTGTAGAAAATATTCGCTATGAACAACATAAGTACAATTTTCCAACATAATCTCAATAAACTGACAAATTAAGTGAATCTGTCCCTTATCATGTGAACTATGTTCAGACAAATAGGCTTCTACTAACTCTATCCCTTCTAAATTAAGAATTACAGTAAACAAATAAATTACATCAAGTGTAACTATAAAACAGCCCTCAGGGAGAGAACCGGTACTAGTATAGTAATATAAATTCTGGAGAAACTGTTTAAAATCTATTAAAACAACTTCTGATTCATCCAACATGGGCCTAAACTGTTTCTTTATAAAGATAGAGAAAGGTTCAGTAAGCCAACCTTCACTAGACAATATAGTCACTATTTTTATATATAAAGTCATGTTTATTGGTAATGTTTTTAAGTCTTTTTGAAGGCATGCATTTGCTGGGATTCTAGACATAATAAAAGTTAGGCTTGCTCGAGCCATTTGTGGCTTTCATTATATTTTTATTTTTATTAGTTGTGGTTGATATATATCAAATGGGATGCACCAAAAAAGAAATTGTCTAAGCTTAAAATAGCCTGCAAGGGCAGCTAGCTTAGTACTTACATATGAATGCATGAACCTATGAGCATGATTAGTCAAACCTTAGGCATATTATCAAAACTGCAACACTCCCATGGTTACAAAACACACACACACACACACACACACACACACACACACACACACACACACACACACACACACACACACACACAAAGCACACACACACACACACACACACACACACATATATATATATATATATATGTATATATATATATATGAGTGAAAAAAGTGTGAAAGAGTCATACTGAGTAATAGAGCAGACACTTAAGTGAGTGGGGTTTCAATAGAACTGGAAAGAGTAAGTGATAGATGCACCGGCATTTGGGATTAATATCTCATATAAAGGATATTCTTTTTTCAGAATTCCGAGGATGCATGAAGTCTGATTGATTTAGTTTTTTTTTTCATTTATTTGAGATTTGTTTACGTAGAAAGCCTAACTGAGTTGGTGCCCTTTTTCAGCAGAGAGGGGTGAAAAGCTCCAAACACTAAGCAATGATGATATTAGAGAAATACACCCAAGTAGATATCAATGAAATGTAACCTTGGCTAAGAAATAAACAATATGGTGTAGAAACATGGCTTGCATGTACAGTAATTGGGTGATAAATAATTGAATTTAAACATTGTCTAGGAATAAAGCATACATAATCTTCTTCTTTCGGCTTTTCCTGGTCAGGGGTCACCACAGTGGATCATCTGTCTGCTCATGATTGGCAGTGGAGTTTTATGGTGTTGAGTTGCTCGACCTTCCACAGGAGGCACACACATGCACACACTCACACCTAGGACCACTTTAGAGTGTCCAATCCACCTACTGCATGTCTTTGGGAGGAAACCGGAGCATCCGGAGAAAACCTACACGACCACAGGGAGGACATGCAGACTCCACACAGAAGGCACCCAAGCCAAGAATCAAACCAGAGAACCTCTTGTTGTGAGGTGGCAACTCTAACCTCTGCACCATTGTGGCCGCCCAGTAAAGCATACATAATACAGGACTATTTTGATATAGCCAGTAGCTATATGATGTGCAAGGATAATGTTTAAATTTAGATCCGATGGGGAGAATAAAATCATGAAAAGAAAAGGGAAAGCCAGAGGAAGTTTGAAAGAGTTATAAACATGGAGAATATGTGGAGTGAAAAAATAAGAGAGGGGGTGAAGGATGTGTGAGAAGAAGTGGGATTAGAGCATAAAACTAGAATAATTGTGGGTAAGTGTAGTGAGGGGTGAGTGATATTAGACAGCTGAGTGTAGTTAGCATAAAGAAGGAGTTAGTAGAGGGATGGGTGGGTGAGAATGGAGGTAGGATATAGTAAGGAGAAGGTGTTTATTATTATAATGGTGCTTTTGCTAGCCTGTTCTAGAGCAGTAACACAGCCATGTATAAGATAGGAATCCTTTTACAGTGGCTTTGAATGATTGGCAGGAAGGAATTGTTGTAACAGATATGGAAATAGATTTCCATGATTTACTGACACAGCAGGAGTATAACATGTATCTGGCAAACATAGTTGGTTTATGTACAGTAAGAAGTTTTTGGTTGTGGAATTTGTAGTGGTCAATTTTGGGTATAGTTGTATAGAGTTTTATTTAGTGCAGGACAAGTGGAGGGGTAATGTATGATTTTGTAAGCAGAAAGTATCTATACATATGTTAAATGGAGGGGTAGCTCAAACCATTTAAGACTTTTTAGTGCTGTATAATGGCAAGTTTGATAAGGGATATTTGTTGCAAATTTAAGTTTATTATAACATTGTTGACATTTTGCTTTTAGTGAAGCATGGAGGTTTGTGAGGATGGGAGCATTATAGAGGTGGTTAGAGACTAATAAATGCATGGTTGTGGTAGTGAGGAAGTTGTGGTAATGATGACCATTCCTACTTTTTGGTGTTTTTTGTGGAGTTATGCATATGCAGGTCAAATGTAAGGTTATCATCTACTACTATGATTCCTAGAAGTTTAGTGTGAAAGGAGACTTCAATAATAATATTATTTAGAGACATTTTTAATAATTTTTTTATGAGAGACAGAGAGAAATTTGAGTAAGAAAAGTAATTATTTTTTGAGGGGTTGCATGCATTATGTGAGATAATTTTAAGTAGATGTGAAAGCTTCTTGAGTGATTTGTTGGAGGTGTGCTAGACTGTCAGATGAACATATATGTGTGCAGTCATCTGCCTATTGTTTCGGTGCAGCATGAAGATGGATGTTTGCAGTGTACTGGTGAGAATATTAAAGAGGAAGGATGGCCAAGTATGGATCTCTGTTGAATACCAGTGGTAATTGGGCAGTAGTGGGAGATTCTAGAATGCCATTTCACTGATTGTTATTTATTGTCCAGGTAGCATTTGAGCTATTGGAGGGTAGATGGTGATAACCCTGGTGAGGACATCTGAAGTAGGAATCTGGTATGACAAATTGCATCAAAGGTCTGGAATAGGTCTACGAATAAGGGGAATACTGGCTTGAACATGCCCCTTGCTTTGTTGATGCTATCTGTGAAGACTGAGCACAGTGTTGGTACTATGAGATGGCTGGAAACCATGTTGCATGGGGGTTAGGAGTTTTTTATTTATGAATGAGATATTTTAGCAGTTGCTTTTGAATGTATTTCTCTCATATTTTAGTGAGAGGATAAGGCTGTTATGCATCTAAATTTGTAATATCTACTAAAGTGACACCTTTGTGGAGATGGAAGATGTTCAATTTTTCCAGAGGGAAGGGATATGGGATTCCTAAATGGGCCTTTTTATAAGGATGGAAACTGGGTAGGCAATACCATTAGCTGTCAATTTAAGGTAGCTACTTGGTAGGTTGTCAGTAGAGGTTGAGTATGCTTGATTTTGTTTAAAAGTCATTTTATATACTCAGTAGGGACAGATTTTAACTTGAATGTAGAGGTGCTGATTTGTTGCACGTTGTACAGTGGTGGGTATGTAGGAGTCTTTAGTACTGGAGACTGTGTTGTCTATAAAATAAGAATTTAATTGTATGGCAGTTTCAAGTGGTGTATTGCTGTTTCCAGAGTGAGTGGGATTATATTTTTGCCTTGGATGCAATATTTCTTTAATTGATGACCAGAGTCTGTTTAGGATTATCTATGATATTATTTTGACTATTGTTGTAATATGTTTTTTGTCTATATTTATTTATTTCTTCATGTATTTATTTATTTTTTGTTGCCTGGTTGCAGAGATCTCTATAATGCTAGAAATTTTGCAGGTTTTTTGTGTTTGTCATTCTTTCCAAGCTTTGTCTTGGAATTGCATTAGGATTCTGCTATTTTTGGACAGCCAAGTTACATTGCTTATTTTTATTCTTTCTAGGGGGTGCAAGATTATTTAGGATGTTGAAGAAAAGTGTATTAAATTTGCGTATGGCATTATCCAGTGGGAGAATTTTTAGAATATTTCAATTGATTGATGAATTGGTAGTAGTAAAAGTTTCTTGGCTAAAGACAGATAGGTTGTGGATTGTTTTGTAGACTTGATGTTTACATGGGTATGTGATAGGTCTATTTATATAGGATGGGAGGTGGTCATTAATAGAGTCTGATAGAGTAACTGAAGAGGTGAATGTACTAGGGTCAGATACTAAGATCCAATCTAAGAAGGAGTTTTGGTTTTACTCCAGTGTATGGGGCTACTTATAAATTGCTTAATCCCATGTAGATTTATCATAGATTTAGGAGAGCTTGGTGTACTGGCCAGACAGTTAATTTTTGACATCTCTTAGCATCATTATTTCTTGCATAATATATGCTGATATTCAGTGTAATAATTCCTTTAGTTTAGCTATACTGTCACAAGAAGGGATATAAAGAGCAATGATACACATTTGTTTGTGGTTATTTAGTTTCAACAAGGTGATAAGAAGTTCTGCTGTGATGACATTTTATATAGGCTCATTATATAAGGTAATCTAATGGTGATTAGGAAATAATACTGTAAAACCACATCTTTTCCTCTTTAAGTGGTCATTGCAAATGATATTATAGCCAGGGAGTTATATCAGATTAATTTATGCTTAGTTTTAGTTAAGTTTCAGTTATAGTTGGAATATTATGCTTATAATGAGATATCCAAGCATGGAGTTCAGTGATTTTTCATTGCTTATAATTCTGACATTTATAGTGACAAAGGTTAGATTGCTAATGAAGGTTCAAAAGTGTGGAGTTAGAACAGAGTGGTCAATGGAAGTATCCTGGTTTATCTCTTGAGAAGCTGACTCATAGAATGAATGCCACCATCTAAGAGGACTCGAGTATAAAGGAATACATTTCCTGTTTGTTATTTGACCTTATCCTTGCAAGTACTTTTGCTCTGGGTTGGTTTGAGAGGAAGTTATAAAGTCTGTATTTGCTATGAAGGTGGGAAGTATCTTTGACTTGACTTAGTGCAATAAGTAAGAAGTTCAGGAAAGACATATGACTGGCTGGTTGGGATAGAGGTGGAGAGATATTATTTGTTAGTATTGGGTTGTGGTAGGATATGAAATAAGTGAGCAGAAGAGCAAGCAAGATGACAACCTGATTAACAGCATATTTGATTAAGCAGAAACAATTACTTGTTTGGGTAGTACTGGAGAAAATTAGGTAAAAATTAAGTTACTGGCTAGAATAATACTTAAGAACAATGGTATACAGGAAGTTTGAATAATATATGAAGATAAGTTGCTTCTTTGGTGGGAAGAAGTAAAAGATACCTTATTAAGATAATAGAATGAATTGTGAGAGTGATGTGAAAGACACAGTATAAAGTAAGGAGCAAAAGAAGTGATATAGAAGGGCGAGGGTAAGACGAAATAGAATCAGGGGGGTATTGAGTATAGAGATGGAAGATTATTAGATAGTTCAATGAGGGGGAGGAGTTAAGGTATTATAACTGTAGAGGAGGAAGGGTGGGCTGTAATCAGGGGTAGGGCAGTAGAGCAAACAGGTGGGTTCTAGCCTCTTATGGCCAGTGCATTGTCACATTGTCAAAAGCAATGAATGGAATTGATACTGCTAAAGTTTGCTGATATAAAACTCCATATTAGTGATCACAGTACTGTCCCAAAGTGCTTGCTGTCATATAAAGAGGAGAAGGCATGAAAAAGTTAATGGCATTTAACTCCCAATTTCTTCTAGAAAGATTATATATTATTGTGCCTGTTATTCTAAATGTCTTTGTTCTGGTTTAAGCACTTTAGCTCCAAACCAGACATTTTACATTAGGAAGCTTTGTGGTCTACACTCTTGTGGAAGGAGAGCATAGCCTACACCCTTTTGAGCTGAGAATTGCTGTTGTAAGTGTTACTGTGCCTTTATTTGATTAGCTAGAGGGCTGGCTTGTTTAAAATTTTGAATCTCTGTGCTTGGGGTATTTGGCAATGTTTGATGACCACTCTGCTTGAGAATAACGTTTCTCTCTTGAATACTGCACTTTTGGACCTTTTACACAGTATTTAGAAAGAACTGCTGCTCTCTGCATAGCGGTGCCTAGCAGTGATCTGTATAGTCACTGATATCTCACAGGGTAATTTCCCCTTGTAATCTGTGTTAATGCTGATCATTCACACTGTAAGTTTCCCCTAAAATACCCTTACTGTCTAGACAGTTTTTTTTTAACTACTAAAGCATCTAGTTTGTGCATAGCTGAATTTTGCTCAAATTCCTTGTCTTATTGACCTATTCAATATTTACATAGGTTCCCTAACCATTATGCTATCCTCCCACCACTCCTCCCTAGTAGATTAGTAGCCATGGATATGCACTTCCCAATTCTCTCTGTGGCCAGTCTGGTTGAGATGGGTACTCTGAGGCATTGTAGTTATTGCCTCATGTACACTGGCAACCCACTTTTTCTTAATAAAACAGATAAAGTATGCACGAGGTGTAAATACACTTTAATACTGGAGGCAAAGTACTCTCATAGAACCAAAATTATACCTATAGAGATTGTCAGTGAAATTTGTACCACGCCTACTGCACAAGGTAATGATCCTACACATAAAACTACTTATGCTGAGGCACTTACAGGTAACCCTTTCTAAAGCACTAAGACCTCTTGTACAATCAAAAAAGGGTCCTCAGCCATCATGTAAGCACTCCCACAACTACACATAGTAACACTGTATCCATTGTCTCTACTACTAAGCCCTTAAGACAAACCAGCACACAGTCAAATTTCCTGGCCATTGTTGATTTTATACTGAGGCACACTGATATCCCCATCACCAGACTGAGTAATGAGAGAGTCATAGTCCGCTGCCTTTCTGGGGCTAGGATCCATCAAGTTACAAGGGCACCCAGGTCATTGAACCACAGGTACCAGTATGTCTCTGTCATAGTCCATGTGGGTATTAATAACTTGAGACATACCTCCCTTGACTGCATGAAGCAAGGCATAATTGAGTTTGCTGAGTATGTGTTTCTGGCAGATATGAACCTAGCACTGAGCAGCATACTACCTTCTCCAAGGATGATGCCACATTACCAACAGAAAATGACTAATTTTAACAATTGGCTTAGTTTCTGGCATCAGCCCAAGGGGGTACACTATTTGAAGGCATGGAAGGAGATGGTTGACAGAACACTCTGCTTTGCCAGGGGTTGCCCGCACTTATCCCTTGTAGGCTTTCAGATATTGTCACAGACCTTTTCCACCACCATAGTGCCTTTTTTAAGCAACGTCAAACTGCTAAACCTCCTAACTTAACTGAACCTAAAAAGGAATATCCGAAGGTGGTACTGCTCAGTGCTAGAAGTCTTAACAAGAAACTCCACTTCCTGCAAGCCTTTCACTCATTAGACAGTGTAGACATCTGTGTTGTAATGGAGACATAGTTTAAAGTTGCAGAGAGTACCCCAGCAATGCAAGGTTATAATGCCTTTCACAACATTAGACCAGCTACTGCTGAGGATACAACCAAAGGTGGAGGAGCTTCAGTCTATATTAAAACCAGCCTCACATTCAGATTAGTTAATGTGTATGACTCACTGGAACACATACATGTGCAGCTCACCATAAACAGGGTCTCTTACTATATCCTTGCAACTTATAGGTCTCCGACCAAGTCCCAGGAAACCCATACTACCTATCTCAATGTACTAGAATCCCTCACTGTTCAACCCAATAGGATATTCATGGGGGATCTCAACTACTTCTCTATACATTGGGAATCCTACACCACTTCTAATGCACAAGCCCTGTGAATCCTAAACTTTGTTAATACCAAAATCCTGGAACAATTGGTCCATTCTCCTACCAGGGGTGCAAAAATCTTTCACCTTGTTTTCACAGACATGTGTGGGGGCAAAGAACCTCATCCAATGTAATGTCTTCACTTGTCATATCTGAAGATAAGGCAGTATTGCTTGCAATAAAAATACATCTGGAGATCCAGTGAAACTAAAAACCTTTAAGAACTATTCCAAGGCTAACCTCTCTCTACTAAGTGACACCTTGGCTAAATTCCACACAACCCCAAAACCAGTAAATACCATAGCATATGCTGAGCTAATTACAAAACCTCTGTATAGCTACATTGATAGCTGCATAGAGTGAGCTGTGCCCATTCATATTAAGTGCAAGACAGACTCAAGAGACCTTAAGAGTAAGACAAACTCAAGAGACAAGCCACCCTGGTGGAACCAAAATATCAATTGGTTATACAACAAAAGAAAAAAAAATCTTGGCCAAGCAAAAAAAGAACCAGGCCATGCATACTAAAAGCCCCCTGCCAATCTAAACATGCAGCTAAGAGGGTTAATACTTCAAATGCAAAATTTGAAGAAAAAAAATAGCTTCTCAGGCAAAGGATAACCACAAAGTTTTCCACAGCTATGTCCATAACTTAGGGAAATATGTATCAATGTGCAGAATCTGTTGTAAGTGGCATCATCCACACTTAACTGGAGCCCATTACCAACCTTTTGGCTGACAGGTTCAAATTAAATTTCTCCCCCCACTCTCTCCCATAGTCCAAAGGAAATGCTGTATACCACAATCCCCCAACCATTACTAAGGAACAAGTCATCAATGCACTTTCCATGGCCAAAAACACTGCATTGATGGGCACCTATAACAGCTCAGGATGCTTAAAAAGTAACATAAACTGTGACCTTTCTGGTCCACTTGAATTACTTTTCATCTGGAGCTTACATTCAGGTTTTGTGCCCAAGGAATGGAAGATGGCTACAGCCATCCCCTGCACAAAGCAGGACCAACCACTCATCTAGGTAACTAAAGCCCATAAGTCTGACCAGACTCATATGTAAGGCAATGGAAAGAATATTTATGGACGTTAAAAAAGTAGACATAGGTAACCTACACACACTGAACCCTCACAGCTGTTTGACTTTGTTAAAAGAAAGTCATGCCTACTAAATCTGGTGGACTTTTTTGAGTGGGTCATCAAAGCATAGGATGAAGGCAAAACTGTACACACAGTTTACCTTGACCTGGCCAATTCTTTTGGTACATTACCCCATCAGGCATTACAGACAAGTTCACTAACATACCCCTCAACTGTACAGATTTTTGCAGACTGTCCAGATTTCGCCTCAAATATTTGGAATGTTCCTCATAAAATATGTGGTTTTCTGGCAAATCATAGAGGACTGAAGTCTCCAAATAATGATATATATTTGAGTTTCAGAGTTCATATCTTTCAGAAGATGCATGCTAACATGAATCCTGTTATTCTAGCAGTTTTCTAAGTTTATAAGAGCAATATTTAAAATCTGTCCCTATTTTTGGGTATTTGTCCCCCATTATTTTAGGCTTTGTCCAGATTTCTTGCCTTAAGAGGTTGAGAGGTATGTTCACTAATTTGGTATAAACCCTTTTATTACCCACTGGATATCCAGCTGGCTCACTGATTGGACCTAGGAGATTAAAATAAGTGTGGCCACCTCTATCAAAAGCCCAGTCACTAGTGGAGTCCCCCAGGGCTCAGTACTGGGCCTGCTCCTTTTTGGTATCTATTTATCAAATTTAAAAAAAGGCTGAAGGTTTATGGCTGAGTAAGTTTGCAGAAGATTGCAAGCTGGGGGTCATTGACTCCCTTGCAGACACTGGCATTCTTCAAGAAGGCCTATCTCTGACTAACAAATGATGCCAAAGCCATGGTCTTAATCTCAATTAAAAGAAATGTATAATTGTACCCTTTGGGAAGTCAACCATCCTGGCTAATTCCATGTTGATACTACACCCCTAAGAGTCAACCTAGTGGTCAAGGATCTGGGTATGCTTGTAGACAGTAGCCTTACCTTTGACCAGCACCTGGCCACAGTGGTGAAAAAATCCTTTTCTGTTGCACAACTTATAAGTGCATGGCATCTACATCCAAAGAGGACATTATCTCACTGTACTACGCACTTATTAAACAAATCATAAAGTACACTGCTACTTTAAGTATATACCTGACCAGGCATATACAGCAGCTAGAGTGAACTCAGAGGTTCCTTACAAAAACAATACAAGATGTAACACACCTGCCTTATGCAGAGTGCCTTAAAGCCCCTTCCCTCTACTCAGTCTCTTATAAATTGCTGAAGGGTAATCTATGCCTTGCTTACAAGGCATCTGCAAACCTCACTCTTATGTATCTCCTGCATATTTATAAGTCAAACAGTACCAGAAATACAAGGTCTAAAGACCTGAATTTTTGACTGGGACTTAAACAGAACATGCTGGAGAGGCAGATATGTGTACCAGGGACTGCCTCTCCTATGGAACAGGCTTCCCATCCATGTGAAGCTGAGTTCATCTACTACCCAGGTTTAAATGCAACCTGGGCCAGTGGATGGGGAATAGGAAGTTTACTCTGGGCCTGGCACTCATGTGCCATATGGACAGAGGTAGCTTATAAATGCTTGGCCCCTGATGTCCTGTGTGGATACAGGACAGTATTATTCTTTCTGGAAAACTTGGCTAGGCTTAGGAAGGCCCCCTTGGGTTGTTATTTTAGTAACCATCTGTTAATCTATGAATCTGTGATTTTGCAGTTTTTAAAGAGAACTACCTTTTTAGTCTATAGTGGTAGATAAAAGTGAAAATAGATCATACAGAGCACATAAACCAAACAGAAAAGAAAAAAGAGGAGTGTAGATGGTTTAAATTTTGCGAAAGAACAGTATAGATGAAACTGAGATGATAAATTAATCTTTATGTAGCAACATTAAAGAATAATTTCTGTTATGGAAGGAGAGATGAAAGATAAGAATGTAGATCTTTATAAACACTATGGCATAGAAAAGAATGAGATGATAAACGCAGGATGTAGAGGAAGAGGGAATAAGTTAAAGGCAACCAGAGAAGTGCCACAGGTTATGCAGTACTGTCTCAAAAGACTGTTTTATAAAAAGTTACATAAGGGAGTAAGGCCAAAATTCAAATAGAAGGTTTGGTTATAGAAGAGGAAAGCACATGCATACACAAAAAAATATGAATACTCGTTATCAAGAAAGATGTAAGGTAAAAGAAGAAAGTTACAGAAATACAATTATCAGAAGAAAATTTAATGCATTTTGTAAAGGAGTAAACAACTGAGTGGCAGAACTACTGCCACTGTATACAGAGCAATGTTTGTTACACAAAGTGAAGGAAACAGATTTGCAGATGCTGCAATATTTCATTACAAAAAGGTGAGGGAACAAATAGAAGAAGTCAGAGATCAGTAGTCTTAATGAACAGTGACTCTAAATTCTTGGTTATGCATCATGTTGGATAATGAGAGAAGATGCTCTCACAACTAGAAAAATATTTTTTTTAGCTTAGAGAGGTTGAAATATTCATGATTTAACATACTAATCTTATTCCCACAAAATAAAATCTATTTCCTTTTTTTCTGTGGGTAGAAACTCCCATAAAGTGATCAGTGCCTTGCCTTTGAACTCTATCATACCCTATTGTCTGTGACTAGCTTTGCAGTGAAAATGAAAAATTCCTCACTTAGAGCCTGTAATGATAAGAAATGCATGCAGCCCCTTGCGTCTATGCACGGTGAATAATGTAATACAGTATTGCAACTTTAAGAAGCTTTGTACTTACTTAGATTCTGACGTGCCAAGGTACTGAGCATGTGAATGCAGATAAAGGTGTTAACATCCTTTTTGCTATGCTGCCATTTTAATTGCCATTAAAGTTGATGTTTTTCTTGAAATGTTGGTGTTTCCTGACTTTAATTACACTACCAGTGAAGACAAATGGGTTGTTGCACATCATAATAGTACCAACTCCAATGACATAGTTTTACACCAAAATATAAACAATTCCTATCTTAGGAATAAATTCATCCCCCAGTGTCTTCTTCATCTATGCAAAACGTTTCCCATACATACTAAGCCATTTAAAACCTTAATAACATTCAAATGACAGTTGAATGAATTTCTGAGATATTGCATCATGTCCACTGCATGCCACTATATAGACTCAATAGTTCTGATGGTAAATGGTCCCTTATTTAAGTTAAAATTTAAGATGACACTTAAATAATGATGTCCTCTGAGTCCTTGATTAGAAATATTGCAGAAGATGGAGTGCTTAAAGTTATTCATTTTTTAAATCCATATTATTAAATGATTGGCCTATGCTGATAATGTATTTTTTTTATTAAGTATAGCTAAGGACAGTAAAGTAACTGAAATATTTGGGGATCTGAGATTTCAAACAGGGCTGTGAAAGGTAATGAGTGGGTTAAGATACTTGGTATCTTATTTGGGAGGTAGTGGAACTGAGGAATTTAACTTGAATAAGAATATTAAATCATGGAATGAGATGTCAACAGTAAATAAATAAAGAAAGACAAAATAAATAACAGATGAAGAAAGCCAAGTTAACAAACATGAGGATTACTTGAATTACTAAAACAAGTGTTTGTTAGTCAGATTACCTTTATAAAGTGAGTATGAACCCTAATCAAAGAAAAGGCAGTTGTACGTAATCTGTTTTAAATTATGTGTGGACGTGGAACAAAGCCTGTCCAGGAAGAAAGAGGTCATTATCTCCCTCTACTCTTCCCTCATTAGGCCAATCATCGAGTACAATGCACCATTTGGCATGTACCTCACTAGACACCTGCAACAACTGGAGAGGCCACAAAAGTACCTCACAAAGAGGATTCTAGGCCTTAAACACTTGTCCTATATGGACAGACTCAAAAAAACTCTTCTCTGTCTCATATCGCCTACTTAGAGGCGATCTCTGCTTGACTTACAAAGGCATGTCTGACCCAGCTCTGTTAGAAATGCTACATCTAAAGAAATCCCGATCACTCCCCACCACACACTCCAGAGACCTCAACCTCATTACCACAATCAAGAGAACATGCTGGAGGGACAGGTTCATAACCAAGAGACTTCCCATGTTATGGAACAGTCTTCCCATACATGTCAAACAGAGCACCCCACTGGCCCTCTTCAAGAGAAATCTTCATGAGTGGATGGAAAATAGAAAATTCACCTCAGGGATTACTCTAGTGGCTCTACTTGACAGAGCCACTGGGAACTAAGGTCGGGTGGCACAATGCCAGAATAATCCTATGGGCTAGGCTTGTAAAGGCTCCAGGGCCATTAGCCTAGTACACACCTATGAACCTATGAACCTATAAAAAAGGAAGTAGCCTGAATTCTGCATACCTGGTGGTTAATGCAGTTTTAGAATTTACTAAAATGCATAAAAGTTGTAGAGAAAATAAAATAATATGTTAAAATCAATGTTTTGATGAAAAGCAGAATCCTACAGTTAATTGGTGGGACTGAATTGCCTAGAAAAAATGTGCTAAAACAAACTGGTATAATCATGAGTATAGCTGGCTTTATTTTGAAAAAAAAAAGGAAAAAATCTCTTGATAAATAAAACTTTGTGCACAGAGTTACAAGATGCTTTATTAGTAATAGTGAGAAGATAAGGCTGCTCAGTGGCATAGCATGATAAAGCCCTGAGTATGTGACCCAAGTTTGATCCCTGTAGGAGCTTGCAGAGGAGGATAGGAGTGAGCATCCAATGCCAGCTCACTACATGAGTAAAATAAAGCAGGTGCCCTATTGTGCTTGAGTCTATTGAGCCCTTGGTGCAGTATGCATGTTGACACCATGAGCTGGTGGATAGTCAGTATACAAAGTTATGCTTCCTTTCAGCAGGTAGCTATAGCAGAGTTCAGAAGAGCTGTTGCATAGGAGGTGGTGCACCTACAAGGAGAAGGTAGTATACATCCAAGGACCAGCAAAGCTGGCCTGCTCTCTGCCACATGTCTCTCACAGCAAGCAAATGAGCTAATGGGAATTCCAGAACAGAAATAAATGAGCTGGCCGACTATGAAATGAATGGGCCAACTCGATATAGGTCAAGGAACTACCAAGCTCAGTCCTGCTGAGATGGTAAAACATAATAGTAGAAGATGAAAGACATATGAGGTGACATGTGGAATACTGTGAATGGTTTAAAGCTTCTAAACAATAGCAGGTCTCTCATCATTACACAGGCTATAAACAACAGGAGGACCTCTGACCATGAATCACCTGAAGAGTGTTCAATAAGTGGTCTAGATGCATCAGGAATTGTCATGTGGATGGGAAATTTGCAGGATATGTCAATTTATCCAATCTAGGGAGAGGGAGAGGGCGGGTGTATGATGACCACACATCTCACTATAAGATTCTCCATTCCAAGGAACCTAGCAAGAGCATTAGCTCCTGAGACAGAGAAGAGTTGCCAGTAGGGATTAGCTGCCTGTACCCTTGATGCTCACAGATTGCATCCATTGTTTATCATACTGTATGGGGATCTCCATGCATTACAATGGAAGTCCAGGTTTACCATTGTCAAATGCATGCCCACACTAGTGGCTATATCCAGGTGGGATGGGAATGAATAGTAAATTAAACAGACAAAAAATTAAATAATTTCAGCAGTGCTTCCTACTGCAATGTTCCTAAGCAGATTCCCTTTTGAAAAAATTGCAACTTCAATAGAATTCTGGACTGTGGGAGTTATCTTAGTGGACATTGGTAAATGCGCCTTGTAAAGGAAGAGCAGGCAAAACATGGACATTATGTTTGGGAGTTATTAAATATGTTACAAGGGCAAGATAGCAACTTTTCTATATCAGTCATCAAGCTTTAAACATAAAAAGGAACTTGATGGTCAAAACCAACCTGAAAAACCTAAGGGAAAAAAAAAGAAAAAGTGAGAAAAAGACGATTGGTTAAATAAATAGTACAAAAACAATTATGATTAGTATTTAATTTACAATGGAATGTACTTGTATATTTCAACAAAAAGTAATAGATTGGTATTTATGATCAAGTTAACGTATAATTTACAGAATATAAATGAAAACTTTTAAAGACCCGGAAATTAATCAAGTTATTATTATTATTATTATTTGCATATGTTTTAGAAATAATTTTGTAGCAATTCCACATTTTGAGTCTAAGTTGTTATAATTTTAAATGAATGTATCTTTCCCATGCATAGAAAACCACTTACCTTTATAAGTTGTGTCTACTACTGCTTTATTCCTCCATAGTCCTAATGGTCAGTCTTCTCCCTTTACTCTTTTTACAATTTGTTTATCTCAGAGTTTAAGTTAGTTTTGATAACCATGTATCACCAAACACTGTGCAATAAACCATAAACTAATTACTAGGATGAGTAGGTTTTCCAGAAGAAAAAAATTGTGTTAGAAATAGCACTTCTAAACTAAAAACATCTGCAACTTAAAATTTTTAACAAAAGACCTCTTCTC
>NC_056745.1:1233457886-1233485386 GCF_019279795.1 Protopterus annectens
GGCAAAGATGATAGTACCATTTAAAATTTTGAAAAAGTTAATTTCAGTTACAAGTGTAGTGAGAGACCAAGGCTCTGTAGCAATCCATATTTTTCCTGTAATATTCTGCCTTGCAATCTCTTCTACAAGTGAATACATGTTAAACTGGACAATGAACATTATTATTCCTTTTGCTGAAGATTCACGTATTATGTTAGCAGTATGCCTGATACGCTTCTCAGAATAAGCCAGTGATATTGTTTCAAAGAAAGCAATACAGATGCCCAGTTTAATCAGCTCCTCTTTTAACATCTCACTTCCATAACTGCCGTAGTCTGTTTCTTCAGCAATAATCCCCACCCACATCCAGGCAAGATTTGCCATTAGAATAGCAAGACCTACTGATGCAAATCTGTCACTTGGAAATGTTCTAAGGAAAGAAGGGAATGTCTTCTTATTACTTAGTATCACAGCAGATGCTCCGAATGATACCTGTAATATCACATAATGTCAGTCAGGATTATAGTCCTGTTTCTTCCTTTACTGTTTCTTGTACCCATCATACAGTCTGCAATACATAAAGAACAGTTTTCATTTTCCTGAACAGCTGACAAAAATCTGTAAATAAATATGGCAGCTCAGTCAGTATCTACAGTATTGCTAACATCTAAGAAAAACGTTGACAGTCTTGTGACTAAAACTAGAATTTTTAGAGATAAACTGCAATTCAAGAGAAAAAAAATTCTCATTTCACTTCGTGATATAAGAACACAATGCACCCCTATTTCTGTGGTCATTTGGTATCCCTTAAATATTTAACAGGAAGTATATAGAGCAGTTCTAGTGTCAAGGATATTGTTCTATGTTTCTTCTAACTCAGAAGTTATGACTACTAATAGTCCAATAAAAAATAAAAACAATCAATAAACTCATCGGGTTCAGCATTTAAGAAAATAATGGCAGTACCAGAGGTGTTGTGAGGACTAAGGCGTGCATCACTGACCACAGTACTGCCATATGACCATGTCTATGGAGTGTCATTTGTACATATCTCCAGGTATACAGTGAAAGTGCAGAAGACAACTGCATAAATGCTGTTTCTGCAAAGAAACAGTAGAAAATAGCATTTAAACAAAGTTGTCTAACTATTGTATTTTGTGGGAGTTAAAGCCTTACCCTGACTCTATATATGAGACATACCTGTGATTAGAATTAACACTGGTGTACACTGTTCGATGTTTGTGGTCTTCATGACCTTATGTCATTCATTGCATGTTGAGTATGGAGGCAGGGGACTGGAAGGTTATTTGCAAAAAAAAAACTCTCTATAAAAGCCAGGGTGACACTACACTGGAATGACTTTATCCACTGTCTGGACTAGGAGCCTGAATAATAGATCAGATTATGCCTGGGCTGTAGGTGATGCTCAGGAACTCAAAATGGAGGAGAAGCATCGGAAGCTCCATATAGTCAATAATACAGCAATTGAAACATACTGAAATGTGATAACACATCAAAAGTATGGCGGAAAGAGTCACTGAACAAGTGGAAAACTGATTTTGTTGTAGCTGTTAATGTCTAACCTGGGATAGGTATTTGTTAGTCTACTATAAAACATGCAGGTTTCATTTTAGAAGCTAAGACTGAGGTTAATGCAGGTGTTACATATGTTTTATTTTACAAATATGAATGGAGGAGTTCAAGAGTGAAAAGTGAACAGAAAGGTGGCTGTAGCAAGTGTGTGAGAACAGTGTGTGAGAACAGCATGTTAGGACTATGTAAATACATAACTGTGACCCCACCAGCTCTGGAGACACATAGGTATGTATAGCTTCAAATCTTTTGTGTAGTAGTCTCCCTACCTGTAATTTGTGTCCTACTGTAGTAGTGTGCTGGGATCGCAGTGTGCTGGAAAGACACTGCATACTCATCAGACAAATATGAATTACTATGTGCATTCTGAATTATCAGTGGTATTCGGATAGGAACATTTACCATGGGAAGATCTAGGCCAACAATTTGGCATCAGGTTCTAACACTCTGTCTTACTGCTATATTTTGATAGTGAAGTCTTACATCTACATTGCAGACTGTTTGGTGCCATAATCACTGCTATGCTGTGTTCATCACATTCTCATTTTCATGGCTTTTTCAAATATATCGCTATCCCAATTTCACAACATCTCACTTTCCAGTATGTAGGCCACAGCCAATAATACACTTTCTTACTCTAATACGTACATACCGAGGCTAACTGCTACAAAAGTGTGCTGAATTTTCAGCAGGCCTCAGTCACAACACACGCGCACACACACACACACACACACACACACACACACACACACACACACACACACACACACACACACACACACACACACACACACACACACACACACACGCACACACTTTCTGAGTCTCACCCTTCCATTGCAATATAATGCATTTTCAGTTAGTTACATGTTGATACTTTGAATGCTTTTTTCTGTGACTTTCTGTTTGTAGTATTTCCTACTGGTTCCTGCATAGTACACAACAGGATCTTAGAGTCTTGATATGTATGTCTCTGCAATGTCGGGAACAAAAATGTGTTATATTGGTGAACTCTGCTATTTGGTTAATAGCAAACATGTCTGGCTCAGTTGTGTCCTGTGTCTATTACTGTAGTAGTACTTGCCAGGAATGGGAGTTATGCAGGCATTTATTCTTAACTTGCTATATGTAATCTCAAATGTGAAACAAAAGGTCATGGACAGAATAAATTCCTACAAAATTTCCACTTCTAGCAGATGTTATGCCTATTCTGTTGAGCTATCCAATTTTTATGTTTTTCCATGGAATTATTTTGCTGATGTTTGAGTACTCAGCATGTGTACTCTCACGTATTTCATCACTTGATCATAAGATCATAGGAAGTTACTAGGCTAATGGCCCCAAGGCCCTTACAAGCCTAGCCAGCTTCAACCTGTGTTCCCAAGGGTGTCTGGTTCAAGCAGACACTAAAATCAGCACCTTTCACCCCTGTCCAAGAGGGAGACAGGTGGAACCCCTGAGGTGAATTTTCAGTTACCCATCCAGTTGTCCAAATTGTGCTTAAATAGATCCAACGAGGGCTTTGTTTAACATGAATAGGAAGTTTGTTCCAAAGGTGGAGCAACCTCTGTGAGACAAATCTCTCTCTCCAGCAATTTCTGTTGATGTCATATACCAGGTTAAGGTCCTTTGAGCAAGTGAACTGTGTGCCATTTGACTTGCGAATGTGCAGCATTTCCATCAAAGCTGGGTCAGAAATTGCTCTATATGCAAGGCACAGGTCACCTTTGAGCAGTCTGCATGACACAGAGTAAAGTGACAATGATTTCAGTCTGTCCCCATAAGACAGATCTTGAAGACCCTGAATTTTCTTTGTAAGGAACATTTTTGGTCTCTCCAATTGCTGCAGGTGTTTGTAAAGGAACATACATATGGGAGCATTGTACTCTATTATTGGCCTAATGAGGAAAGAGTTCAAGGGGGTGATAACTTCTTTTTTCTGAAGACAATGCCCTTACTTATGAGATGAGTAATATAAATTGCCATTCTTACCACTGTGGAGACATGGTGATCAAAGTTAAAGTTGCGGTCAACCTGTGTGCCCAGATCTCTCACCACTGACTGCGTGCTTAGGGTATTGTTATTGATGTGGTAGTTTGCAGGAACTTGCCAAAGCACTCTTGCCAAAGTGGGTGATAATACATTTTTTTGCATTAAGGTTAAGACCATGACTTTGGCACCAGTCATTAGTCTGAGGAAGGTATTCTTGAAGGATACTGACATTGCTAGGGGTTTCATTGATCGCTCCCAGTTTGCAGTCATCAGCAAACTTTGTCAGACACGGTCCATTAGTTTTAGCCTGCACTTTGGAGAATTAAATTCTAAGCAGTAGGGTTCCCAGAACCAATCCCTGTGGAACACCACTGGTTACGAGTCTGCTGGTGGAGGTGGAGTCCTCTATTTTGACTGTACTAGTTCTATCAGTAAGTGAGTTTGCAACCCACCTGAAAATATATGGGTTGATACCCAGCTGGGTGAGTTTATCCATGACGCTTGAGTGGGGAATTGTGTCAAAGACCATGGCTAAGTCTAGGTAGGCCATATGAACAGATTTGCCCTCATCTAGGGCTTTGGTGACTGCCTTGAAGAAGTCCACCAAGTTTAACATACATGATTTCCCCTTGACAAAGCCAAACTGGGTGGGGTCAAGCATTTGGAAATTTCCTACGTCTTTGGTAATAATAGTCCATGATGATTTGTTCCATGGCCTTGCTGTTAAGGCTGGTTAGGCTAATGGGTCTATAGTTCCTAGGTCCATGGATGCACCCCCTTTATGCAAAGGGATGAAGGTAGCTATTTTCCATTCCACTCTGATTAAGCCAGTGCTTAGGCTGTGACTGAAAAGCATGCTCAATGGTGATGTTAATTCCTGTTTTAATCCATGTAAAACACAGACCAGGATGTTGTCTGGTCCCATAGAGGCTGTGTTTTTAGTCTTGGAGAGGGCATTTAAGACTTGCTCCTCAGAGATACTAGGTGGGGGACAGGTGTTTGGGATACTTTGGGGCATATGTGGGAGGGATGGGGCAGTGAAGTTTTCACTGAACCTGTTAGCCAGCAGGTTTGCTATAGTCACAGGTTCTAGATATGTAGTGCCATTAACTCTGAGTTCAGCACAAATCTAGGCCTTACCTTTGAGGTTATGGATGTAACTAAATAATGCCTTGTGGTTATCCTTAGTTAGGGAAGCTAATTTGGATTCATAGTTAGTTTTGGAGGACTTCACTATGAGTCGTAATTGCTTATTTAAGTTGAGGAGGGAGTGTTTCTAGTTTTGAGACCATTCCTTCCTGCTCTTAGACAGCAATTTCTTTCTCCTATTGTATAACCTAGTAATGGCAGTTGTCAACCAGGCAGGTTTGTTTTTCCTTGAAGATCTTGCTTTATTTCTATCAGGTACAGCAGAGTCAATACAATTGTACAGGTACTTGTATAAAGCATTGGTGCATAACTGAGCATAGGTGTTTGTTCCATCAGTGGGGAGAGGGGCTATGAAGCTATTTATGCTATCATATAAAAGGTTGTAATTGGCCTTGGAGAAGTTTTTTAGTGAAGTTGTTCCTAAGGGGGGGGGGGGGTATTGTGTTATAGTTACTTCTACTGGGACTTATTTGTGGTCAGATCTCACTAGGGATGTCCACACACTGGGGGTAGTGCAGCAGGCTCCAGTGTTGTTGAGCACCAGATCCAGGATGTTTGAGCATGCTTGGGAGTGGCAACCAACTTGTCCAGGGCATTAGAGTTAATGAAGTCCAGAAACCTGTGGGCAAGTGAGTTAGAACATATATAATTTGCCCAGTCTATGGATGGGTAATTAAAGTCACCCATAACCATGGTGTTTAGTTGTATCTTGATTGACTCAAGTAGATCCAAGTAGGCTGAGTGGATGTCCTGATTCATGGACAGTTATGCACCAGTGCCCTTGTAGTAACCCTGACTAACCATCTTCTTCACCCCTCTTTCTTCCTCTTCTTGCCATACTTCCAAACCTTTACATGCTTTTGACTTGTAAATTAGACTTACCCTATTTAAACTCTAATAATCTTAGCTTTTAAATCCTACTACCCCATATGATCTACTGTATCTAACACTTACTATTCTGTTTTGAGCTGTCTTAAGCTATATTCTGCTCACTGTACTGTTTCACAAGTGTTTTTATCTATGGTACATAACTCTTACTGTATTATATTCTGATCTAGCTCTCTTAAACTTTACTCTGTTTATTGGAACTTTTCTCAAGTGTTTTTATCTCAAGAATGTAAATCTACCTGTTTTTATTTTGTTTTTGTATTCCTTTTTCACCATGTAACAATATTTTATACTTTGTATATCTGTGTGGAACTTTTCTCCTCGGGCCTCTACTGAAAATGGAAATATATCCAGCTAGACTAGCCCGGTCAACAAATGTAAAATAAAAAATAAATAAAATAAAAATGGAGGGGGTCCTATAGCTGGCAATGACCTGAAGATGGGTCTTACCTACAGTCATTTGCACCTGAAGTAATTCAAGGGAACTGTGCTGTTTAACCGGTCTAGAGGTGTATTTATATTTAATGAATATTGATACACCATCTCCTTTAGTTGTCATGCCTTCAGTTTGTGGTCTGAATGTGTAGAAGGAAATGTAACCTGTTATAGATGGGGTTCTTTCCGTAGCCTTAAACCAAGTCTCAGTGATTGCACAAATGTCAGCATCTTCCATGGTGAGGACTGCTTCCAGTGAGTGCAGTTTCCAGTTTAGACTGCAAGCGTCTAGCAGCATAACCCTGAGGTTGTTTTTAGAGGGTATTTTTACATTGTAATTTTGCTCTTCTGATGTTGCCTAAAAAGGTATTATGAGGATGGCATGAGCCTTAGCCAGTAACCGAAATCTCAGGGGTGACAGATGAGGTCCTTCCCTGGGAAAGCATTGAGGTCTGTCGACCATGTCATCACAGACTGACAGATATTGGATCCCCTATAAATGACACCAGAAACTAACCTGATTGTTGAAGTCAATCATTTTTTGTTTGTTTTTGTTTGTATTGAGGTATCATCCTAGGTGAAGGTAAAATGCTGCTTAAGGCTATGGACATACCTGCCTGAGACATACAATTTCAGAACAAAAAAAAAAAAAAAAAAAAAAACGGTTCAAATAAGCAGTGATATGGTAACAATGTAATTCAAAAGTCCAATACACAGTGACAAATTCTACTTAAGTTTTACAGAGATCAGCAAATGGCTTGGATTTGCTTATGTAACAAATGAGAGCAAACTGGTTTAAACAAATTAAACAACAAAAAGCTCAAACCTAAGCCCTGTTCCAGCAGTCTTCAATCAGATGAGTTCTAACTGCACACTCCTGTCACTAAGGTGCAGGGGAACCCTCTCCAATAAAAGACGGCCTGGTTTAGTGCTTGAGTTTTACAAACAGAACTAGATTCAGCAGGTGTGAATCTAGTCTATGCTACAGCAAAGACAGTAAAAAAAAACAGTTCAAATAAGCAGTGATATGGTAGAAAAATGCAATTCAAAAGTACAATGTGCAGTGAAAAATTCTACTTAAGCTTTGCAGAGATCAGTAGATGGCTTGCAATTGCTTCTGTAGCAAACAAGAGCAAACTGATTTAAACAAATTAACCAACTGAGCCCTGTTGCAGCAACCTTCAATCAGATGAGTTCTGACTGCACACTCCTACCACTAGGGTGCAGAGGAACCCTCTGCAGCAAATGATGGCCTGGTTTAGTGCTGAAGTTATGCAAACAGAGTTAGGTTCAGCAAATGTGAATCTAGTCTATTTTACAGCAAACAAAGTGCACCAATGTCATATAAATGCAGCTCAAGCAGGCACGATAAGCCTTCAACCACCAATTCCTAGCTCAGAAGGGCAGAAGTACACCACAAACCTTCTTATTGTAAAATACATGGCCTGAAGCCCAAGTGCTTATACCAGAACTAATACACTTTCAGAATAACAGATACACTAAGCCTTCAACCAGCAATTCCCAACTTACAAGGATGTTAGCTACCTCACCTGCCACAAAAGTGTAGACCACAGACCTTCCTAATGTAAAACAACTGGCCTGAAGCCCAAGTGCTTAAACCAAAAGGCTTAGAATAACAGTTACAATTTAATCAGGCTACTAACAAGCAGTAATAAATGCAGAAGAATAAATGCAAATGAATACTTTTTAAGAACAAGCAGCAAAACAAAATAAAGTAATAAAGTAGGAAGAAACACAAATACAATAAAAACAGCTGAATGAAGTGTAATTTTTTGTTAGGTTAAGTGGGAAGGGAGGAAACAGAAGATAATTAAGGGTTGAGAAACTAAGGAAGTGAGACTTCCCAAATGACCTCTCTGTATTCAATAGAATGAGCTGATGAGATGGGACTGGGAGGAGTGTCCAAAATCAGATTTATAGTAGGGATGGGCAACTCAAAAGCCACCAAATTTAAGAACAGAGCAACGGTTACTCTGGTGGGAGGGAAAAATAAAATACAGCCAGAGATTAGCATTATTCGTGCACAATCCAGCAAGCAGGTCACCAAACAAATACTTCAGCTGAATAGAGATATTTCTAACTAAAAGAGCAATGCTGTTTCTCAGCTCCATCCCCGAATAAACTGATGTTATTCACTGTTTGCAAAGGAATTCTTTGCTAACTTTTTTAACTGACTCTAGCCAAGACATCTTAAAACTCCTTCAGAACAGAAAACTTAAAACAAAACAAATGTAAAAGAAGAATAAGATACAAAATAGAAGTAATCAAACCTTAAATGAAAAGCTTCAATTAGCCAGAGATCAACAATATTCAGGCACAGTAGAACAAGCAGGCCACCAAACAAACACCATGAACATGACTACAAACACAGTTCAGCACCTTGGTTCCCTATCATATTTCTGAGTCTTGTAATACGTACATGTGGAATAAATACAAGAATTTGCAGAAATGAGATTATATTAAGAGTTGCATCTTTTATGGATTTGAGAAGGAGGTATATATCATTTTGGAAACTAGTTGACTCCATAGACTACATTTGACAGGACTCTAGGATTGTAGAGCAATAAAAACTAACATTTCAAATGGCTTCCAATTGGGGATGGTAAACTAATTAATTTTTAATAAAATTCTGTTAGAGAATTATGTAAAACCTATCTATATGGATAACTGCACTGTATCAATGCACTGCAGTAATCCAACCACTGCAGGTTTGTTTACTGTCAATGTGAAATCATAATTATTATCAATGAAATTAAAAGGAAACAGCATCTTTCAAGCATTACTTAGATTAATCAACAGCAGCAAATACCACAGAAAGTGGAGTCACTTTATTTATGTATAGACTGATGTACTTACTCTTGTTAGTAATATTATCATTATAATCTGACAGAGAGAACAGTTCATTAGAAAATGGCCAGTTAAAATTCTGTATGTCAGATTGATCCTGAATTGAAGGAAGATGGCCAAGTGTCAGTACAATGGTGAATGATTGAAAGTGATTGCTAATGTTCAATAAGCCTAGTTCTGGAAAACTTCACACTAGTATATTACCGAATGGAATCAAATAGGAGAGCTGCTGTAGTTACAGATCTTTGACAGAGAGATTACAGCTTAATTGAGATGGATACCTTTAGAGAATTATGGGGCAAGAGCTGTACTTAATGAAAAGACCGAAACCAGCATATGCTATATGATGCTAACACATAGCATACACTGTGACATTATTTCCTATTGTAGCCTTTGTAACTGAATGTCTATTTTTTCATTAATGGATTGGCTTTACTAAGTTGCCTTGATCATCAGCCACTTGACATCCATTAGCACCCCTGCCTTTCTTATTGTGTTAAAGTGTCTGGCTTTCTTCCTGGACTGGGATGCCCTGTGTCAGCAATAGGAATGGAGAGCACTCACTAATTTTGGCTATCTGAATATAAGTTATGGCCCCTTGTGCCAAAATCAGAATGTTGTCAATGTTTATTCCACCAAAGTGGAGCTTACAGTGCTAGCCCAACCATGTGCACAAATTTCCACATACATGCTCTTTTTCCTGGTAGTGGTGTTATGCAGTGCTTGTGAAGACCAAACAGAATATGTGGTCTAGTGCCTACAATGATGCCTGGCCATCACCAGGAATAAGCAGTGTGATTTCACCTAACATATTGTTTCTCTCTCTCTCTCTCTCTCTCTCCACCCTGACACAGGTGAGACAGTGTTTACCACTCACTCCTATCTGACATGGCTGGTTCCTCCAGTGCTGAGGCCATTAACTAAACCTGGATCAACTATCTAATATTCGCAGTTTAATCCCACTACACTACAGCAATGGCAGCTCTGTAGTATGCAAATGTTTACATGTTACATAGTACTTCATAGACTTGATTTCTAGCTGAGCCCGCATGCTGTTGGTCATCTTCCTACTAGAAAAGCTATTCCACATGGTTATATTTTATATTTTCAGTCTGCACATCTTTGCTGCCAGTTTGAAACTTCCTTTTAAGATTTTTTATTTTGTTGTTTACCTCAGTGTCACAGTTTGCCTCATTGTTTCAGCAATGACAATTGAAATTAGGTTTTCTATTGAAATCTGGAAAATGCAATACTCAACCGATCAAAATATAGATCCAAAATGAGGAAATACATACCATTAAAATGTCAAAATCCAAGAACTGCATTAATCATCCACCAGAATTTGATTGGTTCTACAGAGCATTAGGTGACATCAGTCACCCAAGCTTTGCACCATAACTTACCGTTAGACTATCAAGTCAATGGAACATGGATTTTACTATTTTGCAGGGGGACAAGCTCCCTGTGCCCCCTCCCCCTTGCAAATAATATATACCTAGTCTGAGATCACACTACAGTGAGAAAATAGGTAAATTCCCTGTACCTCACTGTACTACAATCTCCACTCCCAATACTGGACTCAGACTACCAAATTACACGGCACATTCAGTACTGTGTATTCGTTGTAGTCTGGTTTGGCATTGTGCTTCTTGGAAAAGTGCCTTTCGAACACATGCCATTTGATCACTGACACTATGGGATTTCAATAGTAAACCTTGAAATTCTAATGCTTAATGTTTTATTTATCTACCAATTCCTGTTTTGCTTTCCTGTGTTGCTCTTATTCCATATTATCACCTTATAGCTGACACTGGATATAATAAATGCATTTGTAGCTATATAATTAATCATTCTTCAAGCACAGACTACAGTCATGTACTGCAAATACTTTCAATGTCTAGTTTGGTTTCCACTGCACCCCCCCCCCCAAGTCTTCCTCTGACCACTGACTTTGTGGTGTCACTTCATCTCTTTATTATCTCAAGTTGCTACATAAATACATACCCTCAGTGTGCACCTCACAGAGCAGTGGGAGATGCTTGATCTGCTCTAGAGAACACTGACTAGGCCAGTTAAATGAAATTTTCACTGACATTCTGGGTCGCTAAAGGATAGTGTCCCCATTCTCTCAGCAAGCAATAATACCCTCAAGGGTGTGTGTTAATGTGTAATTAATGCCCGTTCAGGGGATTTGTGGCATCGGGCCTCTACACCCCTGGAAGGGCTTTAATTGCACATTAACACACACCTTGGAGGGCATTATTGCACTTAGAAAATGGCTACTAGTGGCTATATTTAAAAAAAAGGACTTCAATTACTTTTTTTAAAATTTCTTTTAAATAATTTTTACAATAGTTTTGACATAAAATAGTCCTTATTTTAATTATTTATTTATAGAACTGTATTGTTGCTATGTATTTTTTTTCCATTATTAACATTTTATTTGAACATTCTAAATTATGAAAACTATATAATATTTTAATGAGAGCAACTAAATGTATATGTTTAGTAATAGTTTATGAAAACTATATTTTAATGAGAACAGTTAAATGTATATGTTTAGTAATGTAATGTTCATTTGTCTTTGTTTTCTGTAACATAAAATGTTATAAGTGCATTGAATATGCATGATGTTGGTTTAAAATAAGTTGTTTCTGCTTTCAGATTTTCTGCTTTTTCTTGATTGTTGGTTGTTTTGATGATTGTTTTTTGTTCCTGTACTGTTTCTTCTGTTGATGACAGTATGTTGCTCCATTGTTTTCTGTTTTCATTTGTTGGTGTCCAGTAGTTTATAAGGCTTGCTTCTGACTTGTGTCCAGTTATTGATGTTATTTCTCTTGGGTGTAGTCCTGCTTCTGCAAGCATTTGTATAGCAGTTGCTCTTATATTGTGGTCGGTATAGCTTCTGATAAGATTTGCTAAGTCGCTTATCTGTGACATCATGTTTCCTACATAATTTTCTTCCCATAGGTTCTCAGATGTACCAGCATGTATGAAGATCAAGATGGTGCTCTGGTATTTTCATTGGATATAAGAGTAATGCTTGTGGGTTTTCTGGTAATTTTGTGATGTATTTCTGATATGATGCTACTGGACTTAATGGACTGTCTTTTAGTTCATAGATTTGACCTCTGTATCATTATTACTTTCAGCTGGGTTTTGTGGTTTTTAGTTTCTTCATTCATTGTTAGTGTCACGTATTGTATTCCTGTGGAATCTGATAGTATTGTAAAGCATTCCAGTTTCAGTTGTCATTGTCCTTCTCTCCCTCTTCTTGCCATGAAGAGCTGTAAGTCAAACCAAACTTTTGTGACAAGACCTTGAGGTGTATTTGGTGATGATGCTTTATAGCCTCTTATTTTTTTCATGTCTTGTTTTGAAATTGCAGGATTATGACTTGCATTATCTTGGTTTTCTTTTCTTATTTTTTTTATCATGGAGTGTAGTGTATTGTTTGCTGTTTTGAATAACAAGTTTGTTAAAATGTTTATTTTTCTGTCATTATTTGCATCGCTTAATGCTCTGTTTAATCCTGCTCTGAATGATATACAGCTCTGCACTGAATATTGTTTGCCATTGGTTGCTCTTACTTCAGCATAGAATAACGGTCAGCAATTTTTTTGTATGCTGTCATTTTTTAAGTTTATTTCTATGTTTTTGTGTCGAGCCCATTTGTATAATGTAGATACTGCCCATTTTGTGTTTTTGTGAATATTTTCTTCTTTGCTATAGTGTTCTATTTCTTTAGTTCTTCATCTGATACTTTTTGGAATCTGTTGTTAGATGTAGTGTTCAAAGAATTTGATGAAGTGGATTGTTGATTGTCTTCATTTTTGTGTTCCTGAGTTGTTAGTATTTGAGGGAGCAGCTTACTTGTTACCTCTGTTTCGTTGTTTGGTATTGCTTCTGATGTTTCTTGGGTTTCTGTCATTTTTTGCATTTTTCTGTTTGATTTGGAGATAGTGGTGGTGTTTATTTTTTCAATAGTTGATTCTTCTGTGTTTCTTTATAATCTCCATTGTGTGTACTAGAGGTTCTTCCTTCTTGGTTTTCTTCTGCATATGTTCTTGTATTTCCTTTTGTATTACTATCTTCTAGGAGATTATTTAAGTCAGTTCAGTCAAACAGCTAAAATTATATACCAAATGGGTTTGACATTTTCTTCTTTTTCTTGTTTCATTTATTTTTTCTGTCAGATTTTTCTTTGGTTACAGCTGATGTGTAGTGTGCTGCTCTGATTTGTGTTGCTAGGTTATGAGGTTATGTGACCATGTATTTTGTTTGCTTGTTTAACATTTTATATATATATATATATATATATATATATATATATACATACATATATAAATATATGTACGTAGAGATTAACTGTGATTTTTTGAGAGGTATTAATGTAGTTTCAAAGGTATTTGTTGTTACAAGTTTAGCCATTACGTGTCACTATCTATATTTCTTTACATTGCTTGAATGGGTTTCAGTCTGTGTTAACCTGTGTACTAATGAATGAAAAAGATTATTATGGATGCTTACCTGGTGGTTATTTAAGGTTAGTTTTTATACATTATTGAGGGACAAATGTTTTGAAATAAGGGTAAACTTTAACTATTTTGTTTATAGAGTTACAGAGTTGTTTGAATTACCCTCCTTTTAATGGCAGGTACAATGTTTTTTACTGTAGTTGTTGACAGTTTATTTAATCCTCGATGAGTTGATAGAACCTATAAATTGTACTGGGAGCAGCTATTTGTTTTTTCTTTATGAGACACTCTGTTAAAAGTCCAATGGGTTTTGTAATATGGTTCTTGTTACTATTTCTTGTTATATTTACATTTTTCGTGTTTTGCTGGGATTTGCTTTTGAAGGTTTATATGGTTGCTTAGGTTTTGGAGTACTTATTGAACTTTTATTTTGTGTATTTTGTAAAGTTTTATGTGAGATTGTTACAGGACATGTTTAATTACACTCACTAAGTATGAAAGAGCTTTTAGCGATCAAAAAAAATGGTGGCCATTTCTTTTTTTTTCAGTGGGAGTTTCACCGCAGTTTAATACGCTGCCATGAAGCATCGCACTTGTTTTTGAGCAGGCATTACTTGCTCATTAATACCGTGCTGGAGAACAATCATTCTCCAATGCGGTACTAATGTCACAAATTTCCACTTTCTAAAGCTGTGTAATCTTAGTGCCATCAGTAATTGTAGGGTTGTATACCTTCCTGCATAAGGATGAGTGGGGTCCAACCCCCAACAACAATAACAAAACAATAGTTGGCATTTTTAAGTGGTTAATCTCATGCATTGTTGCCATATTTTCTATTTAAAAGCATAACTGATGACATCTGTTTCAACAGCATACTCATGGCATCACAATAAAAGTGCCTCAGGGCTCCAGTTATGAGGTGCTCTGAGATGCTTATATCAAACAACTGTGAACACATAGATGCAGTTTTAATACACATTGTACAATGGCATTTTATTGGTTTCTCACCTCAAGTTCCCTACAATCTCTTTTACACACACACACACACACACACACACACACACACACACACACACACACACACACACACGCACACACACACACAATTACCTTGTGCACACACCAAGCCATGAAAAAAAGCACATTATCACTCAGTATTTGACCTCATACAACTAATTCAGTCTGAAACCATCACTGACATTCCATCTGGGGGCTCTATTTCTAACCTAAGTCTGGATAGCACTGATAGTAAAGTCTCTTTGATTTTTATTTCCAATAAACATCTTTATTAAATTATCACATATCACATAGGCAATCTTACATTTATATAAATGAAAAGCAAACAACATTGACACCACTTTAGTTGCAAACATTATACATCACAGACACCATTGAAACAACTGTAGTTGCAAACATTATACATTACTTATAATCTATCCAGTCATTGTCAGTTAAGCATTACATGGCTCATTCAAATCCTGCCTCTTAAACCTCGTTCCTTCTCTGCCCTATAATGTTCTCACAATTCTCAGTTTTTTCTTTGTAGTTTGCTTCTTCCCTTTTCTAAAGATCCCAATTCCACTTGTTTTATCTCTATTACTATATTCACTACTTCTAGTAAAGTTGGTCTAGACTTTGATTTCCATTTTCTAGTAATTGCCTTTTTTGGCAGCCACCATAATTAGACTCAGCAGAGCTTTACTGTGTCTAGGCAATTCCGATTCTGTATCATAGCTCAAAAAAATTGTCTCCCCAGTCAATCCAATCTGGTCTCCCAGCATTTCTGACAGAGTGGTCCAGAGAGAATCCCTAAAGTCTATCAGCTCATTACACTCCCAAAAAATATGTTCCAGTTAACTCTTTCTTGCCTATCACATGTCCAACATTTGCTATCCACCTAAGGAAAAATTCTTTGGAGTCTACTTGTGGTATAAAAATACCTTGGTTCATTTGCCAGTTTTCTCCAATAAATTCCACCCCCCTCTTACCTATTATCTGTATCCCTAACCACAGTCATCCCTATTGGCAGAATCTCTTTTCTCCATTCTCGTACTGGTTTAGTTCTTAGAATACTCCCTCTTATTTTATGAATATAATACTCTGTATGAGATTTGTTGTTCTCCTTAACAGTCTGCACCAAAAATCCCAACTTCTCTTTATTTCTTGAGCTTCCCCCATATCATCATAAGGTCTCTTTGATTTTATTATAAGTGACACAAACATGACTTCTACGTAGGGAAATGAGCAACTAATCAAGGCACATATAACAGTACTTTTTACACATTAGTTGTTTTGATACTTTATATTTATAGTTGAATTTTGTTGTAACCAGACATTTTAGTTATGGGTGCCCTTCAAAACTATATGTAGAAATTATTAATTCAGGACTATATAGGACTATATAGGACGCATACACTTAGAAGAATAATTCTTACCTGAGGAAATCGGTACAGCCCTAACACATGAGCCATTTGAATGCACGCCTGAGAGCTTCCATCACCAACGATGCCCAACATGTGATTGGCTGCCTGACATCTGTAATTAGGAATAAAATGGTCTTGCTTTCCAGAAAGCTGAAACATCATACCTTTCAAAGCTCTTGCCTCTGCATTGCAAGAGTCATAAATTTCATACCCCAAGGATATGTTTGGTAGAAGATTAGGGTTCCGATTAATTTCCTGAACTGTGAAGATCAGGCTTTGAAGCCAGCGATATCGTCTTAATGCAAACCTAAATAATGCCATAAAATTCATTAAATAGTGTAAGTTAAAAACTTTAACAGACTGGACCAAAAAGTAAAGAATGCATTAGACAATTATAAACAAGTGCCAAAACTAGAGGTATAGTTGTTTTAAGTATATGATGTACAGACAAACTAGATACAAATCCGTTATCTAGATAACTCTTAAAAGATTCTTATCACATAGCAAAGGGACTTCTCTCTATTGTAATGCCATGCTTTTAGCTTTAGAAAGCACAGTGAGGATCTTTTCTTTGGTTATAACTGATAGAGGGTATTTCCTGGGGGGTAACCAGAGATGACAGTGGGGTGAAATTTCTGCTGAATTTATTGACCATCTAATTAGTTTCTTGCTGGGTACAGGTGCTACCATCTACCATTAACATGGCACATTTTGAGTGTTGCCCTTAAGATTGCAGACATAACTGAAAAATGCCTTATAATTATTCCTTACTTGGGAGACTATTTTTGCCTCAAAGTTGTTTTTTGAAAACTTAACTAGTCCTCAAGTTACTTGTTTAGGCTAATGAGAGAACATTTGCCCTGTTGTGCACATCCTCTTCTATTTCGCAATAGGATTTTCTTTCTTTCTTTTGTTGTACAACTTATTTATACCAGGGGTCCACCATAGTGGTTTGTTTTTGCAGTTTGATCTAGGTTTATTTTGGTTTGGTACTGCCATTTCTGTATAGCTGCTTATGTAGTTATACAGATCTTTTGTGTACACCTCCACACAGGCTTCCATATTTTCTGGGTTTGGGGGAGCTAGGAAATTAGGTGTGACATCACTTAATATGAGGTTGTCAGCCTTAGAAAAGTTTTTAAATGTTCTGACATGCTTCACTACTAATATTTCAGCCCATGGGTGGGATTCATAAATAAAAGACATTCTCTCTTCAGTGTTTTATACCACACAAATTACAGATGCATCCACCCTATAAGCATAGTGGCATATAGGTGCAACCAGTACCCCCACAATTACTGTATTGAATCACAACACTAAACAGGTAATGTTAAATGTGATTCATATTTAAGCACAGCCTGGATAACTGGATGGGAAACAGAAAATACACCCCAGGCATTCCACATGTGTCCCTGTTGGACAGGGACTTTGGATGCTGACTTGTCTAAACATGGGCTAAACTCTCGGCTAGGCCTATAAAGGCCTCAGGGCCAATAGCCTAGTAACTTTCTATGATCCTATATACAGATGATTTTGAAATAAATGAGAATAAAGCTTGGTCACCATGCTTCAGGAGGTGAAGTACAAGACAGGTAATTCTATACATGTGGAAGACCATTAGCAAGGTACCAGGTAATCAAACATGAATAAAGCCCAAGTACAAAATGAGTACTATTAGAAGGCATAATCCATCTCTTATAGCTAACACTCAGTACATTTTTGATCACAGATATACATTTTTTTAATTAAAATGTCATGGTATTTGTCAATTTACTTTTTGTTGGTCCAGACACAAGTGCAGATGAACAGCATTGCACAATGTGCTTCCGGCACTTCTTTCTTTAACCAGGAAATCTGTCTCACCTCTGATGGCCAGAAGAGGTTGGGGGTTACTGTCATGACAAGCACCGACCACTTTAGAGCATTGCTGCTTTCCTCCACTTCAGCTAATGGTCAGTCCAAATCAGTCCAAACATATGGGATAAGCTATTTTGATTGTGGGAGGTGAGATATTCCAAAAAAATTGCATCAGATAAACATTGCTAGCACACCCTCCATACATACTGTGGTTTCGCAACTCTGTCCAGCAATCACCCTAGGTAGGCAATGCAACTCAGAAAAAATTGCAGCTACTTCAAGGCTCAGTACCTGTCTTCACCTGATTGTCCACTGTGTGCCTCAATCTGCACAATATGATTAACAGGTCAGTTGGAAACCTGGTCCAAGCAGTTTTACTACCAAGTGCACTTATGTACATACTGAGGTTTGGACTTGATGTTTCTATAGGGCAACCAAGGACCTGCGTACATGTTAGGAAAACCATTCACCATGCAGGTTTCAGATCTGAAAAAACATGTTTGTTGCAGCCACAGTCTTTCAAATATGTCTTCTTGTGATCCTTGAATTTTTCCTCTTGAGCTACATAATCAGTGGGTGTTATCCTATAATGTACTGTTGTCACTTTCTCTAAGATGGAAAAGCGGTCCAGATAGCTATTGGTGCATGTGCACAATTACAGTTATCTCTGAAATGTGCAGTGCCACTAGCATGACCCAGCTATGACACCCATTCTGCTATCAGCCAGACACTGATTTAGCTAACACTTTTCTTCTCATTCCCATATATTATCAGCTTATGAGCAGGGGAGCATGGTGCAACCTGCCAATCACTTGCTGTGCCCAGGCAGAAAATTGAACCTGGATCTAACACTTAATGGCATATTGTTTTGTAATGGTTTAAACTGTGGACTTGGAATTTTTCAGTTCTTAGGGTGTTAATATGCTGTGCAGTAGTTTTCTGCCACCTCTTAATTTCTGCTGACATAAACTATTAAATTTATGGTACAAACCTTCAAAATTTAGATTATTCTGGAACGCAGATCAATATTGACCAATTAATTAGTATGTATGCTTTTACTCAAGCTACTAGGTGACCAGTACATTATTTATAAAAGTTAGTTCAGCATGTCTGAGTTACTAAAGAAGAATGTTTTTACTCTTGTTTCTATTACTTCCCATCTGCTATTAAGGGACAGTGAGTGCAATCATCTGCATGGATCCTAGTGAAATATCCTTATTTGCAAATCATTGCTGATGCAGGAAATTAGTCTCTACAGCCCATTACTCATATACAAGGCCACTTCCAAACGTTGTGAGTTTTTATCATAGTCTTCACACACAATTCACATTTTGTTTTGTAAATTATGTCCTTATCTACATTTTATTAACATTTTATTACTGCAGTAAGAATAATGGCATTATTTTCAAGACATGTTGTACTTTATGGAAAGGAAATTCTCAATATATACATTTTAAGTGATCTACTATAAAGTTGGTCTCCTCAATCTTACTTATGTGATGGATTTCGTTAATTGCTTAAATATTCAGTTGAAACAAAATGTTTCAGTGACAAAGACAATTCCACAGTAGGTGGAAAGGAGGTGAAAACTTTTAGTTTTATTTTGGTAAGAGTTAAAAGAGGTGAAAATGTTACTAATGCAGCACTGGAGACAGAGGTTCATTCTTCATGTCTGATAGATTCCCATTCTGTCATTGCTTCACATTAGGGATTATAATTTAATTTAATGAAAAGTGGTGCAGAACCCATTATTTATTGCGCATGGCTTTATAGTAGATGAGGCATGTTTTGAACTTCCTGCAGCTTTTTTTGGCCCAAATGAGAGTACACAGTCAGAGTGAAAAGCTGGAGAAGAGTTTATAGCAATCTTTTTATATTACTTCTATTGTAAAAGGGGGAAAAGTCCTGTTGGGCCATGCTTTGTTACATGGATATTGGATACATTTGTATGTTTCTTGAAGGAATTATTTGGAAACCAACATGTTTGTAGAATACTACTACTGAGGACTCTGTGAACCATACACACACATATATATAAATATATATATATATATGTATATATATAAATATATATATATATATATATATATATGCATATATGTATTTAGTGTAATTTTTCTCCATTGTTTTTTGACTAAACAGAAATGATTTATAGTATTAATTTTAACATACTATTTTGCAGTTTGGATTTATTTGTTTATTTCACAAGTTTCTTATTTTAACTGTAATGTGGGTGGGCAGTTATTTGCTCTTGCTTGGCATCTTCCACTTGTTTGGCTTATTTTTCAGTTTTACACTGAACACATTATAGTGGTTTGATTTGTTTAATGATAGGTGGCAATCAGCTGAGTATTTTCTTGTTTCTGCGTGTGCTTGTGTATGTGTGTGTCTGTATTTTGTGTACTTTTAAACTAGTGCTGTCTTGTCTGAGGTTAATGGTCCAGGTATGTGAATGTTTAGCTGTGGCTTTCAGATGAGGATCTTTACATACATGTTCTACAATGGGCCATGTTCAGGTTCAAGGTGATGTAATCCAAAATTACTACTGTACATCAGCCCCTGTTAAACTAGTTAACCTAGATAAGCAGAATTTATCACTATTATCCACAAGAGAACACTTAGGGTCTCAAAGTTTGTATGATACACAACAACCTAGAGTCACAATCAGCTAACGCAGAGGATGAATGTGATGTTGATTGATTTCTTGTGTTTGTGTAAGTTGTATGTACAAATTGACCAGTATGCTACTATTTATACTTTAGTGTAGATATAAATATATACTTAGCATGTCTGGTGATGCGGGGGGGGGGGGTTATAATTTTGTTACTCTTTACTTTGTTATATCATCTCACATCCATCTTCAGATGCTGTTTTTTTTTTCCTGTACACAATCAAAACTGCAGGCAGTATGGAGAGATCAAACTCCTGTCATGCTGCATGAAAGTGCCATGGGACATGGTGACTGATAAATGAAGTCACAGAAAGTAAGATGACAGATAACATTTTGGATTCAACTCAGGATACAGCACCCTAAACCCAATGTTTGGAGTGAGACAGAGTGGATAAGACACTAGAGATAGGAAAGAGTCCAAATGGACATTTCAGACTCTGAGAACGTGAATGACAAGGTTTCAAGAAAGCTGATTTGGGCAGACCTGTGATGGTGGAAAGTCCCAAAAACACTCGAAGAGGTAGTGCAGGAGATGTACAAGGATCCAAGTACAAATGTACAAATAGTGTTTAGACTCGTGGGGGGGGGGGTTCTCAATAAACCTTTGTGTGCATTAGGGCTCAGCTCTGAGACCATTACTGTTTATACCAGTGATGCACTACATCAACAAACAGGTTGGAGGACACAGATCAACAAAGCTGATGTATGCAGACAATGTGGCATTACAAATAAAAATGCTGGCAGGCAGAGTTTCACAGACACAAATCTCTCAGGTGATGATAAACGATAAACCAAAGGTGTATTTAATGATAAAAATCCAGAAGAAAAACAAATAAAATGTGAGCACTTTCATTAAACAAGTGTTAACTTCTTCAGGCCAAGAAGAAGTTAAGACTGGTTTAATGAAAGCGCTCACGTTTTATTTGTTTTTCTTGTGGATATTTATTATTAAATACACCTTTGGTTTATCATCACCTGAGTGATTTGTGCCTGTGAAACTGCCTGCCAGCATTTTTATTTATTTAGTTTGTTTTGCTGTTTCTGTTTTTTTGAATGTGGCATTACAAGCAGAATCAACATGAACTTCAGCAAATTTTTGGGGAATGAATGCAAAACTGAAATCACACAGGAAGAAACTGAATACAGACAAGACAGCTGTCATAGACAAAATGGGGGAAATCATAGGAAGCTGAAAACTGAGACAGAAGGCAAAATAGTAGAAAGTTTAACAACTTCAAGTATCTTGGATGGTTGGTTAAGGAGAAGGGAGGTCTGAATGAGGAGTTCAGTGTTAGAATCAGAGTAGCTGCAGCCAACTGGCACAGAGTATCAGGGTAAGTATATGACTAAACAATGCCAAAGAAACTGAAAAGTAAGGTGTACACAACAGTGGTATTACCAGTACTTCTGAATGTTACAGAAACATGGGAGGTGAAGGTGGAGCAGTTGAAGAAGTGCCTGAGACAGTTGTTTAGATGCACTCTGTGGAAGAGAAGAATAAAATGTTGGCATCAGATCAGAAGCAAAACTAGCTCCATTTGTACAGAAGGTCAAAGAGAACATATTATAGTGGTCCGGGCATAAGTGCAAGAATATAGAAGATTATTTGGTGAAGTTAATTTGAGAGAAACAGGAAAAAGCCAAGAGAAATGAGGATTTCCAGCAAGGAGATGGATGTATTGCATGATGTGTTGCATGAGGGAAGACCTGCAACATCCAAGCATTACTCTCTAAGAAGGTAGGACAGTAGTACTGAATTGAGAGAGGTGGCAATGGTTCATGAGACACCCTGACATTATGTAGAAAAATAGTAAATCTCAATAAACTCTTCACTGCTTAAGGTCACTCTGTGAGAAGAAGTAAACTTATGAGGTAAAAAATTCCAGAGCACACCACCACGGAATAATTAAATTTAAAATCAGACTTTTCATAAACAAGGACTTTTTGATAAAAAAAAAAAACTGTTGAACCTTAAAGATGATAAGCACTTTCGGCCTTATCCTTAATCAGATCAGTAAAAAAACAGCTCATGATTCATGAATTAAAACTCAGATTGACCAATCAAAATCATTCTTTCTAGACACGGCCTCCTTCATTGACGAATAGGAAGTATCCAATCCACTCTCTAGACCACAAGACATACCTCCATTTTCATCCAATTAGGAACAACTTCTTTCTACCATAGGAACATCACATCAAGTTCACATCAGCTGATCATAAGTTCTCTTTCACGGCATTTATTTTTTTACCCAGCCTGCTCTAATTTATTTCTTACCTGATAGTACTACACAACAAAACCTCTTTTTCCTACTATTAACAGTACATAGGCTTATTCTGTTAGAGTTTACTGATTGTTTATGGACTGTGCTTGACTCTGGGCTTGGCTCCCCGCTCCGTTCGCCCTCGCTTCACTCGGGCTCACTTTGCTCCCCTCCCACCCACCCACCATATAATTTCCTTTATAGATAACTACTTTGCACCTCACACAACAGACACCCACCTCTTCCTAACTTTCACTCCACAATAGACTATACCTCAACCCTCTTGCTGCTGCAACAAAATATTCTAACTTCACCCCCTACTGGTGATATGTATCTGGTATATATTATTATACCATATGTAATAGACCAACAAACTATACCCCCATGCATTTTATTAACTAAAACACCCTACAATATGTATTCCTCGAACAGTAAAATCTATGAATTTCTAACTACACCCATCCTATTACTGCCTCTCCTACTCCTCCTCCTTATACTCACATCACTTAACATCCACTTACACCCCAAACATACCTCCCCTACAAACCCAAATTGCTGTAGCCATATAAATAATCATCAAACCTTCGCCATTTTTCCACCTATCTTCTCATTAAATACTCCCTTACCAAAAATACACTTACCTAACACCAAACTCACCCCTACCAAACACAAAACCAAATACTACACCCCCACTGCTAATATGCTCAAACACATCTACCTCCACAAAAACATTCGCTTAGCTGGAGACATCCATCCCAACCCTGGTCCAACACACTCCACTGCTAGCCCTCCTAACCCCAAAGTCAATAATCTCCCAAACAAACATCTTTCCTTCTATTCAATAATCACTAGGAGTATTCTGAACAAAGTAAGTGAAGTACATGCTTGGATGTCTCAACATACTCCAGATATCCTTGTTCTGACTGAAACCTGGTTGAAATCCCAACACCAAGACATAGAGATCTTGCCCTCTGGTTATAGCATACATCATCTAGATCGACCATAAAGGAAAGGTGGAGGCGTTGCTATCCTAAACTCTAACCACCTTACCATTTCTAACTCTACTTTTACATCCCAAGCCTTCTCCCCAGCCGAAATTTCATCTGTAAACCTAAATATTAATAGCCATTCCACTATTGCCACTGTAGCCATTTATATTCCATAAGGTGATAACATCCCCCTATTGGAAAATATGCTTGCTCATATCTCCCAACACATCCCAAATGAAACTATCATTCTTGGGATGTCAACATTAACTGTCTATCTCTCTCCTCTCAAAACTCCTCATAACACCTTAATCTCTATGGCTTTACTCAACTCATCTCTGATCCTACTTATTTGAATAACTCCCATACAGCCTCATCTCTCCTTGACTGGATTCTTGTCTCACACCCTTCCAAATACCATAACCCTGAAACACTACCAAATACCCTAAGTGATCACTGCCCAATAAAAATACTCAAATACACATCCCATCAAGCTAAACCTCAAAGATTTATCAAACATTGAAAACTGACAAACTTTAATCCTGAAACTATCAAATCTTTATTATCAAAAGTGAAGTGGAATCCCTTTAAAACTACTCCCCTTGGATGAAGCTATCCACTTTTTTAACTCCACTTTCCTTAGTATTTTAAATTCTCTGGCACCCCGTAGGACATTCCTCATAAAGTCTAGCATATCCCCCTGGCTGACCGTAAACACTTGTGCACTACTAAAAAAAAAAAAAAAAGACAAAGCATGGAAAATTTGGATTAAAACTAAACATCAACCAAACCTCCAGAAATATAAAGAACTTAAAGATCTTGCCAAAAGTCACATAAATAAAGATAAGAAAAACTTCTATAATAATCCATCTTCTTCCTTTAAATCCAACCCTAAAAAGTTCTGGCACTCTGTAAATCAAATGCTACACCCAGGTGCACCAGTCTCCCCTAACCCCCATCCTGACAAAATACATGAGGAAACTGCCTCCATATTCAACAACTACTTTATAGACTCAATATCCAAATTACTAAATCTAGACACAAACCATCCCACCAACAATAATAGATCTAATAGCTCAAACTCTTCCATCACTAGTAACCCTACCACTACCTTCTCCCTCAAACCTGTCTCCACTAACTATATTAAGACTCTACTATCTAAATTAAAACCTTGCTCCATATCTGTAGACAACATTTCCTCTGCATTCCTTCAGGCTGCTGCTGATGTTCTTGCTTTCCCAGTTTCTATTCTAATAAACCGCACTATCATGGAATCCACAGTCCCTTCCATCTGAAAGCAATTTTATACCCTTCCAATACACAAAGGAGGAAACTCCATAGATGTAACTAATTTTAGACCTATAGTCATACTCTCACCACTCTCCAAAATTCTGGAAAAATGTATACACAATCAGGTCTTACACTAACTTCTGGAATAAAATCTACTCACACCTACCCAACATGGCTTTCATCTCAAACACAGCACTACTACAGCTCTACTGTCTTTCCTAAACTCTGTATCACTAGCTAGAGACAGTAACAAACTTATTTCCTGTCTCTTCATTGACCTCTCTAAAGCCTTTGATACAGTCTCTCATAAACTCCTTCTCCTTAAACTAGCAAACTTACAGTTCTCGCCATCCACCATATCTTGGTTTAACAGCTATCTCTCTGGTAGACTCCAATCAGTCAAATGGCTCTCAGATTTCTCCCCTCTTTTTCCTGTTAAAACAGGTGTTCCATAAGGCTCCATCCTTGGGCCACTTCTTTTTAACATCTTTTCCAACCTTCTCTACTCTTCCTGAACTGGATGCTCACTCATATAATACGCAGATGATTCTACACGTATCACTACTATCGAATCACCAACTCAACTAAAATCACACACACAGTCCTCTTTTAACTCTGTAGAAAACTTGCTATCTGAAAAGCAACTTATCCTTAATCCAAAGAAAACCAAATTACTACTCTTTCTCCCTAAAACCTTAACCACATAAAGTCTTCCTTCTCCATATTGTCACAAAATAATACTCAAATACAGGTGGACACCAGTGCAAAACTCTTAGGTGTTACTATTGATGATAGACTAACCTTTGATTTACATGTCAATAATTGTATCCAAAAACACATCTCAAGCTAGGTCTCCTCTATAGAAACAAAAAATATCTTACCAAAACAGCAAAACTAACCCTTTCAAATGCCTACATCTTACCCACTTTACTCAGTAGCTCCTAAAGTCTCACCAGTCTCAACACTGGACTATAAACAAGTTAGAAACAACTTACAACAGGATTGCCAGATTTGCTGCCCCAAATTCCATCACTGTCTCTCACTAAAATAACTAAATTGGCTAGAATTACCTAACCTGCTTCAGTATAATCAGTTTCAGATTATTCACTCCATTCTCTACAAACCCTCTTTCTGTCCAACTATCTCATCTCTAATCTCTCATTACCTACCCACTAGATTACTCCACTGTTCTGAACAAGGCCTACTAAAAATCTACAAATCCAGGACCAAAATGGGTCACCTAGTCTATAGCTTTAACCCTTCCAAGGCCTGGAATAGTCTACCACTAGATATAAGATCCCTTGAACATCCCAGTCAATTCAAAACTGCTACAAAAAATACCTTCATAAAAAATGGACATGCCAATGTAATTATCCCCCGTAAACACTCCACTATAACCTTCTCCTTCCCTTCTCTCTTCCTTCCCTTCAATAAACAAACTTACTACTTTATCTTCTCCTCTTGTTACATCGGTGTATATAATATGTAATTATGAATGTATCCCTCTGATGAATGCATTTCTATATGTATTTCATTTGCCACAGAGTAATGTATGACACTGTAATGCAGTAATGTGTGGTACTGATGAATGTATTCTATATGTATTCAGTATGTAAAATTTCTATTTTTTTGTTGGAGCTTTTCTCCTTGGGCCTCCACTGTAAACGGGCAATTGTAGCCCAGTTGGACAAAGCCGGTCAACAAATATAAAATAAAAATAAATAAATAAAATGACCATGTATGATGTAGGATTAATCATTGCCAGACCAGGAATTAAACACTTGATAGGTACTACAAACTGTTAGAATGATGCCAAAAGCTGTACACTATCATTTCAGTTATTTGTTTATATATGATAACAGTGGAACTAGAAACAGATTCATACAGATATAAGGTTAAAACAGAAAGAAGTGTTGAAAACATAATACAATGTAGAAACTCAATAAGATGTAGCATGCACACTAGGAAGTGTATTTGGCTAGTAACTGGAAATCAGCAAAAAATAAAACATAAAAATAAAAGGAAAATATGAGTTTATACTAATTTTTAAACTTTGCATCACTTGTGCTTCTAAGATGTACAAGCAGACAGTTCATAAAAAATGGTACATTTGTCTAGTAGTATTCTGAAATCAGCATATATCAGACTAGAAGGTGAAAAAGGAATAGAAGAGTATGTCTACTAATGCTACAACCTTCTGTCACACACTTGCTTTCTATGGAATTACTAGCATGTCAGAAAGTCACTACACCAGGCTAGCACTCAAAAATCTGAATGCAGTAAAACATGAAAGAATGAGAAATATGGTTTCCACTACTGTTTGCCTTACTCAGATGCCTTCTATAGGTAGAAGCCATGTTATAAAATTGTTGTACTTGGCCAGGATTCACAGTCACAACAGAATAAAATATTAAGAGAAAGTAAGAAAAAACTCTGTTTAGTAATGTTTTAAAAGCCTTGTATTACTGATGTGTTTTGTAGAGTAGCAGCAGCAGTCAGGTCATAAAATGCCTGAAAGACTACTATTCTCAGTGGGTAAAATGTACAGATTAAACTAGCAAATGGCTCACAGGGAGAGCTGTACTTAGCACAACTGCAATTTGAGATAGAATTTGGCTACCCCCCCCCCC
>NC_056745.1:1233490386-1233634070 GCF_019279795.1 Protopterus annectens
GGATGATGAACTAGAGATGTACTGCACCCATCACATCAGTTCTGCCAGCTACAATGAACAAACAACTGAAATCAATTGCAATCTTAACTCTATGCAGCAAATCCCAACAAGTACCTGTTATCATGCACAGTCAGTTAGTGTCATGCCTAGCTATTGATCTAATCTGCTGTTGATACAATGTTATAACTCCTCTTTTCCTATAATCCTAGAGTGTTATTTGGCTGCCTTTATATTATCCAGCAAAATTATGCCTTGACTTTGGATAACTTTTGCAATTCTCTATTTTTTCTAATATTAGTAAAACTAAGCTCTTCCCTTTGTCTGCATCCTCTACTACTTCATGGTATTCCCTGTATTTTTTACCAGCTGCATTATATGTTCACACATTGCATTATCTCTCCTCATAAGTTTTGCTGTTATTTTTATACTGACCACTCCATTGTGGCTTTTCACATTACTATTTCTATTCTGCCAAAGCTGTAATATGTAAATGTTCCATGTTTTAATGTTACTTTATTCAAATAACGTTTCTTTGCTCTTTAGGACATGTAGATACTAGTGACTTGGTGGGCAATCTCCATTACCAAAGAAAAATAAAAAATAGGCATACAGTTAAAGTTTGGTAATATCCTTTTATTACTAGGTATGCAGTAGGGTGCTCATATACATTTTGGAAGTCATGTTTTTTTTTTTTTTTACATCGTATCTAAACTGAAAACGATCATAAATTGTTGTTAGCAGTCTCAGAGAGGTAAACTTTATCCACCAAATCATGTTGCTGTAAAATAACTTTTCAGTGGAAAACTGGTTTTATTTACTGTCCCTGAAGTTTGGCAAACTATATTTTTTCTTTAAGCCACAGCAATTTCAGAGTTTGTTATCTAATTAAGGGGGTGAAGGGGAAAAGCTAGACATGGGGTCCTTTAACAGGCTATAAGCTGATGGTTGTTTCTGTTAAGGGTAATCTGGACTTCTGTGAGTTCAGTTTTTGGATCTATATGCATCTGACTGGAAGCAATATGATCTTTAACAAATGCTGGCATACCTCCTAAGTTGTCCCTGGACCTGAACGCATGCTAAGCACAGCATTTAGGTATGAAGAGATTGCTTTTCTTCTCATAATTGAAACAGTTGCATTATATTGCCTACCTGTCAGGTATTATTCAGTCCCATGCAGTGCACTCATCTAGGAAAGTATCAACATATAGAAAAACAGCTTCTTCATAAGTTAGTGGTGTCACTGTTGAAGCTGGTTTCAGCATTACAAATAATAGTGATTCCTCCATACAAAAAAGAAGAAATGAAATGGTATAGTTCACTAGATGAAAGATGGAACAATGACATTTGATTTAAACTTAACATATCAATATAAATCAAGATGAGTGTGGGACCTAAGCTTGGTTCAGACCCAGCTGAATAAAAAATGGTTATGATTGTAATGCACTTTAGTATATTCCTTGAATTTTTTGAGTATAACAAAAATAAATGTGTCTACTCCTTTTTATACATTTTATATTTCACAGTATCACTCCTTCTTATCTCATCACAAGTAGTTCTGGGAATTTTGGTTATGTACCAGGTAACAGTTTCTTAAAAAGCATTTGGACTTTTGATAAACTACATTTGATAAAACATATTCATGGAATTTAGCAAACAGATGCTTTAAAAATGCAAAGTTTCTCCACAATTTTATTTATGTTGCGCGTTTCTGACACTTCCATTCTTTTGTACTAAGCCGACATAAGTACATTAGGTTGTGATTCATGATGACAGGGTCTGAAACATTGTATAGGTGAATAATGGCAGGACAGTGACACAGCCACTGTAGGGACAACAGAACAGCTAGAATGCAATAAGTGCTGTTGTGAAATAGAACCACTTTGCACACAATTAATACATGGACACTTCAAATCAAGTATCTTGGTCAATGTTCCAATGTTGAAAGTTTTATTTTTCTTCAAATCTTGGTTAAAAACATGGTCACAAATGTTAGCATAGTACAAAAAAGGAGTAGTCTGTAATGGGAAGTTTACAAAAGTTATTCCAGAGAGGGACTTAAGATTAAAGGGCTTCTCTAATAAATGCAAGAATAAGAATACTATATATTGTTAGAATGCTATAGTGTTGGTACACTGAAATTTAGTAATTGTCTCATCAGAGGGGGACGTGAGTAGGGACATAACATACACAAAGGTGGATATGCTTAAGAACAGTAGAGGGATTCAGTCACTGGCACCAGGCTAACCACAAAGTCACAGAATCTAACCAATGATAGATAGGTGTCCCTAATGGGTCATAGCAGGGTACTAGGGAGAGTAGGTTCATGTCTTTGGCATATGATCAGGGTCAGGGGTTCGATAAATGCATATTAATGGATGGGGGACAAACTGCTGGTTTAGGAAAGTTAGTAGATAGGGTATGCTGTAGGATTACCTGGAATATTCTATCATATATCTGAGACCAGCAATGGCTGTGTTCATAAATCCCATATAGCCAGCTGCTACATGTACTGAGTTGTATTTAATGTAATTTTGGTGTTGTGATACTGCTGAGTGCAGTCATATTTCATTTGTTTCCTTACTCCTTTCCTTAGCTTGAGGTTAGAACCTTGAAAAAATTTAAGAGATTTGTGAATACTAACTAAAAGTATTGTACAGCAACTATATTATTGTCTGGCTTTATTACACGCATCATACTCAACTATTCATAGCATTACAAGTAATAACAGAACTGTGATAAAACCTGGAGACGTTAACATCACAGGTGGCTGAATCCTATTTTATTCAAAATAGGTTGCACACTTACCTTTGGTACAAAACGACTCTGCTTTCTATTCCCGCACAAGGTAGATTGATAGCTGACACTGAGAGCACATAAGGGGTGTACTGCACTCCTACATATACCATCCGTTGGAAGAGACAGTAAACTGAATCCCCATCTGCTTGAAATGGTGGTAGCTCAGGTGGATGCAAAAGATCACATGGCAGCTATCAATAAAATAGTTTTTTTTCTCTAATTCCCTGGAGAGATTTTTCCTAGTAGTAGTATAAACACCACTTATTTGTGCATGTTTTAGCAAAAGGACCTATATCAAAAATGTTAAAAATGACCATCCACTCCAAACATACTATAAGATTATAAATGCTAGTCGAATTATACAAATAGCAAATTTTGAACCATTCAACAAAGTATGGGACCCACTATGGATTAAAATATATTACAATAATCTATTATCATGTAATTTAAATCCTAAAGCAGTACCCTTTTTGAATTCTAAGACTGTAAAGTATTCTAAGGTCGTTCCCATAATCATGAGAAACACACTAATATTTCAAAAGCTGCTATCCTCCCTAAATCTTAAAAATACTTTGGTACTGGGACAACCAATACACCGTAATCCTAATATTAAACTAAATAATACCATGATAAACCTGACTCAGTACCCCAAATTCAAAAACATTACCATATGTGATCTCTATCAGGTCAAAAGCCTTTCAATTGAAAACATTAGGCAAAGATTTGAAGTAAATAAAAGTTATAACACCATAATCAACCAATTAACATTCCTGATTAACTCAATTACTATGAATGTTAAACTAGATAACCAAGACATGCAGCCATATCAACAAATTATTAACCCGTTAGTTTTGAGATCTAAAATGTTATCAAATACCTATAGATTAATAACAAAAATTAAATATCAAGATGCACTTCTATAGTCAAAATTTTGGGAATAGAAAAATAATAGCACTGTTGAACAAAAATGTGCTGCAATTGAGCTTACATTGGAAATACCCCCCCCTCAAAAAACTAATTTCCACCCAAATTATGATTAATGACAATGCTTATCACACACCACTTTTTCTAAGTAAAATTAATCCCTCACACTCTTCTTATTGCACCATATGCCAAAACAGCATTGCAGACACTCTTCATATTTTTTGGAGCTGCAAGAATGTTTACAAATTATGGTGTTCGTTAAGAGCCAAGTTAAAAAAGGGATACACTAAATCTACCCTGTCATGGGAAATAGCAATTTTACATGTATTCCCTACCAATTTTTCCTATGAAAATAAACACATCATAGTCACACTGTGTGCAATGATGAAATCATACATAGCCCAAAACTGGTTAGATAGAAGTAAAATCATATGGGAAGATTTTAAAGGAATGGTTATAAAGTACTTATTAGCCAGTAAACTAATTACAAGAAGACAAAAAAATATCCTACTATCAGAAACATTGGAAAACACTTATAAAAATCTTAGGTCAAACAGATTTATGAACAAGGGACTACAACATCAATATTATTCCATGTAAATAAGGGAAACTAAAGATATTTGGTATTGTAAAATGTTTACCCACAACAACAATGGGCAGGTCATGGTAATACATATAAGATGAACATTTAAGGTGACATCAATGTATATAGTGTACATAGTTAGTACAAGATATAACGTATGTTAGGTAGGCTAGAATGTCTTGATGCAAGTGTTTTAATGTCAGGTTTTAATATGTTGTATATTATCTCTGTGTAGTTTTCTGTATTATAGCTCAATATGAACAGCTTGATTGTTAGTTAATTTTGCATATTGTTAGTTTAACACTGATGGTTCATGTTTATATATACTTTATTGGGATTACTACAACTTTATATTCCGAGTACCTGTTCTTATATTTTTCTGTGATATTTTCTTGTATTAAAATAAAAAGAAAAAATGCAATTAAAATATATATGACAAAGAAAAAATAACCATCCACAGCAGTCAAACAAGTCACAAGCACTACTGAATATTATTTAGAATGTATCTAACCCACTTATTACTTTAAAAGATGATTATATTGTCAAAAATCATGACGTTTGTTTGCAGTGTCAAAAAAAGTATAAATATTAACCAACTCAAGAAATCAGTAAATACTGTAGAAAATTAACCATGTATGTAAGCTCTTATAGTAGTAGTCCATACAATTAATTTATGTTGGTAGGGTTAAACTTAGGATGGGAAGTGGCTTAAATACTAAAGAATTGAAAACAAAATAATGCTCTAAGTTTTCCTTCCTTTTTATAGAACCAGAAAAGAATGTTTTAATTCTTAGTAAGGTTCTCTTTAGGCTAGGTATATACTTATACTTTTTAGTGTACTGCGGAATCATTTCTGACCATGACTGCAGCTGAAACTTGTAGGAAAGTCATTGGTTTTCTTAGTGCTGCAGTTGTTACAGTAGTAATGGAAACTGTTTTCAAAGGCACTGCAATTGCTCTTTGATTAGTTTTATGTATATCTGATTTCAGGATCTATGCCTTCATATTAATGTAACAATAAGACCGTATTAATGAAGGATATAACCTGCCATTAAATTGTGAGACTTTCTTTCAATAAAATGCAACAGAAAGTTAACTCCTATTGGTTGAAAAAAATCATAGTTACAGTACCCTATCTCAGTAAGCTAGCAATCCCAGCTAAGACTTGTAGAGAAACACTTAATGAGCTTTATAAAAATATGTATCTTAATGTGCCTACATTTCACAATGAATGGGACTTGGAGCTGTGATGAATGACATTTCTGGTTCTTCCTTTTTAAGAAAAACTGGAAATATTCCTCCTATGATGAACTGCCCACTTTTCTTGTACTTCTCTATAGTCCAGCTTCTGAGTTTGCAGTTCATTCCTTCAACCTCTGAGGCGGCAAGGAAGAGCAATACCAGCAGAGATACCAAACAAGTCATCGCAGTTCCAGGTCTTCAGTTTTCAAAGATAAGTGGTAACTGAGAAATGGAAATTAGAAATAAATAATTAATTAATTAGAAAAATCTTAATAGCAAGCTAACATAGCATTGATGCACCGATACTGCTATTTTCTTAATAATACAAAACAAGTTTACTTCAAACTATTGTTCTTACATGGTTTTGGTGTGTCAGTAATACAACAATTAATTATGCATTTGTTTAATTTTTCAGCTATTTTTTTTTTTTTTTTTTTTTTGCTGTTTATTCCTTAAAGGTAAACACTTTTTTTTACAAGAACTATTCTGTAGCTTACTCCTAAAAGTGATTGCATTGCTTTCTTCTTAACCTGTGATGTGGAAAACCAGGAAGGAATAAATTCTTTAATACCAGCTCTTAATTCATGGCATATACTATTTGGTGAGTGCACTGGTAGCATTTGCAGGAAATGGTACAATGCCTCCTTGCTCTAAGTTACATTACTCAAGTTCATACTCTGAATGTGACATGTTGATCTAATGTCACATTGCAGCCTCCACATCAAATAACTACCAGAGACATAATTCATCTTCATCACTGGCGCTGTTTTCCTTATATTTATAGTTCTGTTTTCTAGATGTTTGGTATAAGTATGCAGTCGAGCATTTTGTACTAATAATTTAAATTAAGATATGCTTCACCCCCCCCCCTTTAACCATTCTCTCTCAGTGGGATTTCTGGTATGTATCACACTGGAACATTGTTATCCCTACCACAGTGATTTGGTATTGAGAGAAAATGAGGGAGAAATCACATCCATTTATTCACACAGTATTACTTTCAGATCCAAATGTGGCACAATCTATGCTAAATACTTGGTTGTGTCACTTTATTTTTTATTTTTTGTATCTTTATATAATTGCTTGGCACTATGAAATGTCAAGTTTCTTATGGCTACATTTTGTATCTTTATATATCTGCATTATGAAATGTCAAGTTTCTTATGGCCAGATGATTAAAAAAATGACGTGAATAATGCAGGTTAAACAAATACTTTACACACACACACACACACACACACACACACACACACACACACACACACACACACACACACACACACACACACACACACACACACGGGCACACACACACACACACACACACACACACACACACACACACACACACACACACACACACACACACACACACACACACACACACACACACACACACACACACACACACACACACACACACACACACACACACACACACACACACACACACAGTTTGCCTAATAAGTTTCAGATCTTTTATCTGCTATCCTTACTGTAAAGACAGATGTATGACTTTTTCTACAATTTGTTTACTGAAAACTAATTTGCTGGTACCTATGGTGTCTACAATCCAGCAACAGCAAGTCACAGAGAAAGAAGAAAAAAATAGTTTATTTTGGTCAGATCTCCTGCATCTCAGATTTTCAGTTTCGTGCTGTACGTGCCGAAATGTCATGTATGTAATTCCACTGCTGATGTCTGTTAAGGAAAGTTAAATAGGCAGCTGCAACAGCTTTGGTCAGAAAACCGTCTCTGTAACATGAGAAATGGAATTTTTTAGGCCACTCTGCATTTCTAAGTTGTGTGTCTGAAATAAAAATCAACATGTGGCCTTGCTGATGAAAGAGACACAGTAATTAACTTCTATGTATGGTTCTTTATAATTTCGTCTCGTTGTGTAAAAAGGTAGGTTTATATTTGCAGGAGAATCCTCAAACTAGGCTATAAGTAAATGCTTGATATAGGATAACAAATGGGGCTAGTGTAATAAATGGAAGTCTCTAAATGGTTCATGATCTCCCTTCAACCATTTGACTGTATGATTTAATAATGTAAGCAAAAGATATGAGTAACACAGACTTCCAAGAAACAGGTTTTAAGGCACAGTATTACAGCTTCTGTACATAGACGATATATACTATTCAGAATTATTATACACTATACTGCAAATATGGTGAATTTCTTCTCTGATTCCTGTAGTGTTTGACAACCACTGTTTATTTTCACCATTCCTAAGCAGTTTTATCAGTGATGCTATTTACAACAACCGTATTCTTATGTCATTTAAACTGTACCTCCAGGAAACCTGCCATTTGACTTGCAATTAAGTGATACTCAGAATGTTGTGATGTTAAAAGATTAGGGAGAAGGTGAGGATTATGTTTTTTCTTTCTGCCTTTTCTCTGAGTTTGTATGATGTTGGAGCTTGTGTGTGTGTGTGTGTGTGTGTGTGTGTGTGTGTGTGTGTGTGTGTGTGTGTGTGTGTGTGTGTGTGGGTGTGTGTGCGTGTGTGTGCACGTGTGTGTGTGTGTGTGGGTGTGGGTGTGTGTGCGTGTGTGTGCGTGTGTGTGTGTGCAGTTCAGGGGTATGGAGGCCCATCAGGAGGTACAGGAAGGCTTGCCTTCCTACATAAAATATGTTTTTGTCTGTTTTTTGACTTTGGAAGTGTCAGTCTTTAGAACTGTAACCACCTAAGGGTTTAGACAGTTCAGGTACACATAATCATCTGCTGATTACTAGACATGATTATTCATATTAAGTAAGTACTTCCTCATAGTCTATACTTAGTATTAGTTAAACATAACAAATCATGTATATTAGTTACATTTTTCATGTTCTTCACTGATGTGATCAGAATGATAGGAATCATTTTCTGTCATAACTGTAATTGTACCCTTAATCCATAATATAAGGAAGGAAACACATTGATTCTGTTACGACTTACCTGCAAACAGTATAATCATTGTTCTGTTAAAAATGCTGAAATGCAGTGTATGCACTAGTTAGTGGAACATCATATAAGATGCATTGAAGGAAGAAGTACAACATATACAGGACACAGAGAAAAGTAAAGGCACTCTACTTATATTTCCTTCTTAATTCCCTAAAGAAACTGAACCCAGTAATATACATTATGGCATACAATTTATGAACCCTATACTTTAACATTTGTAGGGCTGCAGTTAGTTTAGCAAAACATAGGCTTACAGGCTATTTCAAACTGCTGCCTACTCCCTTGATAAAATTATTGAAAATATTTGAATATATGTCCTTATCATCAATTCTGTTAACATATACCTCAGTGTGTATGACAGTACTTTAAACCTAAATAAAAAAAAACAGATGATAAAAATAAATGATGATTGTTAAATTATTGAATGTGAGTTTGCTCTGTTCTTATCACAAGTTCGCATCAGACTCCATGCCAGTTACATGCAGTTTAAATGCTTAGCTAAAGCAAATTATTAGTAAATTTAAGCAATATCTAACAGCTGCAACAAAATATGGTGTCCAGTTAAATGAAATAAAAATCAGTATCTCCAAAAGCAAAATACGTCCAAGTATACATTTCAAGAATAAATTGCTGAAGTATGTAAATTCTAACTACCTGAATATAAATGCAATTAGTAAACATAGTGCCCTACTTGGTTCTTAATCAGTGGCCTCCTTTTAAGCATATGTTTAGTTACTATCTAACTCAAAAATGCGCTTATGGTTGTGGAAGACTTGATCATTGACTGGATGATCACATCAGATCCTTTTTCACATCCAGTCATGCAGCTGTTTGGATTAGCATAGCTAATTAATACCACATACTTCAACAGACAAAACCTCAATAAGAAGGCACATGAATAAGATCCTAATAATAAAACCTGAACATGTTGCAATGGCTAATATATTGATGCTCAACATCAGTGACCACCTTCTGAAATTTGTTGTTTGGTATCAGGGCGCTGTCTGGAATGCATTTCATTGCTGATTTTTCCAGAAACATCAGGAGATATGATACCAGCGCTACCAAGTTCACACTTCTTAGTTTTGCATTTTGTGGGTGAATATTTTACTACCACTCTTCTGCCCATTCTAAACAACCTGGCCTCTATACGACAACAGTAGATCCAGTTCAGGTCCTAACTCTTGATCATATCATGCATTAAAATGCTAATGCCCCTTAAAGATAATACGCAATCAATACACAAAAATACTGCCTCTTTAGATAGACCAGAAATCTGAAAAGCAGTTATAGGCAATACTGTATTGACTATCAGAGTAAAAACAGAGTTACTCAAATGTTTTCTGGTCATGGGTGCAGTACCTGTTACACCCTGACAGATCAAAACATCCTTTTTTATTCCCTTTCTGAGTTCTGCAGGAGTAGGTGAACAGTTAACAGTCAATTTAACAGGAATATATTTATGATCACATCCGCTATTTCCACTCAAGCTGTTAACTCCTACACCCACTTTGTAAATACCCATCTCATTATTTAAACTGACAATGTCAGCCTTATCAAAAAAACGTAGTAAAGGTGAAAGCACACTGTCTGGCTACTGATTTTCTACTGTTCCATTTTTTAAAATGGCTGTTCCATTCATCTCCTTCCATATCACTGCTCAGATAAACTGCTCTGTACTTGACAGACATGCTTGTTAAGTATGAAATTCAGTGACAATATTCCATCTAAATAATAAGCAACTGCATATCTATGTCCGGTTTCTAAAAATTCAGAAACTGTATTATTTAGAGATAGAATCGATTGCAACTGGCATGAAGAAGGCATCTTGCAAATTGAATAATCCCACCTTCCTCATCTGTTGGTCCCTCTCAGAGTACATGACCCACTTGCAAATTTTCTGTTTGTGAATGATGTGTGGAAATGGCATCTGTAATGCCCTGGTCATACACCCCAGTTCAATAATTTCAAAACATATATTAGGCATCTCTTTACAACCTGCTATTAAATCCCTCATGGTTTCCCACAAATACTTCAGGCACCTGAATCAGTAAATTCATCCCAGTTCAACGCAAATATAGTGGAAAAGTCTGCAATAAATCTAAATTCTGAAGTTACTGAATCAACTAAACTAAAGCAAATGAACTTACAAAGCTTTTAAACTTCACCCAGCAAACAAGGCTAAGGTCAAAGCCATCTGAAAAGAACTCGGCAAACCTATCAAATGAAGCAAGGATTGATGTTAGATAAAAGCTGCCATGAGGTTGTGTGACAATAATAAGACCTTCTACAACCACTTCCAAACCCAAAAAAGAAACAATGTAGTTTACTAGAATAAAATCATATTACCATAACAGAGCCAACAGATATAGCTAACACATTTACATACAGATGTGTAGCAAATTTCTGTCAGTAAAGGGGACATTTATCAACCCTGCTTCCCTCCAGTAGGATCCCACATGACATTATATCCTAAAGGGTAATGTTTTCCCTCTTTAAGGTCATAAACACCAGTTTCCTGAGACTGCATATGACACTAGAATGTCTAAATTATGCAATTAAAAATGGCCTAGTATGGTCATTTATGCTCACTTTAACAGAACATTAAAAATTGGCAATATTTATTATATCTAGAAGTGGGCTATTATATTGTCAATCCATAAGGGAGGGATTTCTGCAGATTCAAGTAAGTATGAAATTGATCAGCCTCATAAGTGTATTGTGCAAGGTGACAGACAGATTCTTTGTGAAACTTGGATAGATACAGCAAACCTCATTCTAAATGACCTAACCAAATATGGTTCTGTCAAAGATAGATGTAGTATGCTTAACTTCATCAGTTAATATTGAGAATTTGACCATCATACCGACTAAAGGTATATTTGCCCATGCAACTCACCTCGATGTGGTTAAAGTATTCAACATTATACATCAAGATTGAATTTTCTTTCTTTCTTTCATCTATTTATATATTTGGGTGAAGTCATTGGTCCAAGGACCCTTTTCTGGCACAACTTTGCATGAATGTTCTGGAGAGGGTGATTGATAAACAGATACGCAGAGTAGTAGAATGTAAGATGGGAGAGGAGCAGTTCAGATTCAGATCAGGATGCAACACAATTGACCTGATGTTTGCAGTGAGACAGATACTTGAGAAGACACTAAAGGTGAGGAGATAGTCCAACTGGGAATTCCTAGACTTGGAGAAAGCATATGACAAGGTCCCAAGAAAGATTATCTGGGCAGTACTGTGGTGGTTTGAAGTTCCAGAAACATTGGTAGAATTAGAGCAGGCTATGTACAATGACCCAATGACTCAAGTACGAACAGTGTTTGGCCTCACAGAGGGGTTCCCAGTGGGAGTGGGTGTACACCAGAATTCAGCTCTGAGCCCACTGCTGATCATACTGGTGATGGACTACATTAGCAAACAGGTTGGAGGGGACAGATCAACAAAGTTGCTGTATGCAGATGATGTGGCAGTACAGGCAGACTCTGAGCTAGAACTTCAGCAAAGGATAGGAGAATGGAATGCAAAACTGAAGGCACATGGGATGAAACTAAGCACAGTTAAGATGGTGGTAATAGCAAATTGGGGAAATTAGAAGACGCTGAGAATAGAGATTGAAGGGAAGAGAGTGGACAGGTAAACCGCTTCAAATACCTGGCAGGGGTGGTTGAGGAGAAAGGAAGTCTGAATGAAGAGGTCAAAGCTATAATCAGAGGGGCTGCAGGCAACTGGCATAGAGTGTCAGGTGTAGTCTATGACAATAGAATGCCAAAGAAGCTGAAAAGTAAGGTGTACAAGACAGTGGTGTGACCAGTGCTACTGTATGGTGCAGAAACCTGGACAGTAAAGATAGAACAGTTGAAGAAGCTAGAGGTGATGGAAATGAAGTGCCTGACAATGGTGGTAGGATGCACTTTGTGGGACAGAAGAAGAAATGAGGACATAAGAGCAGAAGCCAAAGTAGCCCCAGACAGGAAGAAGGTAAGAAGAAGCAATGATGTCCAGCAAAGAGGTGGATAGAGTGTGTGAAAGAAGATCTGTGACAGTCAGGCATGAGTGTTGAAGAAGGCAGGAGTGTGGCACTGAATCAAGAGAGATGGTGACAGTTAAAACAATATCCCGATCCCATGTAGAAAAATGGGAAAAAGGGGCTGATGATGATGATTGGGCCATAAGGCAATGCAAGATTTTATTTACAAAAGTTGGAAAACATTATTGTGACAGAAATAGTTACAAGAGATATAGTAAATGTAGCTATAAATCTATATAAGACTGCATCTTATGTCAATAATAAACATATCAGTGAATATTAAACACAATGGCTAACCCTAGAGAGTTATAAGGAAATGTGTGGATGTTATAAAACAGCTAAAAGTTCTCACACAGATGTTATGCATTTGAAGTAATGGTGCAGTAGTTAACACATATTAAATACCTTACATAATTACTGCTGAGTATTTTATTTTCATTTTTATTTTTATTTTACAATAATAAAATGTAAAATAAAAAAAAAGTAATGGTGCAGTAGTTAACATATATTAATTACCTTAAATAATTACTGCTGAGTATATGTTAAGAGACAGAGAGGAGAAATTTACAAAATATATGTTGGGAAGATAGTAAGACCCTGCGGTAGTAATAAAGGCTGGGAACTGGATAATATGGATCAGGTATCTAAAGGTAAATGATATAATAACGTGGGTCCACAGTTAGCTACATGGTCATACATAACAGGTAAGAATATGAGAACTCCTATTCCTACCATAGCCTACCATCATTAGAGTTCCATAAGGCTCTTTTCATATGGGCAATCCTTTTTTTTTTTTTTTTTTTTTTTTTGCATTTTTTTCTTATGTATCAAATCAGAAATGACTATTGTTTTACTCACAAAATATGTAGATGACTGCAGATCTTGGAGTATCTCCCTCATATCACTTCTTTCCAAACACTACGTGATGCAAAACACAAAGGGGATATAAGAAATGCTCTTGCTTTAAATGTCAAAAAATGTACATACCGGCAATTGGCAACTCCAGTAACACCACTACCAACTTTATACACTATCAAGGGGCATCAACTAGAAGCTCACAAAATAGTAGAAGACCTTGGAGTCCTTGTAAATGGTGATGGTTTCTTTGATTCTAATACAGATGCTACAGTCCACAGGGCATATGACCTTGAACACCTTGTCCTCTGCAGGTGATTATCTATGCCAATGAGGTAATTGTCTCTTTGGCCATAACTGTTATCAGATCATTTACGCAGAACTTTGCATTCTGTTTTTTAATCTACTCACATGCCATCTGTTGCAACTTTTGAAGGTAAAAAGATTGCTCACAAAATACTTCACAGATTATATTATAGCTAAAGACTACAGTAATTCATGCTCTGTCATCTCTATATCTTATTGTCTTCTTTGAGGAGACCTATGCTTGGCACACAGAACATTAAAGAGCTTGATCCTGACTTCTGACCAGTGCCTGTAGGGGCAAGGTACAGGGTTCAACCCTGACCTCCAGCGAATGCCTGTATGGAATTTGCACGTTCTCTCCATGTCTCTCTGAGGTTCCTGTCACCTTACAAAAAACATGCTGAGTATTTCCACCTCAAACTCACCCAAGACTGGAGTTGTGGGCAGCAGCACAGACTCTAGATTGTGCTTACAGAGAGAAGAGTGGTAAAGACCAACCAAGTTGGACATCAATTGTGGTGTGCTCTATCCTCAAGATAGAAGAACACAGATTACATACTGCACACTGTGTCAGGCCTAGTCAATTGATGGTGTAAAAACTGGCTCTTGATGATTTGGTCAAGTTGAATAATGTCACCAAAAATGAGCATAGTTGTTTGCTGGTGATAAATGGGTTGAAGACCCAACCTACTCCAACCTATGCCAGGGACAAATACTAAAGGTGGGAGGGGTGGATGTAATGCTATTGGCCAATGTGTGCCTGCATTAAAGCCCATAAGACCTGGTCAATAATCTACTGGTCATCTGGTGTACAGTTGCCTACCTTGAGTTACCTAGGATAGCTTTGTTGAGCAAAAGTTGGAAATAAAGCCAATCGATCAACCAAACATGAACTAGAATTGCTACAATTAATGTAGCTTTCCTGACAGGATTCAGCTTGGAACTGGATTACATGATGGTAAGGAGAAGGCCAGACATCCTTTGTATCCAAGAGAAAAGATGGAAGGGCAGTTCAGCAAAGCCACTTGGTTTGGGATTCACAGTCTACTACTCAGGAGAAGGATAGTTTAAAAATGGTGAGGGAATTGTGGTGAGGGAAAGGCTTCAGAATGTAGTGAGGGATATCATCAGAATTAGTGACATTCTCATGGCAATCAGACTCCAGTGTAAAGATAGGGCACTATTCATAATCTTAGACTATGTCCCACAGCAGGGTTGTGATAGAGATGAAAGTAGTGCATCTAGACAACAGTTGTGGGACCTACTCATTAAAGCAGGACAACATGAATTGCCATTGATAATGGGTGACTTGAATACACATATCAGGACAGGCAGGACAGACACAGACAGACAGAAGAGGATATGATAACTGCCTGGGTTCACATGGGTGGGCCAACAGGAATAAGGAAGGAGAGACCCTTCTAGACTTCTGCCTTACCAATGGCTTGATGGTGGACTACACATGGGTCAGTAAGAAAGAGGGAGAGTCATAAGATTACATACAAGAATGGCCAATGTGCAACTCAGGTAGACTTCATCCTAGTAAGGAAAAAGTATTGGAATACAATCAGAGATTGCTAAGTTATTCCCAGTGAAGCAGTCAGCCAACAGCATAAACCACTGGTGGCCACAATAAACTGTAAGCCATGGACAGAGAAGGCTCTGTGACCAATAGATACTAGGCTGAAGGCCTGAAATTTGACTTATGAGAAAGCACAAGACTTCAATGAAATACCCAGGGCTCTAGTACCTCAGAAAGAAGAGAAAAAGGTGGAGATGAAGAATGGCAGCGCCTCAAAACAGCACATGTGAGGACTATATAGCAGATATGTGACTGAGCCATATATGGAAATAAAGTACATGAAGAAAGCATGTGGTGGAATGCAGAAGTCCAGGAAGACATCAAAAGAAAGGAGCACAAGAAACCATGTGGGATAGAAAAAATGCACCAGACTAAGAAGGAATACTGACTGGTTAACAAAGAGGCTAAGAGAGGAAGTATCAGAGGCACTCCACCATCTCCTGGAAAATGGTTTGGTAAATGACACAATAAAACTCTATTAGGTTGCAAGGCAAAGACAGAAATACAAAGAAGATAGTCAGGTACTCTTCATAAGGGATGCCAGCAACAACTTGCTCAACAGTTTACGGGACATCAAAGAAAATGGAAGACATACATCCAGCAGCTTCTGAATGAAGAAAATCCATCAGAAGTTATACTACTGCAGACACAGCTTACGATGAAAGCAGAGATGGAGCCCACCCTAGAGAGCTAAGAACAGCACTAAGGAAAATGTAGTCAGGAAAAGCAACCGTCTCAGATGGGTTCACAGTGGCTATGATAAATTGGGTGAGATAAGAGTGAAGCAGCCCCTGAGGGTCATCATAGTAGTATGGAGAGAAAGGCATATCTCTGATGACTGGAAAATAAGCATAATAGTGCCAGCATACAAGAATGAAGGGAACATCCACAACCGAGATATCAAACTCCTGTCATGTTGCACCAAAGTTCTGCAGAGAGTGATAGACAAACAAATACACAGAGTAGTAGAAAGTAAGTTGGGAGATGAGCAGTTCAGATTTAGATCAGGATGCAGCATGACAAATCCAATGTTTGCAGTGAGACAGATAGTTGAGAAAATGCTAGAGATGAGGAAGGAGTCCATCTGGGCATTCCTAGGCTTGGAGAAAGCATATGACAAGCTCCGAAGAAAGCTGATTTGGGTAGTCCTGTGGTCATTCAAAGTCACAGAAACAATGTTATAAATTGTGCACGCTATGCACAAGGAACTGATGACTTTAGTATGAACAGGTTTTGGTTTCAGACAGGGATTCCCAGTGGGAGTGGGTATGCATCAGGGTTCAGCTGTGAGCCCACTGCTGTTCATACTGGAAATGGACTACATTAGCAAACAGGTCAGAGGGGACACATCAGCAAAGTTGCTGTATGCAGATGATGTGGCATTACAAGCAGACTCTGAGCAAGTAATTCAACAAAGGATAGGGGAATGGAATACAAAATGAAAGGCACATGGGATGAAACTGAGGACAGATAAGACAGTTGTAATGGCACTAAATGGGGGGAAAAGAAAGAATCTGAAAATTGAGATAGAAGGGAAAATAGGGGAAAAGTTTAACAACTTCAAGTATCTGGAGGTGGTTGAGAAGAAGGGAAGTCTGAATGAGCAGGTCAAAGCTAAAATCAGAGGAGCTATTGCCAACTGGGGCAGTGTTAGGTGCAGTCTGCAACAGAAGAATGCCCAAAAAAGCTGTAAAGTAAGGTGTACAAAACAGTGGTGTGACAAGTATTACTGGATGGTACAAAAACCTGGGCCTTAAAGGCAGAGCAGTTGGAGAAGATAGAGGTGATGGAGACCAAGTGCCTGAGATGGGTGGTAGAATGCACACTGTGGCATATATGAAGAATTGAGGACATCATAGCAAAAGCCAAAGTAGCTCTAATTGCAGAAAAGGTCAAAGAAAACAGATCACAGTGGTTCAGGCAGATGTGAAGAAAAGCAGAAGTCAATTTGATGAAGAAGATTTTGGGACAGACAGTAAGAAGGCAAGAGGAAACTAGTGTGTCCAGCAAGGAAGTGGATGGATTGTGTGAGAGAAAACCTGCTACAGCCTGTCATGACTGTCAAAGAAGGCAGAGCCAGAATCAACATTAGGTGGCCAACTGCCTAGGGCCTGTGTTGGCTTGGGGGCACTGAAATAAAATCATTTATAAATAAAAAGGCCATCCATTTGTAAGCAAAACATCTGAAAGATGTCTGTAAAGCTGGAGCAGTTTAGGACCTTGTGGGTGATGTTTGTAAGCTGTAAGAAAAAAAACAGCAAGCCCCAGAAAACTCTATGACAGTTTACTATAAACATTACATAGCTGAGAACTGCTAAGCTGGAGATTTGATGGCCTTCCAGCAGCAGGACTAACTGACGTCAGGGCAAGAATACCAAAACAGTGAATGCAGCTGATGTAGACTGTGTGTGTGTGTGTGTGTGTGTGTGTGTGTGTGTGTGTGTGTGTGTGTGTGTGTGTGTGTGTGTGTGCGTGTGTGTTGTATAATGCCCCAGTTAGGGATGGCAAGCAGTACAAGAGGCTAGTGCTTGAATCTTCTACACCAACTACCAAATTATCATCAAGGACTGTTGAGTTACGGTGCATTTTCAAACACTGTTGAATTTCAAGGGAAGAGCATTTTACGGTTGATCATGCTAAGTCTGTTTTCAATGTGTAACTGTTTTGTTTAGTAAACGACCATCATCAGTGTTTGTACTATAATTCTGAATGCAGTGTTAGTTGCTCAACAGGTAGCATATTTGTGTTTGGTACACAAGGCTGTGGGTTTCTACTCTCATACCATGCAGATAGAGTAATAACATTGCAGTGCTCTTTAAGGGAGGATAGGGGTACTGTACTCCAGAGTGTGTCCTCCTTTGGATGAGATGCCTAGTAACTATGAACTGCATAAGAACCATTCCCTATTGCAATATTACCAGCTTAACAATTTTTTAATGTAACATGAGCAATTTATTCTTCAAGGACAGCAGGCAGTGAATTTGTACATGAAACACTGAAATGCAAGGTTGTTTGCCAGCAGCAACCTCTTCATTAGTTATAAAGCTCTTTAAAGTGGAATTATTCAGATGAGTTTTACTTCTGAATTGTGTATATCGACTAATATTTATAGATTGCAATGACAAAAGTTTGAGTATCATTTTATGTTTTAAATGTTCTGAAATGGGTAGTTTTGCCATTATTTGTTCATATATTTTGTTTCATTGTTTACTGGAAAAATGTTCAAACCTACAAATGTAAAACACTCTAATAAGTGGTGCTGTACTATACAAGGAATATAATTTAATAAATCTGGATGGTGAATCAAAGAACACGGGTATGTATGCAAGGTCCTAAATATGTGTACAAGGGGCATATGGTTTGAAAACAGGCCAAAGATAAATTTAATCAACCACTGGTCAGATGCATTTTCTTTGAATGTAGGTTTCAATGCTGTTTCAATGAATGCGGGTTTCAAGGGAAGAGAAGCAAATTGTTCATGTTAAGTCTGTTTTCATTGTGATATTGTATTGTTTTGTTTAGCAAATGGCTATCAGTGTTTGTGCTATAAAATTTGAAATAAAAGTTTTAAATATCAATAATTATTGTAGAAGTAAAGTAGAAAGTAGTGTGCACACTGACAGGTTTGATCAGTGTTCATGGCAGCTGTGGAGAAATAGCTAAATAATGTGACACTAGGATGGCTGGAGGGTGCTTTATGACCTTCCTAATGTAGAAGGTAGGAGATTGACATTGCACCCCCAACTCTATGTGGAGAATGGGAAAAAGGAGGTTAATGATGATGATAAATTGGACCCTTATTGGTTGAACCCCTTTGCTTAGAATTCCATCCCAATAAAATGAGCACAAGAGGAGGCACAATCTGAATAAAAATGAATCTCAACAATGTGACAGCTTTGTATCCCAAAGACTTCCACAAACATCCTTGTCTCATTTCAATTAATCCCATCAATCGCTTGTAGAAAGAGCTGGATGACTGAGTGGATATCCATGAGTTCCAGCACAGGTTTTTGGGCATCAATCTGTCAATGGGCCATAAGATTATTCTCCAAAACAAAGAATATTGCAGTGCTGCCAGATTAACCCAATATGCCAAATACTTAATGCCACTATGTGAGTTGTACAGTCAGTGTTTTAACATAGATGTAACCCTATTGAAACACAGTGGTCTGACTCAGGTCTGCTTTTATCCAAAAATCAAAAGCGCTTCCTGAGGAATGAATCCCCTCACATCCAGAGGAAATGAATGGGCTGATGAGCAGGGAGTGAATGAGCCATAAGGTTGCTATCCCAGTAGGGAACAAATACTTTGAGCACTAGCCTGTATAAGTGGACTGAATGGGACTATTAGGTGCCAGGGATATCACACAATGATGCTCACATGCATCAAAAATGTGCATGTTGCTTGGCTTAATACTTAATGCTGATTACTACCCTCTGAGAAAATGTAAAGTCAGCAAGTTTCTTATGGTCAGCTTGGACAGTGGACTCAGGTCACCTCCTATCAACTTATTAACAGGTTATTGCAGACAACTGTCAGAGACCTGACAGGCTTTACTGGGCCACAATTATATGTGCAGTTATGCCAGAACACCTGCAGCTGCATCTACAGCTGCAGCTTATGTAATCCTACTGCTCAACGTTCACTTTAATTCTCATATACTAAACAGCCCAGCTCTAGCTAAATTTAAGTATAATAAAATAGTTTGTATCACCAAGTTACCACCAGAGAAACTCAGTAGTCTCACTCAGTTATATATGTTTCCCCTGAAATAAAATGCTGAATACTGCACATAAATCTACACAAAAACAAATGTATGTGTAAGAATCTTGAACTCGTTTTGTACATCTGGATTTAGTGAAAAATCTCTTTTCAATATAGGCCAGGGAGAAAAGCTTCAACATATTACAAACAAGAACAGACATTAAGTAAAATACATTAACAATTGCTCATACATTTGATAATCAGATAATATTATATGAAATAAAGGCAACTATCACAGTATAAAAGCTACTTATACATTTATTCATACTGAACATTAAAAATGAGAAGAGGTGTCTGTGTATTGTAGTTAGCTGAAAAAAAAGCTAGGTGATGTGATAGTTTTAACCAGTTTAATTCTCTGAGAGTTGGGCTGTGGTGTGTTCTGTTGTTACAGTTTACCACAGATTTTGGTTACTTTATTATAATTTTGTTCAGGTTTGCACAGTTGTAAGACTAGAAGTTGGTGAATAATGGGGATGCATAATTGAGAGAAGGCAGTAAGAATGTAGAGGCTATATGTCTTCTGGTTACTTCAGTGAGGTAGATTTTTATTCTGTATAATGTACCTAGGTTTTGATGAATTTTTAATCATGTGTCATACATGGTGGCTGAATTTCAACCAGTCATCTTATGAAGACATCCAGTAATTTTGTGTGGTTTATTTCTCTATCATGGTATTGTTGGCAGAGAGGTGAATAGCGATGTTTTGGTAGAGATGTGTTTTGGGGTAAAGAGCAGTAGTTTAGTGGTTGTAATATTTCTGTAAACATTTGATTAACACACTGATCCAGCTAAAACAGAAATCTAAAATGGAAAAACATTCCATTCTAAATTAGCTTAGCCATATTTTCATTTCAAAAATACCTAGAAACAAGAACTCTTTTCACTCAATTCATCCCACACTGATCAAATAGGTGATGCAGAGTCAACATTTCAAAAGTAAGGCTGTCAAACTAAACAAACTCCATTCCTAGGTTACAGTAAATAACACAAGCTACAATTCTGTGACATGTTATCATGCCCCCTGGTTCTATATCATGTAGAGGACATGACTTTGCCCTTTCTTGATTAACTTATACCTCTCTCCATTATGGAAATATTTTTGTACTCATTGGCTTATCCTTCCATTGACAGAGAAAACTATCATGACATACAGCAAAATGAAATCTAATAAAACTATACTGTACATAAGGATTTTTCAAATGGCAGCTATGGTCCCCTGAATAATAAAATTTTGCTAGTCAGCTAGGACAAATTATAAGGCTCGATCACAAACTGTTTCTAAATGATTCATGACTGTTATAACACTTTTACAGCTTAAATTCATTCCAGTGAGACATATAATGGAGAATTCAGCAGGGTTACAAAATTTACCAATTACTAAACCAAACGAAAAGAACTTATAAGTTCTGGAAACTTTAATCAACCAATTACAACAAGACTAGGGTCTACTCAATCCGTGAAAACAAAAGAAGCAAACTTAATTCAATATTAAAGTTCCTATCAGTCAGGGCAGATGACAATAAGACCATCTACAATCACAACTATAAAATGAATAGGAAACAGTGGATAAGTGTATTCTGCTACAACATATTGGCACCACTATACCAGAGTCTAAAGATACAAATAATACATTAGCGACACATTTGGAGCAAATTTCAGGCTACCAAGGAGAACCCCATCCAGTCTTACTCTCTGTAACCAGATCCCATCAGAAATTACATTTGAATTTGTCACTTCTGCCTTAAGTGAGAAACACCAGTTGCATGTGACCAGATGATATACAAGGAAGTCTAATCTGTGCATTGAAAAAATAGCCTTGCATTCCTCCTTATGCACATTCCTAATACAGCATTAAAACTGGCCACCCCCATGACATCTGAAAGCAGACTGAGGTCTCAAGTCACAACAATGTTGCCACATACACCAGTAATTAGAGACTGAGCAGCCCCAGAAACACATTATGCAAGCTAATTAGTCACAGATAGAGTGGGGAATCACTCAGGAAAAAGTGTTACCTTCTTCATGACGTAACTCACTGCATTCTACGCAAAAGTAGATCTTGCATGGTTAACCCAAAACATTTCTTTGAAAGTAAGAAGGTTTATCTGTCCATGCAGCTTACCTTGATTTGGGTATCTGCCTAAAGTATTTTGACACTCCCCTCTTCAAAGCAACTAAATGTAAATGAAGTTGTAATAATTTGGGTGCACATTTACCTACATAGTACATGGTCATACACAATGCATCCCATTAGGAGAACTCCTGTTCAGGGGTCACTTTTTCCATCTGCTTTCAGATGAAAGACTTGAATGATACAAGTGTCTGGGTGAAATATACATATGACTGCATATTTGAAAACATGCAGTATCCTAAAACTTCATGACCTTACATCACCATTCAAATGCCACTTTACATATGAATGGTGCTTCAAAACTGAACTTACCGTCAGTGATCAAAAACGCAGCATTATTGTATTTAGCACTCTTGCACAAGCTTATTTAATATTGATGGGCAACAAGTAGAACTTGACAAAATTCCCCTGCACTAGCTAATAGCTTCATAAGTACTTACTAGGCTATTGGTTGGTAATGTTCTTAAGAAGCCTAGCTTTCCATACACAGGACATCAAGCCCTATCAGTTATTTGCAAATATAAGGGGAAGAAACAGAGGCAGTGACAGATTATATTTTCTTGGGCTCAATGGTGTCTGCAGATGGCAATCACTAAGAAATTAAAAGATATTTACATCTTGTAAGAAAAGTTGTGGCAGATCTGGAAAGATTTTAGCAGTTACAGACATCACACAAAAAAGGCCTGTATAGTCAGAGTTATGTTTTTCTCAGTAATAACATATGGCTGTAAGAGTTGTGCTGTAAGTAAGTGTGAAGCTGTAAAACTGAGGGTTTTAAACTCAGGTGTTAGAGAAAACTTTTAGGAATTTTGTGGAATGCAAGAAGATTAAATTAGTCATGATTGAATGAAATAAACCCAGACTGTACACTGGAAGGTCTAACCGCAAATCTGAAACTCAGATACTTTGCCACATAGTGCAAAGACTAGATTCACTAGTGAAGACGGTGATGCTGGCAAATATTGAAGGAAAAAGAAGGGAGCAACAGAGCTTAAGATGAATAGACACTGAAGTAATGAAGGGAGTTTGCAAGAACTTAAACACTTTCTGACAGAAAGGCCTTGTCTGCAAATGTTCTTGAGGTCACAAAGAGTCATACTCGACTAAATGAGTAAACAGCGATAACAGCATACTATTGTATATTAGAAATGTGACTGGACAGGAAGATAAGATTTGCAACAAAATTCATGATTTGGCTGATTGGTGACTTAGCGGTAACAGTTCTGCCTTACATCTTCAGGTTCGGAGGGTTCAAGTCAGATGTCCAATTACTGTCTGGAGTTTCATGTCCTTTTCTTGTCTGTGCGAATTTTTCTTTGTACTCTGGTTTAGTTCTAAAAACATGCTAGTTGATTGGCTACACTAAATTCTTATGCATTAATATCTGGCCCATCTGGCCACATTCATAATGTAAAAGTATTTGAGGATCAATTCATTTATCTGGTTAAGAAATTAATTTACTGTCTGTAGGAAGAAAAGTAAGATCATATCATCAGGTTGCCATAATGTGCATTTGTTTGTTTGATAACTTACTTAGTTGTAAGTGTCTGATCTACAATAATACCTACACATGTTATTGCCTTTATTCTTCATTTTACATTTGGTATTCCTTAATTTTGCCATGACTTTTTTCTTGGTGACACTGTGAGTTATGCATCTATAAAAAAATGTTTATATATCACTTGCCTGAACTTAGAGAATATGACTGTGTTATATGTTGCCTTTCTCCTACTATTTTCCCACCTAGGCTCATCCACATCTTACAGCTGCAACAATTTTTTTGATAATTATAAACTGATGTTTCCTCTCTGTTAGATTTTAATCACTTTCAGTATTTCAAATATACTCTGTTCAAACTCTATTGCACTATGTGTACATATATTTTCATGTGGCATGTTATCTAACAGCTCAAATTTTACTCAGTTATCAAGAATCTGTAGCTTACATTTCTAAATTGCTCCTATGATGTAATGAATTTAGTTAGTTTGACCTTGTCACATAATCATGTATAGTATTCATTCAGATCTTACTATTGTAAATTCTTTATTTCTTTTTCTATGTCTTGTTTTTTGGAGCTTTTCTCCCTGGGTCTCCTCTGAAAATGGGCTACTAGCCCAGTCAGACACTACCTGTTAAATAAATAATAAATAAATAAATATGTATATACCTATTGCATACTGTGTCTGAACAACTTTTAATCACTGCATCTCACAGACATGTTTGGACAAAAAAATACACACATGCTCACACACACACACACACACACACACACACACACACACACACACACACACACACACACACACACACACACACACAAACAAAGACATGCACAACCACAACCACATGCATGCAAGAATTCTGGGTGTGTGGCTTGTTTATCCAAATATGCTGTTGTGACTTTAATGAACACAGATACTTGTAGAATATCTTTCTTAGAATATTACAAGTGAGGAGGTGTTCACAGAGTAGTTAATGAGTTTAAAAACTTTGATACTCATATTCCCACTCTTTAGATCTAGATTACACATGCCAGAAGAGGTATAAGACTGGCTATCTGACTATAACCCCGCTGACTTTAACGTCACTGCTTATCACCCTACCTTTATCATAGTCAGCTCTGCCCTGACAGTCCACAAGATTCTGTTTATGTTAGCATTTCTGACCCACAGAGTTATTCATTTTCTTGTCTTTCTCTTCCCAGATCATCAAAGTTCAACCTTGTCCTTCTGCCTAATTTGCTGTTTGTCTGGCTAATCACTGGGTAACCATATTGCCAGTTAAGGATAAGATCTGGGGTAAAGTAAACCTTATCCCAGTACAACCCAGATTTCTATTATGCTCTTCTCCCAACTCATCCTTAATGCCCAATGTACAATAACGTCAATGCTGACAAGACAGCTATATGGCAGTTTTGTATTAGCAGTACAGCAGTGTTGCCATTGACCTGTTATGAGTTATTTTTATCTGCAAATGATACAGCTGTAGAGTTATTTATTTATATACTACGTGGTGCTGCAAATATTACTGCAACATATAGTAGCTTTTCACTTTCTGTCCACTTAACGGGATGACTGATTTTTAGACTTTCAATACTACTTTAGAGGCCTCATTCTGGAAGGTGGTGCAGGCAACGTCTGTGTCCTGACCTTAGTTTTATCTCTGTCTGGTGAGTAGTTACTGTAATACCTGTAATAAAGAATAATTTTGGGTAGGCATGTTGTGCTGTGTTTTTTCTATGCAGAAGACAAGTATGGCATTTGCTTGAAGAAGTCACTTTTCCAAGAGATGTAAATTATGGCTCTCTTATATAACTAACCACTACTTTTATTTCTTCTTGGCATAAAATGTTTGTCTGTTTTAGCCTGAAATGGATAGTACAATGTGATGCCATATGCCATAAAAACTTTTTCACTTCATAGTGACTTGTCATCCTTCTGCAAACCTTACATTTTGCTCTAGTTACTACTGGGGCAGTCAGGATAAGTAAAAACCTGCAAAATGTTTATTGTTCCAGCTTTCTTATCAAATTTAACCTATTAAACCTTAACAAGCTGTTTAAAGAATGCCAGAATATAGAACTTGTACTTTCAGTCACTGTTGCTATTCATAAAGTCATTTATTCTCCTATTACCTGCTTAAGTCAATGAAAAATCATAGGGTAACTAGAACGTGTCATGGCACTCACTAAGTACTAACTGTAGAAATGCATTTTTAAGACTGTGTACCAATCCATTGCAGGATGCACACAGGTTATCATAAATCAAATGCATATATGGGCAGTTTAGCAGATCACCAATTTACTGACAACATGTCTTTGGTAGAAGAAAATGACAACCTGGTGAAAACCTCAACAGACACAGGGAGAATATGTAGACTCCATAAAGAAGGCATCATATTAAAAAAAAAACAACTGCAGTTTGAAGCAATGCGATACAGCAACGCTAATCACTGACTATACCATTGTTCCATAAACAATTATCACTAATTGTCTTAATTTTCAGATACTTTATTGTGGTTATAAATTATGAATTTATTTATTAACTATTGAGGCCATCTAGAGCCATAATTTAGTTTATTTTGTGGAGTATGAAAATTTACTTAATTTATATAATATACTGCTTTATTGTTAGTCTTAATAAATTGCATTTCTGCCATAGAACTACAGCTCATTGACCTCCGTTTTACCCTATCAGAATCCCAATAAGTCCTTTTCCAGATGTAAGAATTTGGGGAGCCTTAAAAGCCACATGGTTGGGACCAGTGTTTGACTGTCTAGGGAGCTGTTCTCTGATTATATGAACTTGACCCATATTATGATTTTACAGTGCTGAATTTGAGTGAAATATCTCACAAATCAAAGCTCATCCTGTCTTCAAGAGGTACCTAGGAAGACTAACCTCCAGCAAAAGCTGATTGGTGAAACCTGTTCTATTCTGCACAATACAGAGCAGTCTATATGAAAGTTAGGCATGTATGAAACAAGACAGCTATAATGTCCGATGTGATGAGGGACTCTGACCTTACATTCATAACAGAGACATGAGTATATGAATTTTGGCTCACATTTAGTAGGGGTAATACCACCAGGGTCACCAGTATTTAATACTTAAAATGGAGAAGATTATTGAGGGGTAACTTTCTGTATTAGAGCTTCACTTTTGGCCCACATTCACAGCAGGAACCCAACACCTTTGGATACTTCTGGGCTGTAAGGACAAACAGCATGCTTCTCCTTATTCAAATTCTACCAGATAATGTTAAGTTTTTCTTACAAGAGTTTACATCTTACTGTTTGGTTATGTGGTGGTACACCCAAACTGGCTAATTTTAGGTTATCCAGCATATGGGTTGATGATAAGTCAGTTGTACTCATGACTTATTCTTGTCCAGGCTGCAACTAATTGTAAAGACATTCTTGACTATGGTGGGGATTTAATAAACGCCATGTAAGAAGAATAGTGGAAAGCCTACAAGGAATGTACTGAGGCTGTGTGTGCAGCTACCCCTTGACAGCGTACCTTGCATATTAATGAAGGCGCACTACTGAGACAGAGCCATGTAACACGGTTGCAGAATTATTGTAGGGGGTGTGTTACAGTATCCAGAAATGAGTAACACACCCCCTACACTGTTAAAGTGCCGGATGGCACTGAAATCTAAAAGTAAAATATTTTCTTTTTTTTTCTTTTTGTGTTTGCATGGCGTGGCACTTAGCAATGGACATGTACCAGTAGAAACCAAATACTTTCAATGTTAACTTCAAAGGTGATGTTTAAGCTTAGCTGAGCATGGTTGCACGCCGGGGTGCTGTGTTCAGCAGTGCTTAAATGTAGCTGAGAGCTATAGAGAAATGTATAGACAGAGTTATCATATCCATGTAGCTGAATGGTTAGAATCATGGCCCTGTGTGCAGTAGGTGCATGGTTCAAATACACAGACAGGCCATTTAGCTTTTACATATGATAGCAGCATTTTATGAATTAATGCTTTATTTTATTGATGTATGTCTTGATATATGTTAACCAGGTTAGTCCAGCTGGGCCAGAAGCCCATTATCAGTGGAGACCCGAGTAGAAAAGATCCAGTGATACACAGGTCCACAATACCTAAAATACACACCCCAAGATAAAAAACACAGAAGGTCAGGAAATATAGAAATGCAATACATACACATAATAATAAAGTAGTAGTAGTAATGAACAAATAATATAATTTTAGTCTTATATTTTTGTTTATTTTTTTTTAAATGTGGTTTGCCCTTAGCTAAGCTCTGCTAAGTGTTGCTAAGCCAAGCCAAGCAGTACTTATACAGGATCCATTTTAGCAGTACATAGCAATGCACATCTCCACTTAGCTGGTTTGGGCACTGCTAAGCATTGCTAAGCATTGACAATTTAAGCACTGCTCAGCTAAGCATAGCGGGTTTACACAGTTCTAATCGAAGCTAAGCATTTTTAAAAATGGTCCACTGGTGGCAAAAGGCAGGAAAACAGCTTATTTAAGTGCAGCAGTCGGGTATACAGCCAGAATATGTTGGAGTTTGATCTTGGCAGAGGTTATTGCAGGAGTTGGAGAGGGTGTGCACTTCCGGGCAAAGACCATGACATCCAGCTGCTACAGGGCCAGTACCAAGGGTTGGAATGCAAATCAGAGGCCTGGGACCAGCTGGCATTCAACCTCACCAGTGCAATTGGTATCCTCCACACAGGTGAGCAGGTACATCATCACTATGACAACCTAAAGTGTAGGAAGGGGGGACTAATGGACACCTGGGTTCAGGAAGCTAGAGATGGGAATGCTCCACAAGTTCGTAAGTATTGTTTCTATTGTATTACCAATACCTACTCTGCATTTGTGATAGACAGGTATGGGTAATGGTGTGTTTTTCTCCCCACAGCTGTAGAGGAGAGAGATCACAACCTGGAGGCCCATGCAGGGCACCTGACCAGGTTGCACTGTGAGTGTGGTGAATACAGATGTATATTGCAATCTATAGTCATATAAACAAAAGAGTAAATTAGTAACTGCCATTAGGTGTATATTCTGCTTTGAGTATAATGCCAGGTACAGTTCAATACAGATGAAAGCCTGAAACCTGATAATGTCAAGAAATAACGCATGTCTACTGCATTAATAATGTTAATGAAATAAAAGTTGCTATTGCATTAGTAATGTGAAGAAAATAAAAGTCGACTGGATTAATAAATGTTAATGGACTCAAGTAAAACTGCATTCATAAATGTAAAGGAAATAAAATATAGACTGCATTAATTGTGGAATTACAGCTGTCTTGCAACACCTGCATGATATGATCTGACCATCAATACACACTGTTAGATGTATAACAATCACTGCATTATGTCACCAGTAATAAAGCTGTGACCTTCAATGACTGTGTATTTGGGCTGTTGGTAATGAACTTGAGTATTACAAGTGCTGTGAATGACAAACGGGAATGATAACTAAGTGACAGAAGGTTAGCTAATAAAGAGAGTGTTTTGCTAAACTGTATTTGTGGAGCTGTGCAACAATATATAATGCATTCTGATATTTGTTCTGCACTAAGATATGAACCTATAATAGGAATGGCCAAGGTATACTAGTGTGTATAAAGTCAAAAAAAGAGGCCAGCACCAAGAATGATAACTCGTTTAATCTGAGTGTAAAAAATCAGACTGGTTTCAACACATTTGCCTTCATCAGTGATTACCATATAGCTAGGTCAGTCATATATTTATATATCCGGCATTAATTGTCAATTAATCAATAAGCCATTTAAAGGTACAGTAAAGAAATATGCATCCCTATATATCATGAAAAAAATCATGAAAGAAATTTGTGGGAGTGCATTTAAAAAGTTACAAATGGTCATTAAGACCCGAGGAAAATAAAGCCCCCAACTTGACTATCCACATTTTTTCTTTTTCATTCAATAAGCTGTGCCAACCCAATTTTACAGATCTGTCACCCCATATTTTGTCAATAATACAAAAGTGGAATACTGCTGTTTTGTGGGTGCATACATGTCTGTAAAGTGCATTGGTCATGCGTTTGTTCCTGATGTCACTTAAATGCTTCGACATCCTAATACTAAATGGCCTAGAAGTCTGCCCAACATAAAATGAAAAGCAAGAACAGGTAGCTAAATAGATCACCCAGTCTGTACTACAGTTTGCAAAATGTTTGATCCTGTATACAAATTTGGTATTTTTACTGGTAAACTCCTTAGATTTTAACATACATTTACAAAAACAGCAATGCCCACAGGAGAATGATCCAATCAAGTTTTCTCCTGTGATAGTTAGTTGATCATGCATAGGGTCCCTTTCTGTCCTAGATTTATAATGGTTCATAGGTTCATAGGTTCATAGGTAAGTACTAGGCTATCTGCCCATGGGCATTTATAAGCCTAGCCACAGAGTGATGGCTTTCGCCTCCCCATTAGATTAGTAACCTGGGCCTCTGTCAACAGGGCTCCTGAAGTGATCCCAGGGTAGAACTTACGATTACCCATCCACTCATCAAGATTTCTCTTGAAGAGGGTCAGGGAGGAGCTCTGTCGAATATGGATTGGGATTCTATTCCAGAGTGAGGGGAGTCGCTGGGACAGGAATCTATCCCTCCAGCATGTCCTGTTTATTGTTGTACATAGATTCAAGTTGCTAGAATGAGTGGTTCTGAGGGATCTCGTTTTTTTGAGGTGAAGCATGCCCATTAGTTCAGGGTTTGACATGGCCCTATAGGTCAGGCATAGGTCACCTCTGAGCAGACAGTAAGCGACTGAGAAGAGCTGGAGCTTTTTTAGTCGTGCTTCACAGGGTAATTGTTTAAGGCCCTTAATCCTCTTAGTGAGGTACTTCTGTGATCTTTCTAGTTGTTGCAGGTGTCTAGTGAGGTACATCCCAAATGGGGCATTGTACTTTATTATGGGCCTAACGAGTGAGGAGTAAAGGGGCACAATCACCTCCTTGGATCTGGATGAGAAACCCTTTGTGATCAGATGTGCCACATAGAAGGGTTTCCTGGCCATTTTGGCAATGTGGTTATCAAAGGAGAGCATGCTATCTACTTGGGTACCCAGGTCCCTAATTACGTCTTCTGTACTTAGTGAATTCCCATCTATGTGGTAGTTTGTAGGTACTTTGTTCTTCCCAAATGGGATTACTATGCATTTTTTGGCATTTAGCTTGAGGCCGTGACTTTGACACCAGGTGTTTGTCTCTGTGAGACCCTTTTGCAGGATGTCTGTGTCAGCTGGAGAGTCAATTATTGCACCCAATTTACAGTCATCTGAAAACTTGGTTAGCCACAGTCCCCCTGCCTTTGCCTGTACTTCAGAGAAATATATACTGAACAGGAGGGGGTACCAGGACTGAGCCCTGTGGGACTCCGCTTGTGACTGGTTTAGAGTCAGACATGGCACCTGCCACTCTTACCGTGTGGGTTCTGTCTGAGAGCCAATTGGCAACCCATCTTGTGACATAGGGGTTGATATTTAAGCTGGTGAGTTTGTCTATGATTCCTGAGTGTGGGATGGTGTTGAACATCTTATTGAGGTCCAGATATGCTGTGTGGTCCACCTTCCCTTCATCTATGGCCTTGGTGACTGTTTTGAAGAAGTCGACCAAGTTCAGGAGGCAAGATCTGCCTTTAACAAAGCCGAACTGGGTGGGGTCCAGTGTCTGGAGGCTCCCAATGTCCCTGTTAATGAGCTCCATGATAATGTGCTCCATGGCTTTGCAGACCAAGCTAGTCAAGCTTATAGGGCGATAGTTCCCAGGGTCAGTTGTGGCACCACCTTTGTGGAGTGGTACAACTGTTGCTGTATGCCATTCTTTGGGTACATAGTCTGTAGAGGGGCTGAGTTTGAATAGTGAGTTGAGATGGGGGTTAGTTAATTTTGAAGCTTGTGTAAAACACAACCTGGGATAGCATCTGGTCCCACTGATGTTGTGTTTTTGGCCTTTGCAAGGGCTGTCTTTACTTGTGTGTCTGAGATATCTGGAGTGCCACATTCTTCTGGGATGGGTGCTAGCCCCTTTGGTGGAGAGCGGGGGTGAAGTTTGCACTGAACTTGTCAGCCAGGATGTTGGCAATGTCAGTTGGTTCAGTGTATTTATGGCCATTATGCACTAGCTCGAAGCATATCTGAGAGTTTGCCCCTAGACTCTTGACATAGTTAAAGAAGACCTTGTGGTTATCCTTAGAGTCATTGGCTATTTTTCTTTCGAAGTTGGCCGTGGATGATTTAATGAAGGAGTGCAGTTTTTTACTGATGTTAATCAGAGATGTCTTCTTATTTTGGGATTTTGTTCTATCTTGCAGGAGTTTCCCCCTTCTGTTGTAAAGTTTATTTATGGCCGGGGTCCACCAGACTGGCTTCCTCTTTTTTGAGGAGTTGGTCTTGGTTTTACTTGGGATGGCTCAGTCCATGCATTCTTGAAGGTGTTCATAGAATGCACTTATAAAGGATTCTGCCGATGGGTCATCATTTTCCATTTGATAGGGAGCTTTGAAACTTCCCACCTCAGTCATGAGGAGTGTGAAGTTGGCTTTAGAGAAGTTTTTTACCTTGATTTCCTTGACTGGGGGGGGGGGGGGGATGTGGATGTCCAGTGTGATTAGTTTGTGATCTGATCTTACCAATGATGGGTTTACCTCAGGTGTGGAACATAGGTTCTCCATGTTGGTGATGATCAGGTCGAGTATGTTGTCACCTCTTGTGGGAGTGGTGACCAGCTGTTCAAGGGCGTTTGAGTTTATAAACTCAAGGAAGCGTTGGGCTTGGGCATTTGAGCTTGTTTAGTTTTCCCAGTAAATGTTTGGATAGTTGAAGTCACCCAGTAGCATGGTGTTGGGTAGAATCTTCATGCTTTCTAATGTTCTCAGGAATGCTGCGTGAGGGTCCTGAGACAAGGTGGGAGATCTGTAGCAAGTTAAGTTAAGTTCAGTTAAGGTGAGATCCTAACATTCTATCTCTATGATACGAGAACTTACATTCATCTGGAAGGAGATTGGATAGTTCCTCATTTGCCATGAGAATATTCCAGTTTTTGTTAATTGCATTTCTAATGGCGTGAATGTTCCTACCATATGTGGTTGTAAATCTAAGAATATTTTCTGATGGTAATGTTTTTCCATGATATTTCAATAATTCTGTCCTATCCTGCCCCGTGGCCTAGTTACTGGCTGTTATAATATGTTCAGATGTGTAGCCTCTCACCTTAAACCTGTGTATTAAGTCATTTTTGTGATGTTCATAGTCATTCTGGGAGGAGCAAATCCTTTTGATATGAAGGAATTAGGACTTGGGAATATTCTTAATGATGTGATCAGGATGTAGGCTCGTAGCTTCAAGAAGACTGTTATATGGTGGATATTTTCGGAATACCTGGGTCAACAGTGTATTATCTGTATTTCTACAAATCTCAACATCCAGTAAATGAATTTGTTGACGGTGCATGTTGAGTGTAAATACAATACCCCACTTATTGTCATTGAGGTATTGAACAAACTCCAAAAGATATTCTGTGTCTGCCCGCCAAACTAACCAACAGTCATCCAGGTATCGCTGCCAAATATCCATCTCACCCAAAAACATGTTGTGTAGCTCATCATATATAAGGAACTCTTCCAAGTAATCCATAAAGAGATCCACATAAATGGGGGCAAAGGATGCCCCCATAGCCGTACCTCGCACCTGCCAATAACATTCCTTCTGAAAGTAAAAGATGTTTTTTGTAAGGACATGTTCTGCCATACAGACTAACAATGTATTGAAACCAGGAGGATAAAAGCTTGCTTTTTGGAGCCAATATTCAATTGCCTCAAGCCCAGCTCCATGTGGAATTTTTGTGTACAGGGCCGTAACATCCAATGTACACATAATCCGTCCTGGTTCCAATTGATTACCACTTAAAATTCTGAGGAATTCAGTTGTGTCTTTTAGCCTAGACCTAACCATTTTGAGAAGTGGCTGTAAGTACTTAGCAAGAAATTCTGATAAGGGTTCCATAAGTGAGCCCATACCAGATACTATTGGTCTACCAGGTGGTTTCTGCAATTTTTTTATGAATTTTTGGTCGCAAATAAAGTATCTATCTCTGAGAATCTTCCACTTTGAGATGTGAAACTGATACACTAATAATCCCTTCTTCAACTGCCAATTCAAAGAAGGAATCAATGTCCTTCTTAAAATGGTCAGTCTGATCAAGAGGTATTGGCATATAATGTTTGCCATTCTTAAGTTGTCAGTACACCTCTGATAAATAGTAGTCCATGTCCATAACAATGTCTGCTCCCCCCTTGTTGGCTGGAATAATGACTATGTTGTGATTATTTCTCAGCTAACGAAGAGCTATTTGGTCACCCCCTGAGAAGTTGTGACCCAAAATACGAGTTTCATAACCATGAAAATGTAAATCTTTGAGAACAGATTTTTGAAATACTGCAACATGTTTATCCATCGGGTGCTGAAAAACAGATTTTTTAAATCTGAAATCAGCAGATGATTGAGAGTTCTCCTGTTGACCAAAAAACTATTTTAAATTTAACAGCTGACAAAATGACACAACATCTTTAACCACACTATCCTCATGAACATAAGAAACAGGAACATATGTTAATCCTTTGTTAAAGAGTTTAATTGCAGTTTCAGATAGTACTACAGAAGAAATATTCAATACATTTGACTGTTCAACTATTTGCAGCAATGTTTCCAGATTTTCTACATTTGTGGTGTTTTCTCACACCCCTGTGTGTCCTAGATCTAAAGGGGCTGCAACATTTTTCTGTTTCTTATAAGCTGAGGACCCCTGAGCAAGCATTTGTTCCATGTCAGTTACAGAGGACTCCTCCCCTGAGGTACTGCTGTAGTCAGTTTTGGATTTGTTTAATATCGATCTACGTCTCTTTCTCTTTGGCCTAGCCCTGCTATTTTCCCCATCTGAGAAGGTAAAATTTTTTTTCTAAATCCAAAAGGTTTACCTTGCTCATAGTCCCTCAAATCTCTTTGAAACTTACACAATTTTTTTGTTTCTGAAGTTTTTTTCCATCACAAGTAAATCTTTAGATAGTTTGTGAAGACATTCCTGATATTGGATCTGACCCTCATATGCCTCAATTTCTTCACAAATCTGTTGGGTTTCTATTATATTTGTCTGAATTGAACGTTCATAAAAAGAGGACAATATCCTGACAAAAGACATGGTTCAAAGATGGATATTTGGTGGCGATACTTGGACGACTGTTGATTAGTTTGGCGGGCGGATACAGAATATCTTTTGGAGTTTGTTCAACACCTCAACGACAATAAGTTGGGTATTGAATTTACACTCAACATGCACCGTCAGCAAATTCATTTTCTGGATGTTGAGATTTGTAGAAATACAGATAATACACTGTCGATCCAGGTATTCCGAAAATATCCACAATATAACAGTCTTCTTGAAGCTACAAGCCTACACCCTGATCACATCATTAGGAATATTCCCAAGTCCTAATTCCTTTGTATCAAAAGGATTTGCTCCTCCCAGAATGACTATGAACATCACAAAAATGACTTAATACACAGGTTTAAGGTGAGATGCTATAAACCTTGACATATTATAACAGCCAGTAACTGGGCCACGGGGCAGTATAGGACAGAATTATTGAAATACCATGGAAAAACATCACCATCAGAAAATATTCTTAGATTTACAATGACATATGGTAGGAACATTCACGCCATTAGAAATGCAATTAACAAAAACTGGAATATTCTTATGGCAAATGAGCAACTATCCAATCTCCTTCCAGATGAATGCAAGTTCTCATATCGTAGAGGTAGAACGTTAGGATCTCACTTTAACCATTATAAATCTAGGACAGAAAGGGACCCTATGCAGGATCAACTATCACAGGAGAAAAATTGATTGGATCATTCTCCTGTGGGCATTGCCCTTTTTGTAAACATATGTTAAAATCTAAGGAGTTTACCAGTAAAAATACCAAATTTGTATACGGGATCAAACATTTTGCAAATTGTAGTACAGACTGGGTGGTCTATTTAGCTACTTGTTCTTGCTCTTCATTTTCTGTTGGGCAGACTTCTAGGCCATTTAGACTTAGGATGTCAGAGCATTCAGGAACAAATGCATGACCAATACACTTTACAGACATATATGCACCCACAAAACAGCGGTATTCCACTTTTGTATTATTGACAAAATATGGGGTGACAGATCTCTAAAATTGGGTTGGCACAGCTTATTGAACGAAAAAGAAAAAATGCGGATAGTCAAGTTGGGGGCTTTACTTTCCCCCGGGTCTTAATGACCATTTGTAACTTTTTAAATGCACTCCCACAAATTTTTTTTCATGATTTTTTTCATGATATATAGGGATGCATATTTCTTTACTGTGCCTTTAAATGTCTTATTGATTAATTGACAATAAATGCTGGATATATAAATGTATGACTGACCTAGCTATATGGTAATCACTGATGAAGGCAAATGTGCTGAAACCGGACTGATTTTTTACACTCAGAATAAACCGAGTTATCATTCTTGGTGCTGGCCTTTTTTGACTTTGTGCTTACATTTTTGGCCTTTTGCACCTGCCCTATGTGCAAAACCTTTCTTTGGATTTATACTAGTGTGTATCTCAGGATTGTCTTGTGTTAACCATTGCATTTCAGCTATATGCATTCCTGATCTTATGTTACGCTGCTGCAGGCAAGTATAAAGCTGTAATTTCTGTAGCCTGCAAATATATCATCTCCAACTGTATACGGGGCAGGTAGGCAACCCAGCACTCCTATATGGTCTGTGCACTTCACACATATTTCTACGCACTAGAGTTTCAGTGTGTACCTGCATTCCATGCATTAATGCACACTTTACCTACGATCTCTGTCATGCATGTGTGTTCAGGTGTCACTGCAGTCTTTTATAACTCTCTACCTTTATTAGCAGGTCACAGTTTCTTACCAGGTGAGCTCTACACACATATTGGCCAATCAACACACAGCAGTAGCTCAGTTTGATAAATGCTTTGTATGCTGTATATTTTTCCAACACAGACAGGGGTACGAATCCAGGGACAGGTACTACTATATATTTATAGATGCAGACATGTACTACTGAATAGGAAACAGTTATGTATTCTTAACAGATGTTCTCCCCCCAGGAATTACAGGTAAATAAATGTGTGTAGTAGCTGTTTGAATGGTATACTTATTTGTGTGTCCAGATGTACCAGTGTGTAAACAGTATTACTCAACAAGGTGATAAGACTTCATTAAATAAAACGTCAGCAAGTACACTACTATTATGAGTTATTAAGACAAATAAAAATGTTTAATCTTGGTACAACTGTATACCTGGTGCAACTGTGAATGTTGGCTGATAGTCTAACCCCATGCCTGCCAAGGACAGCATGATAAGCATAAACTGTACTGTGCATAATACATGTCTATCAAGTGTCACTCTGTTTTGGACATTGATCACTGTTGCAAAACCCCTGGGTCATAGATTTAACAGCCACTTGATTTATCCTAATAGCACAGTCACACTACATCCATCCACAGTACTCCTTGGTAGTCACATATATTCCCCTGACATGTAATAGCCCCTGTACCTGTGTACCTGTAGGTGTTACAGTTTGGCCCATACTGTCCCGTGTGGATAGTTTGAGAGGTATGCAGGTGCTCCATAAAGCTATAGGGTGCTTGTACACATAAAGTAAGGGCAGACCTGTAGAGTATAGAAGAATTCTTTTACAAACAATATAGCCTATACTGGTAGGAATTACATGATTTTCTCTCTTCCCCCACAACTTATCTGCATCATAATTTATTATTCTTACTCATTGGGTATGGTTTCCTTTAGACATATATTGTTCACAAACTATGTTGGGCCTTGTGTTTTATTATTGTTATGTATTACAATGGTTGCATACTAACATACATTGTTGAATTACCTATATTGCTGGCCACTGGCATGCTGTTACAATACTGACTGTTATCCCAATTATTGTTGTATTCTATATGCTATGGCATGTTATGTAACTGGGTAATGTGATTTGTTCTGCTTGTTGTTACAACTAACCACATGCTCTCTTCATTACTAACCTATACACTTTGAAAAACCTCAACACCATAGCTCGACTGGGTAGGCCAGTTAATGTGGCTCCACCTACCCTACCTCAACTGGCCATGGCACTGGGCCCCAGCATGTCTGGGATCCAGCCTGGAGCTGCCCCCTCCTCTGGTCCTGCACCACCTACAAGTGGATCCACCTCAGGGAATAGGGCCCATCCCTCCTGGGAACAGGCGTGGAGAGGGAGGTGTTCTCCAGCAATGGCTACCAGGGATGGTGCGCAGGATCTTCCAGCATGATTTGGATGATTGACTGCACCAGACTGAGGGCAGATGGCCAATATGGAGGGGCAGGCTGGCCCCAGCACCCAGCCACCAGCACATCCACCTTCGGGGCAGTGAAGGAGCAGTGGTGATTGCCCATAGGTGGAGAGCTCAGTCCCACTGCTGCCATCTGGGGCACATTGGTCTCCAATTCCAAAACACTCTCCCTGTCCAAGGTGTTTACCACCCATGTGTCATACACTGCCCCTGTCTGCTGTCTTGTCTGTCTCATCTGTCTACCTTTCCTACCTAACTTCCCTCCCCACATGTACCTACATCCCTTCCCCAACATTCCACTCTCACATTAAAAAAAAATGGGCATATCTCCCACAAAAAAAAAATATATATATATTGCCCCATACAAATCTCTCCATTTCACACGTGTCCCCTGGACGCAACTAATTTGGTCCAATTGGCTTTGCAACACATTTCTGTTGTTTTCACCCCTCCCTCTGGGGCTTGAGGGTCCAATTTCCTGTACAAAATCTGTAAAAATGCATAGCTGTTGCTGTACAAAAAATGGAGAGCTATGGCCATTTCCTACACCTGTCTTGCACATCCCTACCTGTCTTTCAGCATGTTTTTCCCACTCTTACCCCCATTTCACCCCTTTCCTATCACCCCTGTTTCATTTCTTTTTTAAAGTTAGTGTGGGTTTAAACAGAATACCACTCCATGCAAACCCACTTCAAACTGCTCTAATCATCTACTTTGTTTCTGATATTGTCATGTGCATCAGCATAATCACCCCTCCCAAGTCTCAAACCCAGAACCCCTTCATGTAGGACATAGTGCATTAGCCCACTAAATCACTCAGCTGTATAGACTAACAGGTGCTTCCATAAACATCCTGATTGCAAGTAATGCACATCAGCAAAAAAAAAACAAAAAAAACCCTGCTAAGTCTCAAACTTAGGATGCTGGCAACTACAGTATAGTCACACATCATACCCATCCAAACACACGTTATACAAATCATGTGTAATACACTATATGCATGTACTATGTTTTGCATATGTACCTGCTATAGTATTGACTCAGTAGCTCAGTCTGTTACATTCCAAGCATGCTTTACATTTTGCCACCCACAGTCCTGGCTTCCATTCCAGTCTGTTGCATGTCAGGTACATGCTTGTCAAAACAACAAATAAATGACTGAGCCATGCAATATTAAGCAGAACTGGTTGTTTGCTGTTACTGCCTGTATGTTGGGACACACTTCACAAATATGTATAGACATCCTGTATGTCATCTACCACTCTCTGGATGGTGCTATTACATAACATATGCACCTGAGGCACATGCCTCATCTGGACTGTTATGGGTGCCCTCACCCTGGCTATTCTGTGACACCACAGCTGACAACGCTCCCTCACTGACATATACAGCTTGCTGTCCCCCAATGTGTTCACAATCCCCAGTAGGACTCTTGGGCAGAATGCAGCAGCTGCAGCCTGTAACTTATGTGGCCGTATGTTCAGCTACCTGCTACAGACTTACCATACCTCAAAACCACATAGGACAGGGGATCCACACAACACCCATACATAAAGGGGTGGGGGTGGTGGGAATGGTCAAGTGACAGGCATACGCATCACAGTCTTCCCCTACAAACATATACAGCCAATAGACCAGCACCTACTGCAGCAGCATGCATATTCTGATGCAAATGATGTATGACACTCACATCTGTCTGTCCCCTTACTGACCTCAACCAACACTGTAAAACAGTAAACCGCCACATAATCAGAATGTCTTTTCACAATGCCCAAACATAGCATCCAGAACCATGGACATACCACATAAATCCACACAGTGGACAGTATTATTACCTACCCTCTGTGATGCTGTAGTCCTCACACCTTGATAATGTCCATCTCACAGGCCAGGGAAAGGGCCAAGGCCTACATGAAGGCCTTAAATATAGCACTGCAGTGCCATGCCATTGCCTAATCAAAGTGCAACCCAGTTCTTCTGGACGCATTTAGCAAGTGTGAGCCACAGACTGGCACAGATCACCTGTTCATGAGCATTACCTACAAAAGGCAAGCTGCTGCCTATGGTAAACAGGTCTGTGACTTTCTTTATGAAGACAGAATGTGATAGCATTAGCATTATACTACAGGACTTTTGCACATACAGGAGTACAGCAGTATGCCAGGTATGTAATAGAATTCCCCATGTAATGGGATGCAGATGGGTGGACTCAGTTATGGGAAATGGGGATTACAATAGTATGTCTGAAGTACACATCTTGGAATGACATGTTGCTGTGAGTCAGCTGTCCAGCACCTACAGGCTTCTCTTTTGGCTCTGTCTGCTGTGACATAGAGCACAGCTCTGGCCCTATGAGTCCCTCCAACAATGGTCAGCTCATGGACAGATTATGCTGGATAGTGTTTTAGACAATAGTGACAGTAAATACTGGTGGATACAGCTAGCATATTACATGATGTATTGTCAATCAGCTGCTCCCAGTCTGTGAATGTCACACAGGCATAGGTCAAACATTGTCCAGGTGTCCCTGACTGTTCCTGATGCACTCTGGCTATCTCACTGTATACTCCACACCTGTATCTCATCATTTGACAACTATGGCTAGCATACCTGTTGACCCCTACAGCAGGACAGCAGGTTATAGCCAGTAGTAGTGGGGGGACACAGGCCTGACCTCAGCAACAGAGTGTACATATCAGGCATACAACATAAGGTAATGAATGCAGTTCCATATGTTAATGTACTATAACTGTTTTCTGAGGGGTCTGCTGTGTGACATCCAGATTCCCCACAGTCTGGGAACAACCATTACATATTGTCCAACTGTGTGCCAGACATCCACATTTGTCTGGCATAGGGTCCACATATATCAGGCACATGTACACATTCTGCAAACATCTGTGTACTGCAGATGTCAGACACCTACAGGGAAGATTTTCTACAGCATGTATGCAGAGCTGTCTGTCTTTGGGTCACACAGATGTTGCTGGACTGTCCCCATATACTTGTAGTACCACTCACCTATTTGTCGGATGGTGACTGTATGACATGGTACTGGGACATCGACACAGGGGACACACCACAGTAGATGGCAATGATGGGTGTGGAGACATAACAACACAATCCAGCACAGCACACAGGGCCATAACTGTCATACCTAGGATCATAGGATGTTACTAGGCTATTGTTCCTGAGGTCCTCATAAGCCTAGTCCAGAGTTTAGGCCATGTGTATGCATGTCAGGACCCAATGACCCAGTTCAACAGGGAAACAAGTGGTTTCCCAAGGGTATATGTTCTGTTTATCATCCAGTTCCAAGGTTTAGCTTATAAAGGGGTAAAGAGGTACTCTGCCTGATGTGGACAGGGTGTACATTCCACAGCTGGGTGAGTGTTTGGGACACACATCTGACCTGCCAACAAGTCCTGTTGATTTCACAGACCAGGTTGATGTCACATGTGAGGATTACTCGAATGGAGCGTGACTTGCGGATGTGCAGCAGTCTCATCAAGGTGGAGTTCTTGATCGGTTTATATGCCAGGCAGAGGTAATTTCTAAGGAGTCTGTATGAAACTGGGTCAAGGGATAGGGCTTTTAACCTATCTGTGTATGGTAGATGTTTGAGGCCCTGCTATTCCCTTGTGAGGAACTTCTGTTGTCTCCCCAGCTGCTGCATGTGCTTTGAGAGGTACATGTTGAAAAGGGGATTATACTCAATAATGGCCCTTGTTAGGAAGGAATGCAGGGATGTTATGACTACTATTTCCTGACTGACATACCCTTACATATGAGGTGGGCCATGTAGAAGGCTTTTCTTACAACAGAAGCAACATGGTGGTAAAATGTCATGGTGCCATCACCCTCTGTGCCCACACCCCTCACGACTGATTGCGCGTGTAGGATGTTGTTAGTAATGTGATAATTTGTGGGGACGTTAATCTCCCCAAAGAGGATGGCACTGCATTTTGCAGTATGCAGCCTGTGGCCATGTGTCTGGCACCAGTCATGAGTCTGTGTGAGACCCTTTTGGCAGATTTCCACATCAATAGGGGATTTAGTGATAGCACCCAGCATGCATTCTTCTGCAAATGTGGTCAGCCATAGCCCACTGGTTGTGTCCTGCACCTCAGAAGAGTAAATCACACATAACAAAGTCCACAAGACAGAACACAGGGTCATGCTGCTAGTTACAGGTCTAACACATGAGGTGGCTTCCCCTATTGCCTAAGTGGGTTCTGTCAGTGTGCCAGTGTGCTACCCATCTGGTAACATATGGATTGATGCCTGCTTGAGAGCCTACATCTATTATGGCCAAGTGGGGAATACTGTCAAAGTCTGTGGCCAAGTCAAGGTAGGCAGTGTGCAGTATGTTCCCCCTCCTCCATGGCTTTGGTGACTGTGTCACAGAAGTTAACCAAATGTAACAGACATGAACCCCCTTGCCAAAGCCAAACTTTGTGTGAGTGAGTGTGTGGAGGTCACCAATGTCCTTGTTAATGAGGTTCATGATAACCTATTCCATGTCCTTGCAGATCAGCCTAGTTAGGCTAATGGGTTTATAATGTGCCAGATTAGTGGATGCCCCACCTTAGTGTGAAGGGATGACAGTGAGTGCTCTCCACTCAGCTGGAACTAAGGTGGTATTCAGGCCTTGGTTGGCTACAGTGCCTAATGGTGCTGCAGGTTCATGCTTGAGTTCATGTAGAATGCATCCAGTGATGTGATCGGGTCCCACAGAAGCTGTAGTCCATGACTTTGAGATGCAGTGATGACCTGTTCCCTAGATATAAGGGGAAATGGGGTAGGTACAGGGGGTGTCCTGATGTAGGGATGGGAGGGACAGGGGGTGAAGCTGTCACTGACTCTGGCAGTCAGCAAGTTTGCTATTTCTACAGCACTACTATATCTGGTGTCCTTGACCACCACTTCTGAGCAGATGTGAGTGCTTCCTTTGAGGTTGCAGACATATGTGAAGAAGGAGATATGATTGTCAAGTCAAACCATACCTACAGCAAGTGCAAAGGACAGGACTACACTTTTTTGGCAATATCAAATTGCCTAGATTATGCTAATTCCCATTACATTTAAGTGTTTCTGATGTAAAATGATTGCTTTATGCAACTATTAGACAAATGTAGGAATTGTTTGTTGTCCTATACTTCCAACACATATATATTATTTTAGTTGTTTTCATAAGACACCCCTGGCAAAACATGGACTGCTACCTGCACGGTGGGATGGGTGGTAACCTGAACATAGTCACACTGCTGCAAGGGGATATATATACACACACACACACACACTCATAAACTGCCCTTGTTATGAGTAGAACTGTGACCTGTCTAGTTATATATACTATAGCGCTACACACATATTGCATGCACCATGGAGCTTATAAGGTTTTGGAGTGTCTGCCACTACTATTCAGGTGGATGACATCTGCAGGCACTGTAAAGGCTTCCACTGGGGGGATAACAGGTTTGCACAGGCCCTTAAAGTAGTATAAACAACGCACACACATTTGTTAGTTATGAGATTAGAACCCCTACCTACCTAGTTGCATTAACCACAGTGCTAAATACTTATTACATGTGCCACAGAACTTATGCATTGGTAGAGTGTCTAACTGTGCTTTTAAGCTAGATGACATCAGCAGGCTCTGTAAAGTAAACCAATGGGGGGTTGACTAGTAGGTACATGCCTTAAAATGTATTGACATTGCACACACACTGCTCCAAGGGGATATATTTACACACATGGTCAAACAGTTGCCTTTGTTGGGATTAGTAACTCTACCTATCTACTTGTTTATACTATAGTGCTACTTATTTATCAAATGCACCAAGGAGCTTTTGTGTTTGGGGAGGTACTGCCACTGCTGTTGGGGTGGTGACATCAACAGCTGTTGATAGGGAGGCCACTGTTGTGGAGGACACTAGTCACAGGGCCATAAAAAGATTGACCAGTGCACAGACACAGACCTGCTGGGCATGTGTATACTGCTGTATGTGGAATATCTACACAAGGTGGCTTATGTGAGATTTGAATCCCTACCTACCTAAAATTACACACTGCAGCTGTCTACACTAACTGCATGCGCCGCTGGTTACACTTGGTGTATAAGTGGCTGCAACAGTGCATCATTCTGTACCTTTCTGTTTGTCTGTGTGTGTGTGTGTGTGTGTGTGTGTGTGTGTGTGTGTGTGTGTGTGTGTGTGTGTGTGTGTGTGTGTGTGTGTGTGTGTGTGTGTGTGTGTGTGTCTCTCTCTCTCTCCCCATCTCTGTCTCTCTCTCTCTATATATATATATATATATATATGTATATATATATATATATATATATATATATATATATATACATGTATCTATATACAAGTCTGCTGATGCATGTATATCTTACATGTGCCACATACTGATAGATAAGGGCAATCAGGTCTGATGAGGATAGGGAGAGACAGGTTTACATATCTGTCTGTATGCACAGAGTAAATTAATATCTCAGTTCTATAGTGAGATGTGACTTCAGACATGGGCTGAAATTAGCTAAGTGCCGGAGCAATCTCAGTGTGACCATCTGTGCTTACAATGAGACTCCAGGCCAGACCTACCTGTACTCCAGTCCGGGATTTTGTGTGCTGCAACCAATTAGCTGCTGAACCTGATTCAGCAGTCCAGCAACTCCCTGATATAATGGCTGAGGGATTTCATGGTTGAGTGCTGACCATAATATCTGACTCATAGCTAGGGTGTGTACAGATTGTATTAGACTGAACAGGGTTTTGCATCATCTGTCTGTTACATTTACATAGCCATGTGATTTCCTGGTACATCAGTGGCAGATGATTATAGATTGATGTGAAGAACTGCTGACAGACATTTGGATTACTGACTACATACACTGCAATGAACCCATGCTACTCCAGAAACTGTTCTACGCTGCAGTTTCTACATTTGTCTGGCCATTAGTTCCTCCTTCTCTTTATATGTGGGTGTTTGTCCTGCCCTGCTCCTGTTCTTAGCTTTGTCCACAGTTGCTGCTCTGTGTAGCTGTAGGTATGCTGTCACTGGGGTATGAGATGTAACACTATACAAAGGGTTACAAACTTCACACCACTGACTGTACCTGTTTTGCCGGATATCCAGCACTGTTGCCCATATGTCTGCTCTGGTCCTCAGATTGTTTGTGTTTTATTGGTATTATCAGGCTACATGGTGCCCATACCTCTCAACCTCTTAGAGCAAGAAATGTGGACAAAGCCATGTATAGCAGTGGGACACAGTCCCAAACATAGGGAAAAGTTTGTAATATTGCTTTTACAAACATAGACTGTTGGTAGAATAACAAGTTTTGTATTAGCATGACTTTCTAATGGGCATGAAGTCTGCATCTGAACGGTCTGTCATTATTTTGTTATATCAACCTTTATTGATTTGCCACTAGTTTGCCAGATAACTGCAATGTTATGACACCAAGACCAGAAATATGAGGACATTCTGTGAAACTGTGTACATTTCAGGAGTATGATGGTGCTCATTGCCTTGCTGTAAGTACTGGCACAGTTACATGACACCCTTAACATCCTACTGCTACTCTGACTTGTTACAACCTGCTGTTCTACTAGCCACCATCTAGGTTGCTCAGAGATCTGTACTGTCCATATCTGTGACCCCCTGTCCCTCTATTTTCTCTAGCTTTGTCCAGTTTTCTTGCAGTAACAAATAATGACATATGAATGGTCTTTAGAACTCCTAACATAGGTGTAGCTCACATGCAAAATAGTAGGCACAGCCTGTCTCGAACCATGAACACCATCAACCATGGTAATATACTTAGCCCACTAAGCCATGACCGCCACCAGAGGTTGCAGTTTAATTCCTGACACTATCAACCACAGACATACCTCACACATTGACCCTCTGCATATTGAATAAATGGAAGATGTCACCAGGTTGATTGGGACAGCACTGGGATTGTGTGGTCTGCTGCTATTACCTTACAAACGTAATGTTACTGCAGTTGTATGGGAGCATGGGTGTGTTGGGGGTGGGGAAGTGTAGCATTGACAGTCAAGCATCTGTCCTATGGCTCCACTGTTTGCAATTCCCTCGCACAGTGCAGTGGGTTTTGCTGACTTGGGGCCTACTGCAGATCATGGGGTGGACAGTATTAGGCAGAGAGTTCCTGTTGTCCCACATAGCTGTTAGTTCTCTGCAGGTAACAGTAACCCATTCTATTCCCTTGCATACATGCAGCAGGTCCATACATATGCCATAGTCTAGTGCCCCTTACATTTGTTGTAAAGAAAAGTGACTTACCTTGTGACTGCAGCAGTTGAGATAACAGTGCTTCAAGGATGTCTCTGTCTGATGCATGCAGTACACAGCCAGTACATGGTAAGGTACAGGTTCTGTGGTGTGGCTGACATCCTTTTTACTATGTATGAAAGTCAGAGAGAGGTGTCAGTCCCTAGGACCGTAGGTTGTCGGTGCATGTGCTATGCATTGCCTCTTTCCCAAGGCCAAGGCATACTGGGCATGCCTACATCTGCCTACAGGGACAGGCTCAGGGGGTTCCCTCTGGGTCCCCCTGTGGCTGTGGGGAGATTGCCACTGGTGGGGACTGTGTGTCTCTTCCCTGTGATGTTCCTGCTGCAGCTGTTTCATCAGGATCATATTGTGTAGCATGGTACATACTGTCAACATGTGTGCACATGTGGCTGGAGAGTACTGCAGGGCTCCACCAGATATATCAAAGCAGTGGAACCGTGACTTGAGCAGCCCAAACACATGGTCTATGATGTTCCTAGTTTGTGTGCATGACTCATTATATCATTCTTTTATAGGTGTGTGTGCATTTCTGATGGCTGTCATCATCCACAGTTCCAGTACATAGCCAGCATCCCCCAGTAGGTGGCCATATGGGATTTTTCCCCTGGCAAATGTCTAGTACAGCTGTGAGGCATGCCAGATGTGGAAGCTGTGATAGCTGCCATGGCTGCTGGCACACACATTCAGGGCAATGCCATAGACATTGCATACAACCTGGCAATTGATGGAGTGATACCCCTTGCAGTTGCCATATGCCCTACCTTCTTAACTAGGTGGTTTTTTGATATGCACATGAGTACAGTCTATGGCATCCAGTACCTCAGGGTAGTGTGCTACATGGTGGAAGAGATGCATACTGCTGGCCCTCTCCTCAGTGGCGTGGGGTAAATAAATGTGCTCACTGGCATGTGCTTGCATGGCATTCAGGAACTGGTGGAGTATGCTGGAGCAGATGCCTGTGAGATCACCATTATGTCCCCAGTCGGTCTTTGAAAAGTACCTGTAGTTAATATTCTAAGGGTTACACATACCTTTGTTTCCACTGGGATGGATTCCCCTCTGTTGGCTCTGGGACTGAGTTGAGGTTGGCAGAGCTCAGTGAGTTCTTGCAGTATGTCCCTGTACACCCTGTACTGTTCTACAATCTCCAGCATATGTAGCCCCTGGAAGGGTACCTGGGCCTGAACACTCTTCTACTTCTCAGTCTGGGCCTATTGTCAGCATTAGCATCAGCACTGGCCTCAGCCTCAAGTGCATATAGCTGTAGCAGAGCAGCAGCAGCCCCTAGCATTTGGTGCAGAGTATATGGGAAAAATCAGATTGTAGGGTGTATGCATACTTTATAGTGGTGTGCTGCAGATGCAGTCTGTGTGATTGGCTCATTATGCTGCATTCCACCTTACAGGTATATCATTGAGAGTTTGAATGGGCCAGTGTCTGTTGAGCAGGGTTTATTAGTCATTTTTATCTGATTAGCTTTCTCAGGTTATTTCCTTTTCTTTTTTTAAAGTCTTTCACTGCTAAGCACTGCAGCGCACCGTGCAAACCTGCAGTGCTATTGTAAACAGTGCTCAGCAGTTTTGACACTCCCCCAAGCACAGGCATGCTCAGCTTTTCTTAAACCAGCTACAACATGCGATGTGGTGCTAAACACAGATCAGCAGCATCAGACACACAGGCCCGCTTAGCTGTGCTTGGCTGAGAGTAAACAGGTGCTACTGAGCTCCAGTCCCCTTAAATATAACGTGACACACTCCCTTTTGATGTCAGCTACCTGTTCTACTACTATCTACATGGTTGTAGACCTATCACAGGTTGTATCTAAGGACACTGTAGCCCTTTTTGCTATTTAATAACCCCAGCTCATTTGCATACAGATAAATGCATATACACTCGATATTTCACTACTCCAGGGCCTACCTCCATAGCAATCACTGACACCTGTCATTGTAAAACTCTACATGCTGGGCACTATAATGCAATATTTTTTGCAAATTTCTAATTGTCATTTTTTACACTTTTTAATTATTTTTTTTTGCATAATGGCATGTTTGCACATTGCTGAGTGCCACGCAAATGTAAGATATGCATTAAAACAATTATATTTTTGTATTGATTTGCGTTGCTTTTTGGACTCACTGGCCATAGTTTTGGCCATTTGCATGCCTACGGTGCAATATTCACCCTTTTTTCAGGCTTTTACAGCCCCTGTTTAAATTTTACATTTCGGTACACGGTTTCTGTTTGTGTACATCTCTAACACCAACATGCCACTTACACAGGTGGCTTTCTGCTTATTGGATCGCAAATGAACCTCATTGGCATGGATTTCACCAGCTTATGAGGTGATTTGCATTCCATGGACATTTCCGTGTCCACGTACTCATGCACCCCCTTCCTCCCAGTTTATTTGCTCACTCGGTGGTCATGTTCCATGTTGGGGCCATGCCACTATGCCTACATGGCAAATCGTTCCATGTAAGCTTTATTAAATTACCCCCTATGTGTCAGGACATTGTGAGAAACATGCTACTTATCTTCCAATAAATACAACAAACTATTAATAAATACCTGAACTGCCATACACTGAGACAGATTGTGAACTCTGTTTAACTTCTTTCCCAAAAGACAGCACTTCAAGTGTGCATGGCTTCCCTTATAGTGCAGTATACGTCATCTTGTGAATATGGTTCTAAGATCATGATGTAGGAATAGTGTAATAAATAAATCTTCTGATGTTCATGGCATCAAAGTCATGTGACTGTTGTTGCATTGTTTCTCTACTACATTAATGCCATATAGTGGGTATGTGAAATGACTGTTGTATTATATTAAGGAAGGAGATTAGTAAGTCAGCTAAGTACCATTAGTCTGTAAGTGCCATGCAGCAGGAATGATAGTGCACTGAGCTGCTGTTATTCCTGTATATATAAAAGTATGCTGTTTGTTCATATTTATGAATTATTTCTACTAGCAAGACAGTACAGCGAAAACTAAAAACATATTACCTTACCTAGCCTTTATTCTGATGAACAAACACTTATGAACATGCATGTGCACACATACAAACACACACACACACGTACATGCACGCATACACACACACACACACACACACACACACACACACACACACACACACACACACACACACACACACACACACACACAATCACGCACACACACACGCACACAAGCATAAGAGGACTTGCCTCCCAGTATAAAAAGAAAAAAAAATTTATTGGACAGGTGTGGATTTGTACAAAAAAAGAGATGGGGAAAAGAGGTCCATTGCATTAGGCTGTATACAATAACACTAAAAATACCATTGTGGTACACGTGACTGTGGGCTTCATGGCTATACTTAACCATGTTGGTGACTCTGAAGACATGCAATGATTATGATTAGGGACAGCTAAATGTTTGGCAAAAATAACATTACTCCGTCTTTAATTATGTTTTGGTGTTTTATTTATATAATACAACTGTGCCATAAGCAGCTTACCAGGTCTTCTTCAGAAATGGGCCTGTCACTGCAGGATTAACCCAGTTAACAAAACATAAATAAATAAATAAACAGTTTCCTGTTTGATAAAGTGTGTCATTCACAGGCATAGTAGGTATATTTCAAATTTAAATTCAGAGACAAGTTTATTAGAGTGCTTATTGAGTAAATATTATTACAATAATCAATAAATGCACATAAAGATACATATGGAGGCATCTCCTTAATTCACTAAGGTTGTGGACGTCCTCAACTACCGCTGTATGATATTCCAAAGGTATAAAGATGAATGCTCATCAAAAGAAATAAGATGATCTCCAACAACCCAAGGGTGAAAAACAGCATGGTATGGCAAAATTATATAGATCAAAATGCCCCCTATGGTAATGGATACTCAAGTCATGTATGACAAGACAAGCTAAGACCAGCCCCTTGTATCTGATATGTAGCCATAATGAAATCAATATATATATATTCACCAGAAACAGTATAATATGATAGTAGCAAAATATCAAGTTAAGTAGCCTGGAGTTTTGTACTAATTACAGATGATTAAGTTCTGAATCTGAAAGGTGTATGTAAAGGGCATTATTGTAGTCTAGCCTTGAGGAGACCGAAGTATGTACCACCACACGAAGATCTGGTGAAGTAATAAGTAAGGTGCTTAATAAGGGAGATAATCTTCAGATTAAAAACTTCAGCACCTGACTTGATGACAGCAGATGCCTTACCAAAAAGGGTGGGCATTTTGCCAACTATCACCCCTATATCTCACAATATGGATAATGTTTCCAGTTTGTTACCAGCATAAATGATAGCACTGGATAAAACAGAAACAGATGACTTATGAACTGTAGCATAAAACATCTGTAGCCACAGAACTGGAGATGTTGAGCTTCAGTTGATTAATGACCATCCAGTTATGCATGCATTCCATGTCTGAAGCTTCTTTGGTTAAAGGTGTAAAAGGTGCAGCTGTATGTCGCCATTGTGACAATCATAGTTTAAATTGTTCCATTGAATAATGTATCTAGTAGGAACAATACAGATTGAAACCAGAGCTGACCCAAATTTGAACTCTGTAGCAACTCATGTGTTAATGGAAAAGGAGACTTGGAACTAACTCCAAACATAGCCCTCTGAGGACTCACAAAGGTGGGAGGTAAACATTCCTGTTTTAATGTAAGTATACTAGCAGTGTGTAGTAGAAGTCACATACCAAACAACAACACAATCCACAAAGATGTTTCAGCAGTACTGCATGAAACAATATAACACAAGCATTTATCACATAACTGTGCAACAGGTAACCCATTACGAAGTTCACATTGGCAAATACAACAAATATGGATAATAATCTTCAGTAATAACATGATCATAGCTAATCAACACATAGGTAACATTAACTGATAGAAGCATCTGTCACTCACTTCCTAGTATATCTGACCATGGCTACTGCATGTAGTGTTGTCTAGGCCACAGAAAGTCAATTATTCCTGAATGGATTCACATGATAACCTTTCTCCATCCATCCATCCATCCATCCATCCATCCATCCATCCATCCATCCATCCATCCATCCATCCATCCATGTATCCATCCATTTTTGTACATCAGATCAGAATTTCATTTCAAAAGTGATAATCTTCTTGAGCCAAGGTTCACACCCCTGGGTAACTAGCCCTGCTGTGCTTGTTCTTCCATACCATACACTCACAGCTATAACCAATTTAGAGTGTTCAGTCAACCTACGGCATAGTTTTGGAATGTGGGATGAAACTGTGGCATCTGGAGGAAACCCACACAAATACAGGGAGGACATGCCAACTCTGCACAAAAGGTACCACAGCGCTAAGAATCGAGCTAGGAAATCTCTTACCATGAGGCGACAGCTCTATCTGTTGTGCCACTGTGTTGCCTACTTGATACCTTGTATAACTTATAATAACATATTAATATCTATTTGTTAACAATATCTGGGAAACTATTTCTTTGTATTACCTTTTTTTTTTGCAATGACCGTATTTCTCACAGCTACCTCATCTGAGATTCAACAAATATCCTTTGAAACCAATGTTGCTTTCATCAATATGGCTTACACAAACACCAAAGGAAGGCACATACAATAGGTCCCAGGGGAAGAGCAGGATTATAATTAAACATATATTTGGCAACAACAAAATTAGTTTTTTGATACTTTATGATTTTTTGGAACCCTGCAATACACATCAGCAAAGATATGCAAGATCTGCACCATATGTATCTTATACAACATGACATATTTCCAAAACAATGTACTCAACAACAGATGGTCAAAGTACATGGATGATGGACATATGATCAACCACATAGAAGACAACCTGGGCACCATGACAAAAATTACACAAAAAATTCTTGATGCAGCATCTGAATATGTATTTAAATAAGGTAGTACTTTGAAAATACAAACAGTAAAGCAATGCAAGGTACAAATGCATAGGATTTGGAATGTACGTACATACATACATGCATGCCTGTATGTCAGTGCAATGCAAGTACCATAGAAATGAGTGAGATCAACTGCAATGCAAGGGATCAGAGCTGACATATAATCTTTTTGCAAGTAATGTGCAGCCACACACTGCAGGCATGCCGCAGACTGGACATTACAGCTGGGCACATCTGTCAGTGTTGTTCTCAACTAGAATCACCAGTAGTGCCTTGCTTGTCTGCTAGTTTATTATCTATCCTTTATTTCTGTAGCATTAAATTACCTCTCCATTCTAGAGAAGGATAAATAATTTTATGACTATCTTCAGCCCTGTCTCAGATATGATGGGAGATTGGTTACCTGTAGATGGTGCTGTCATACATGAATGTAGGGAGGTTGTGATGAGTGTATTGACATTTGTTGGTGTCAGAATTCCTATCTGCAGTACACCACTGCCAGAAGTCTTCTGTCGGGGACAGAACACTGGCTATTGCTGTTGCAGCATGGCAGTTTGTAGCAGCACCAGCTCATGCACAGTACTGCAAAGGGCACAGACCACACAGCATCCTCTGTAAGGACAATGGTAGTCCTGTGATAATGCTGGTGAATAGCAGCATCATGATGTGCATGTTGGCATCCTGCTGCTGCTGCACCCACATGCACACACCAACACACACACACACACACACACACACACACACACACACACACACACACACACACACACACACGCGCGCGCGTGCACACGCACGCACATGCACACACGCACACACAGTCTTGTGCAGAAAATGGTACAGTGAGTTACTTGCTAACTATAATGAGCTTGCACTTTTATGCTTGATTGTAATACATTTGTATGTTGTGGAAAAACATCATCTATAGCAATATCTTTATCAGGAGTGGCTGGATGGTTAAAGGCCATGAATGTTGTCGGGAGCCCACAGCATATTTAGATATTTATGATATAGGTTCAGCTGCTACATCATTGTGCATATCAACATGTTTTGGACTTCTGTCCTGAGCTACTATAATCTGGACTTAATATGCCCACATGAGGAACACTGACCTTGACTATGTGTGGGTTCTCCACAGCTGACACACTAGATACTACAGCTGGTGATACAGTGATGCAGTGTCTATATATAATCCAGTCAGTGGATTCCCTGTCATCTGTGGCATACCCATTATCTGTTTTGGCAGCTCAGGGAACTTAGCCTGTATATCACTGCCACCATGACCACTGGCTAGCTGGAGGGTGTGTAGAAGACTCAGCATGACAGCAATAGTGGCATCTTCAATCTGGAATGCAGCAAAGCAGTCAACTTCTCATTCTCTGAACCTTATCTCCACATCATTCTGGTAGGCTCAGCTGCACTAGAACCTATAAGTGATGACAGTAGCCTGCCATGCAGATGGTATTGCTCCAAAACAAAATACAATTTACACAATCACATACCTATGGTGTTTGTGTGCTAAGACCTGGAAGGGGTGGCATATGCAGTCTGAGTCTGCATGGCTGGGGTTCACAGAACAGATTTGGTTCTGTGAAATATACTGATCATTTCAGTGTTATACTCACATAGTGGCATCATTTTAAGACTGAAAAAGGCACATTAGCTTGTCCTCTATGGTGCACCAACATCCATCTCTGCAGGAACATCAAAGATTAATGCTTCCACAACAAAGTTCCATAGTAGTATCTCATCAGTTCTGAGTGGCATCTTTAGTGGCACAGACCTCACACTGTAAGAGCCATATGTCTGATGATTTCTGTTTGACTGTTTCATTCACATTATTAACTCATCTTCAGATTTCCTTGGTGAGGCAGCCATTACCTCCAACAGAATTTACATCTCCCAACACCCCAGTCTGTCTTCACTGGCAAAAATTTTTGATGCAGCCTCTCCCTCTTACCTGGGTGCCAGCCATCTGAGGCATGTTTATTAAGACCTCCCTATCTTGCTTGGAGAAGTTTACTTTCAGTTTCTGTCCAACTACTGCAAATAAAATACATGTATAGAAGTCATATAAACAATGACATTGGTGTAGGATCATACATATTTAATTTATCATTGTCAAGCATTTATGCCTACAGGAAACATTACTAACGTACTCAACTATTAACATGTATAATTCAGATCACTAAAGAATATGCAGACCACCAATATGTGCCCAAAATGGTATTACTATGGCCAACTGGTATTCAAATAGAATTTAAATCTGCCAGTGTATAACCATACTTAGGCATAAAAACTATACAATTTATAATTGTTCTAAGTTACAATTGTACAACAGCAGCAGCACCAGCACAGTGTATGGATACCAGTTCAGGGAATACAGGCAGTAGTGTTATACCCCGAGTCCCTAGCCTCAATGTCCATGTCCATGTGTCCCATCCCCTGTAAACATAAGGTGGCAGAAAACAGCCTTGCTCCATGGTGCAGAGGCTGGAAAACCTGACTGTCACACACAGGCAATAACCCCTGAAGATGTATGTCAGTTACAGTGATGCTGAATACCAATAACCCCTGAAGATGTATGTCAGTTACAGTGATGCTGAATACCAATAACCCCTGAAGATGTATGTCAGTTACAGTGATGCTGAATACCAATAACCCCGGAAGATGTATGTCAGTTACAGTGATGCTGAATACCAATAACCCCTGAAGATGTATCTCAGTTACAGTGATGCTGAATACCAATAACCCCTGAAGATGCATGTCAGTTACAGTGATGCTGAATACCAATAACCCCTGAAGATGTATGTCAGTTACAGTGATGCTGAATACCAATAACCCCTGAAGATGTATCTCAGTTATAGTGATGCTGAATACCAATAACCCCTGAAGATGTATGTCAGTTATAGTGATGCTGAATACCAATAACCCCTGAAGATGTATGTCAGTTACAGTGATGCTGAATACCAATAACCCCTGAAGATGTATCTCAGTTACAGTGATGCTGAATACAAATAACCCCTGAAGATGTATCTCAGTTACAGTGATGCTGAATACCAATAACCCCTGAAGATGTATCTCAGTTACAGTGATGCTGAATACCAATAACCCCTGAAGATGTATGTCAGTTACAGTGATGCTGAATACCAATAACCCCTGAAGATGTATCTCAGTTACAGTGATGCTGAATACCAATAACCCCTGAAGATGTATCTCAGTTACAGTGATGCTGAATACCAATAACCCCTGAAGATGTATCTCAGTTACAGTGATGCTGAATACCAATAACCCCTGAAGATGTATCTCAGTTACAGTGATGCTGAATACCAATAACCCCTGAAGATGTATCTCAGTTACAGTGATGCTGAATACCAATAACCCCTGAAGATGTATGTCAGTTACAGTGATGCTGAATACCAATAACCCCTGAAGATGTATCTCAGTTACAGTGATGCTGAATACCAATAACCCTGAAGATGTATCTCAGTTACAGTGATGCTGAATACCAATAACCCCTGAAGATGTATCTCAGTTACAGTGATGCTGAATACCAATAACCCCTGAAGATGTATCTCAGTTACAGTGATGCTGAATACCAATAACCCCTGAAGATGTATCTCAGTTACAGTGATGCTGAATACCAATAACCCCTGAAGATGTATGTCAGTTACAGTGATGCTGAATACCAATAACCCCTGAAGATGTATCTCAGTTACAGTGATGCTGAATACCAATAACCCCTGAAGATGTATCTCAGTTACAGTGATGCTGAATACCAATAACCCCTGAAGATGTATCTCAGTTACAGTGATGCTGAATACCAATAACCCCTGAAGATGTATCTCAGTTACAGTGATGCTGAATACCAATAACCCCTGAAGATGTATCTCAGTTACAGTGATGCTGAATACCAATAACCCCTGAAGATGTATCTCAGTTACAGTGATGCTGAATACCAATAACCCCTGAAGATGTATCTCAGTTACAGTGATGCTGAATACCAATAACCCCTGAAGATGTATCTCAGTTACAGTGATGCTGAATACCAATAACCCCTGAAGATGTATCTCAGTTACAGTGATGCTGAATACCAATAACCCCTGAAGATGTATCTCAGTTACAGTGATGCTGAATACCAATAACCCCTGAAGATGTATGTCAGTTACAGTGATGCTGAATACCAATAACCCCTGAAGATGTATGTCAGTTACAGTGATGCTGAATACCAATAACCCCTGAAGATGTATGTCAGTTACAGTGATGCTGAATACCAATAACCCTGAAGATGTATGTCAGTTACAGTGATGCTGAATACCAATAACCCCTGAAGATGTATCTCAGTTACAGTGATGCTGAATACCAATAACCCCTGAAGATGTATCTCAGTTACAGTGATGCTGAATACCAATAACCCCTGAAGATGTATCTCAGTTACAGTGATGCTGAATACCAATAACCCTGAAGATGTATGTCAGTTACAGTGATGCTGAATACCAATAACCCCTGAAGATGTATCTCAGTTACAGTGATGCTGAATACCAATAACCCCTGAAGATGTATCTCAGTTACAGTGATGCTGAATACCAATAACCCTGAAGATGTATCTCAGTTACAGTGATGCTGAATACCAATAACCCCTGAAGATGTATGTCAGTTACAGTGATGCTGAATACCAATAACCCCTGAAGATGTATGTCAGTTACAGTGATGCTGAATACCAATAACCCCTGAAGATGTATGTCAGTTACAGTGATGCTGAATACCAATAACCCCTGAAGATGTATCTCAGTTACAGTGATGCTGAATACCAATAACCCCTGAAGATGTATCTCAGTTACAGTGATGCTGAATACCAATAACCCCTGAAGATGTATCTCAGTTACAGTGATGCTGAATACCAATAACCCCTGAAGATGTATGTCAGTTACAGTGATGCTGAATACCAATAACCCCTGAAGATGTATCTCAGTTACAGTGATGCTGAATACCAATAACCCCTGAAGATGTATCTCAGTTACAGTGATGCTGAATACCAATAACCCCTGAAGATGTATGTCAGTTACAGTGATGCTGAATACCAATAACCCCTGAAGATGTATCTCAGTTACAGTGATGCTGAATACCAATAACCCCTGAAGATGTATCTCAGTTACAGTGATGCTGAATACCAATAACCCCTGAAGATGTATCTCAGTTACAGTGATGCTGAATACCAATAACCCCTGAAGATGTATCTCAGTTACAGTGATGCTGAATACCAATAACCCCTGAAGATGTATCTCAGTTACAGTGATGCTGAATACCAATAACCCCTGAAGATGTATCTCAGTTACAGTGATGCTGAATACCAATAACCCCTGAAGATGTATCTCAGTTACAGTGATGCTGAATACCAATAACCCCTGAAGATGTATCTCAGTTACAGTGATGCTGAATACCAATAACCCCTGAAGATGTATCTCAGTTACAGTGATGCTGAATACCAATAACCCCTGAAGATGTATCTCAGTTACAGTGATGCTGAATACCAATAACCCCTGAAGATGTATCTCAGTTACAGTGATGCTGAATACCAATAACCCCTGAAGATGTATGTCAGTTACAGTGATGCTGAATACCAATAACCCCTGAAGATGTATGTCAGTTACAGTGATGCTGAATACCAATAACCCTGAAGATGTATGTCAGTTACAGTGATGCTGAATACCAATAACCCCTGAAGATGTATCTCAGTTACAGTGATGCTGAATACCAATAACCCCTGAAGATGTATCTCAGTTACAGTGATGCTGAATACCAATAACCCCTGAAGATGTATCTCAGTTACAGTGATGCTGAATACCAATAACCCCTGAAGATGTATGTCAGTTACAGTGATGCTGAATACCAATAACCCCTGAAGATGTATGTCAGTTACAGTGATGCTGAATACCAATAACACCTGAGGATGTATCTCAGTTACAGTGATGCTGAATACCAATAACCCCTGAAGATGTATGTCAGTTACAGTGATGCTGAATACCAAAAACCCCTGAAGATGTATGTCAGTTACAGTGATGCTGAATACCAATAACCCCTGAAGATGTATGTCAGTTACAGTGATGCTGAATACCAATATCCATTTGAAGATGTATCTCAGTTACAGTGATGCTGAATACCCATAACCCCTGAAGATGTATCTCAGTTACAGTGATGCTGAATACCAATAACCCCTGAAGTTGTATCTCAGTTACAGTGATGCTGAATACCAATAACCCCTGAAGATGTATCTCAGTTACAGTGATGCTGAATACCAATAACCCCTGAAGATGTATGTCAGTTACAGTGATGCTGAATACCAATAACCCCTGAAGATGTATGTCAGTTACAGTGATGCTGAATACCAATAACCCCTGAAGATGTATGTCAGTTACAGTGATGCTGAATACCAATAACTCCTGAAGATGTATGTCAGTTACAGTGATGCTGAATACCAATAACCCCTGAAGATGTATCTCAGTTACAGTGATGCTGAATACCAATAACCCCTGAAGATGTATCTCAGTTACAGTGATGCTGAATACCAATAACCCCTGAAGATGTATCTCAGTTACAGTGATGCTGAATACCAATAACCCTGAAGATGTATCTCAGTTACAGTGATGCTGAATACCAATAACCCCTGAAGATGTATCTCAGTTACAGTGATGTTGAATACCAATAACCCCTGAAGATGTATCTCGGTTACAGTGATGCTGAATACCAATAACCCCTGAAGATGTATCTCAGTTACAGTGATGCTGAATACCAATAACCCCTGAAGATGTATGTCAGTTACAGTGATGCTGAATACCAATAACCCCTGAAGATGTATCTCAGTTACAGTGATGCTGAATACCAATAACCCCTGAAGATGTATCTCAGTTACAATGATGCTGAATACCAATAACCCCTGAAGATGTATCTCAGTTACAGTGATGCTGAATACCAATAACCCCTGAAGATGTATCTCAGTTACAGTGATGCTGAATACCAATAACCCCTGAAGATGTATGTCAGTTACAGTGATGCTGAATGCCAATAACCCCTGAAGATGTATCTCAGTTACAGTGATGCTGAATACCAATAACCCCTGAAGATGTATGTCAGTTACAGTGATGCTGAATACCAATAACCCCTGAAGATGTATGTCAGTTACAGTGATGCTGAATACCAATAACCCCTGAAGATGTATCTCAGTTACAGTGATGCTGAATACCAATAACCCCTGAAGATGTATCTCAGTTACAGTGATGCTGAATACCAATAACCCCTGAAGATGTATCTGAGTTACAGTGATGCTGAATACCAATAACCCCTGAAGATGTATGTCAGTTACAGTGATGCTGAATACCAATATCCCCTGAAGATGTATCGCAGTTACAGAGATGCTGAATACCAATAACCCCTGAAGATGTATCTCAGTTACAGTGATGCTGAATACCAATAACCCCTGAAGATGTATCTCAGTTACAGTGATGCTGAATACCAATAACCCCTGAAGATGTATGTCAGTTACAGTGATGCTGAATACCAATAACCCCTGAAGATGTATCTCAGTTACAGTGATGCTGAATACCAATAACCCCTGAAGATGTATGTCAGTTACAGTGATGCTGAATACCAATAACCCCTGAAGATGTATGTCAGTTACAGTGATGCTGAATACCAATAACCCCTGAAGATGTATGTCAGTTACAGTGATGCTGAATACCAATAACCCCTGAAGATGTATCTCAGTTACAGTGATGCTGAATACCAATAACCCCTGAAGATGTATGTCAGTTACAGTGATGCTGAATACCAATAACCCCTGAAGATGTATGTCAGTTACAGTGATGCTGAATACCAATAACCCCTGAAGATGTATCTCAGTTACAGTGATGCTGAATACCCTCAAGAACTCTTCTCATTATCTTCACTTCTTTTGAAAATCAATCAGTGTTGCAAATTCAGTAGTGCAATGAACATTGCGATTGCTGTGGCCATATGATGCAATTTTGAGGCTGATACTGTGACAGTTGTGCCAATGAGCAAATTTTGGTGAATTGTCTCAGAATAGTACTTTTCACACTGTACACATCCTGAGGGTTGTATTATGAGGATTGAACATGCTTATGCATCTGCCTAAATGATCACAAAGAGCCTAATGCATGTGTGGCCGGATGGCTGACCCACTGGGCATGTGAATATTTTTATAATTGTTTTCCAGCTTCCATATGCACTATAGACCAATAATAGAGTGAGATGTGGGCATCCGGTCTATAGATATTCATGAGCTTGTGCAAGACATACACAAACAACATCCAGCCACACCACACCATGCCTTTGGCACAACTATATGGTGGTGTCACTTACAGTCACAGTGCCTTAATGTCCACTGTTGCACATAAACTGATGGCAGAAATGTGCATTGATATGAATGTGCTACATTATTTCTCTGAACTCTGACCTGTAAAGTGGCTATGACTTTCAAAGGTGTGTCAGGGCTCCCAGATGGTATTCTAAGGAGTGAAACATTTTTCTGCACATAATGTAAATAGACCACTATGTGTGGTTGCTGGGGACATCTTGTTACAGTCCCCAGTGCAAGGTGAATGTCTGATACTGAATTACCAGGGCAGTTAATACTGTAACTGGCATCACCCACTCTTGGAATAATTGCAGTCACCATTCTAGTGACCTCAGAAGGCACTACCTAGACCTTTAGCACCAGTGAGATAAAGAAGTCAGGGAGAATGATCTATGCATGCATAATAGATTGCACTAGTGCAATGTAATTCATAATTAATAATTATCTAAATAACTGCAGGAAATACTCTTCATGTATTTGCATTTTTCAAATTAGCTGCTCTTATAAAGATGTCTGTACCATCCCTCTAGATGCAGGTGTAGGTACACATCTGTATTAGAAGATCCATGTACATGATGTAATATGTTATACCTCCAGGTCTGTCTAAATGCAGGCCAGTAAAATTCATGGACAACTAATCTCATTGGATAGAATGGTGTGCATGGTTTTATGTATACTAGCTATTGAGACCCTTCAATGACCAACAGAGACACAGATGGAGTATCTCAGGCATCTGCCACAAGAAAGCACCATTAATTCCTAATGCCATTCTATATCAAGTGCTGTAGCATATGGAGTTCCTACATAAAATAGAAGAGTTACCATGACTCCCACATTATGGAAAACATGTGACCTTTACCAATGATTTCTGAGTGTTGACTTCCCCAGAGGCTTCTTACTGGTGATATAATAATTAGGAGACAGTGGTAACAGGGAGGCTCATAGTAAAAAAAAACATCTCCCAGCACTGCAGGCTGTGGAGGTGGAACCAGATGAGGAGACAGTAGAGGACTGAGTAGCAGGCTATGAACATGCAAGATGGAGGTGTGCGCAGAAATGACAAAGAGGCAGTATCTGGCACATAGTTTTGACAGACAGTAAAGCATATATACAACAGTAAAACTGATGCATGCAAACCCAGTACCAGACCTATGCACAGGTTGGCTATACTGTGCATAAGCCATAGGTAATCCAAGTAAAAAGTTCAAAGGCCAGGGCACAGTTATCATCATATCAATAAGGAAGAGAGCATAATGTACAATGTCTTCTACAGGGAAATGTATAAGTGCTACACAAACTGAAAATATATGACTATGTATGAGGTGAGGCTGAAAGAGATTGCTGCAAATGTCTTTGTGTGTTTGTGTTTGTGTGTGTATTTGTATGCTTGGGCACAGCTTCATCTTAAAGTAATGGACAGATTTTCACAGAATGTCCAGGTTTTTCCCTCATATTTTTTGTCTCTACCTCATAACACTTGTGGTTTTCTGGATTTGTGTGGCAAATCAGTAAGGGCTGAATGTACTAAATAATAAGAGGCATTTTGAGTTTCAGACTTCACACGCTTCAGTAAATGCATGACAACACAAAACCTTTTATTGTAGTGACTTTCTAAGTTTATAAGAGGAATATTTTAAAATATTCCCTATTTTTCTGGCTTTGTCCCCCATTTTTTTTGGCTTTATCTTGACTTTTTGTGCTAAGAGGCTGAGGGCAATGTGAAGTGGACATTACTTGGGAGGTTGTAAAAGAAATAAAGAAGAATTCTATAAACACAAGGTAGACTGTTTGAGTCTCACCTTTGGGAAAGAAATTTGATAGGCTTAGAATAGTCTAGTAAGAAAGCTAGCTAAGTAATTACCTGTGAACTTATAAAAATCATGAATCAAAGGGAAAATGAAAATTTTAGAGTGCTTTCTGTAAATGTGAATAGTATTAAGAATATACTACTATTAATAGGAATTTTGGGGTGGTGTAATACTCGATGTAGATGTAATTATACTGGGAAACATATAAATATTAATAATTAGGACAGATTGCAAAGAGATCAACTATAGGGAGGAAAGTTAATCTGGAAGTTGAGAAATGAGAGGTGTTCTGCAATAGCTATATTCCATAGAAATATAATAAAGATATTAGATGTAACTTTAGCAAAAATGGGGAAGATTAACAATTGTACATTTAAATTGGAAAGAACAAGTATATAGAATTATAACATTATAGGATTATATTAATTGTAAAGAAAAGGAAAGTGTATTTCATCAAATTTTAGACTATGTAATAATAAATATGAATACTATAATAAAGAGGCAAGTGTAACAATAAAAGGAATGATATAAGAAAAATGTCATAAGTTGTAAGATGTAAGTTAAAATCTGGGACAAAAAATCATGGACTTACAAAAGGGATATGTATAGAAATGAAATAAATGATTTTATAGTATCAGAAGATTTAATTATAGAAGGAGAAGTTGAAAGGATTTTCTGGTCATCTTAGAATATGGCTAGAGATAAAGGAAAATAAGGGATATACAAAATAGGCAAAGGAATAAAAAGGATAAGTGAGAAAGCATGGAGTAATGAATGAAATAGATTAGTACTACATTTATGGAAATATCATATTACGAGAAGATTTTAAATAAACTGGTCTGAATGGTGCATAATATTTAAGGAAAAATTATAAAAATGTTTTTACAGTGACAATATGATATGAGAAGAGTAGAAAAAGAAAAATATTAAAGAACATATAATGATGCATTGGAAGATTTAGAACATAATGACAGAAAGCACTTTGACAAAGGAAAAGAAAAAAATAATTATTTGAAAGAAATCAAGAAAAAAATACAATAATTGTTATATATGCAGAGATATTTTTATAAGGAAAAAACAGAAGTATTGAGTTACTTAAGCAGATTAGTAAAAGAAGATGGTAGTGTAATGAGAGGAATTAAAAATGTAATGTAAAAGGAGAAATAAAACAAACACACGAAGATTATGAATAGTGTAGTACAATGTTGTGTCTTTTGGCTTTTCCCAGTTAGGGGTCGCCACAGCAGAACTCCGGTCCGCTAATGATTGGTAGTTGGTTTTACGTGCCGAGTTACCAGCCCTGATGCACAACCTTCAACGAAGGTATGCCCATTCACGCATGTCTCCACGCAGAAGATGCTCTAGCTGAGAATTGAACCGGACGTCTTACTCTGAGGCGACAACGCTACCGCAGCACCGCCACTGCAGGTATGAATGAATAGTGTAGTACAATATGTACAAGAAATGCTTAAAGAAGAAAGAAAGTAGTGAAAAAATGAAAAGAAAACATGGAATGTAAAAAAGTTAACAGAAAAAGAGAGTAAAGAGTTGAAAAAGTAGATTTCTTTAAATGAGCTAGATAAAGTATTAGGGCAAATAAATACAGATTCAGCTGCAGGACCAGGTGGAATAGGGTATGAAATCTATACAAATTTAAGGGACTGGCAAAAAAAAAAAAAAAAAGTAAAAATAAAAAAAGAAAGATTTTGAATAAATGGTTAGATGGTTTTATGTAGAAAGAATTATGTAGCGGAATACTTAAATTCCTATGGAAGAAGGAAGATAGAAGACAATGAAAAAAACTGGAAACTGATAATGATTATAAGATGTTTATGAAAATAATATAAAAAAGATTTGAAACTAAAATGGAAAAGATTGTGGGAGATAGTATATATAGTATAAAGGGGGAGTGTTGTCAAGAATTATTAATGATAGTCATAGAAACAGTGGATGATATTAAGAATAAAAAAGAAGAAGTGAAATATCATGACAAGAGACCTTAATAAGGCATTTGACACAACTGGACATGAACCCATATGGGTAATATTGAAAGAATGTAATATAAGTAAGAAAGCTAAGAAATTATGTATGCCTAGCATATAGCAATAATAAAGTAAAAGTACTTGTAAATGTCTGGTTAAGCAAAGCAAGACAGGGATGCCCAATCAGTTGTATACTCTTTGCATTCGTTATGAATGTGATAGTATGTGAAATAAATTACAAAATGAAGGAGACAGAGTATATAGCACCTGAAGGGTTAAGAATTCCATTTCTGTTAATGTATAAAGATGACATTATAATAATTGCAAAAAACAAAATTTGTATCAAAGAAGTAATAATTTACAAATGAGTGCCTAGAGATGAAAGGGATGGCTTTAAATAAAAAGAAAAGTAAAGATTTAGGTAATGTAGTAAAGATCACGGTATATATTTTACAATGAATGAACTTTCTGTGTTAGGTATAACATTTGGGAATAAAGATTTAAGTAGAATTCAATGGAAAAAAACAATAGAAGAAATAAAACAAATCTGTCTTTTCTGGAGAACATATAAATTACCATTCAAAAAAAGTCTTATCTGATAAATTCAGTACTGATGGGAAAAATAATATACTTGTGTATTTATGTTCATAGATCATAGGATCATAGGATCATATTGGCCCTGAGGCCCTTAAAAGCCTAGCCAAGAATTTTGCCTATGTTCCAACAAGTCAGCACCCGATGCCACTGCCCAGCAGAGACACAGGTGGAATCCCAATGATGTATTTTCTGTTCCCCATCCAGTTAGCCAGGTTGTGCTTAAAAAGGGTTAATGAGGTACTCTGCTTGATGTGGTGAGGGAGCCTATTCCACAAAAGGGGGAGTCTCTGGGACACAAATCTATCCCATCAGTACTCAGGCTTTGGTTGAATAGGGTGCATAATGGTGCTGCAAGTTCCCACCTGAATTCATGTAGGATGCAGCCTGGGATGTTATTGGGTCCCATGGAGGCTGTCTTTTTTGCCTTTGAGAGGGCAGCGATGACTTGCTCCCTAGAGATAAGGGGAAGGTGCAGGTGCTGGGGATGTCCTGATTTACTGATGGAGGGACAGAGGGGTAAAGTTGTAAAAGAACCTGTCTGCCAGCACTGACACTGTAGGGATGCTGAAATGGTTACTCATGTTGGGTAATACCTAGTCCAAGATATTTTCACCTCTTGTGGAGGTACTGACCAGCTGGTCCAAGGCGTTTGCATTGACAATATCAAAAAATATCTGGGCATTTGTGTTTTGGCATGAGTAGTTCTTCCATTCTATGTTTGGATAGTTAAAGTCATCCAGGATCAGGGTAAAGGGTTGAATCTTGATAGATTTGTAGATGTCCAGATAGGTGGAGTGGGCATCTTGAGTCAAAGTTGGAGGCCTGTTGCTAGCTATGATTTGAATAGGGGTCTTGTAAATTACCTGCATCTGGAGTGTCTCCTGTGCATCATACTGTTTGACCAGCCTGGAGGTGTGCACGTCTTTTATATATATTGCAACTGGGCCTCCTTTTGCTTTGCTGCCCACAGTTTGGGGTCTGAATGCATGACGAGTAACCTGGTACAGCTGTGGTGCTCTCCACAGCTTTGAACCAGGTTTCTGTGACTGCACAAATGTCAGCATCTTCCAGGGTTAAGAATGTTTGCAATGAGTGCAGTTTCATGTTGAGACTCCTAGCATTTAGCAGGATGACCTTTAATTTCCGTTTTGATAAAATTTTCATGTTGGTAGTTTTGATCTCATGGCATTGCCTAAAAAAGGCACCATGGGGGAGGCAAGAACTTTTGCCAGGAGCATGAAGCCCAAAGGAGACAGATGCAGGCCATCTCTGGCAAAGCATTGTGGTTTGCCAATCATGTCATCCCAGGCTGTCAGATACTGGATCCCGTTGGAATGACACCAGAAACTAAGCCAATTGTTAAAGTCAATCATTTTCTGTTTGTATTGAGGCATCATTCTGAGTGATGGTAGAATGCTGCTTAAGGCTAGGAACATACCTGCCAGGACACATATTCAGTGAGTTTGATCATGTCTCTCTTCATATAGTCCAGTGAGGTATGTCTTAAGTCATTCACACCAACAAGGACTATGACAAAGTCATAACAGTTCCTGTTGAGAGACTTGAGTGCGTGGGTGATATGTTGGATTCTGGCACCTAACAACTAACCATGACTTTCTCCTTCTCCAGCCTAGTGAGGGGCACATCTGTGTGTCTCACAATGGAGTCTTCTATGACTAATATGTTGGGATTATGTTTAGGCCTTAGAGGCTGTGAGACACAGGTGTGTGGACTATGTATGGTGGGCAGTGGAGTTTCTGTGTGTTTTTGCCTTGGAGGTCTCTTTCATTTTGGTATGTTTTTGTTGAGGACCTCCATATATGTGGGTGTGTTGTGCAGGTGTGGGTGGTGTTTGAAGTGTGGTGTTTGTGTTGACAGCCTTCTCAGTGCCAGATATACTGGCTTATGAGAGAGAGAGAGCAATGACTCTAGGTTCTTAATGCAATTGCATCTCTCACAATTGTGTTCCTAGATGGTAGTAGTAGAGGGTTGTTCGTGTAAATTTGCCACTTGCTACACTGCTTCAGGATACCTATATCAACCAGACTGGCAGGAGTACACGTAGGAAATTGTCCATCCATATTTGTCAGAAACTGAGGGAGAGAGGCCAGAGAGATCTAAGACGGAAAAGGGTGGAAGGTCTAATAGTAGGTGATCACACAAGTGCTACTAAGGGAAGATTTGTAGCTGGAATATCTTAAAAAGGGTTAAAAACCATGCAATTGCAGCTCTGGATGCAACAAACCTGTATCCAGACTATGCCACTCAATTTAAGGGTTGATAACACAGTAAAACACACAAAGAAGCACAGATTAACCATTTACAGACAAAAACAGAAATCACAGTATGAAACACTACAGTTAAAGAGTAATGAAATGCGATAAAATGCAGTTGAACAATAATGAACTGCAGTAAATAGCAATGAAATGAAGTTAAACAGTAAGGAAATGCAGTTAATTATTAAATTGCCTTAAAACAGCGCAAATGTGATAAATTAGCTTACAATCACAACAGTAGAATAACAGCACAAATAAAGCAGCAATTCAGTAGAATACTGTCATCAATTTAATAAGGCTACCAACAAGCAGAAACAAATGCGGCAAACTAAATGCAGTTGAACTCCTAAGCGCAAGCAGCAAAATGAAGTAGGAAGAAGCACAATATATATATATATATATATATATATATATATATATATATATATATATATATAGGTTCATAGATTGGTGCTAGGCTATCGGCCCTAGGGCCTACACAAGCTTAGCCAAACAATTCCCTGGATATTTCTTCCCACAATATTTACTTCCCTGGATCCCTGTTTAGCAGGGCGACTGATGTGATCCCCGGGGTGAATTTCCTATCTCCCATTCAATTTCAAGGTTCCTTCTGAAGAGGGCCAAGGAGGTGCTCTTCTTGACATGTATGGGAAGTCTATTGCAGAGTATGGGGAGTCTCTGGGTCAGGAACCTATCCCTCCAGCATGTCTTGTTCATTGTGATGAGAAGGTTTAGTTCCCTGGAGCATGTGGCTCTGAGGGACTGGGATTTCTTTAAGTGGAGCATGTCCAACAGCTCAGGGTTTGACATGGCCTTTTATGTTAAGCAGAGATCTCCTCTGAGTAGATGATATGCCACAGAGTATAGCTGGAGTTTTTTTAGACGGTCAGCATAGGGCATCTGCTTTAGGCCTATGATTCTTTTAGTGAGGTATATATGCGCCTTTCCAGCTGTTACAGATGTCTTGTGAAGTACATACCAAATGGGGCATTGTACTCTATAATGGGTCTAATGAGGGATGAGTACAGTGGGTCAATGACCTCCTTTTTTCTGGATGAAAAGCCCTTAGTGATGAATTGTGCCACATAGAAGGATTTCCTGACTGTTGTGGCGATGTGGTTATCGAAGGTGAGACCACTGTCCACCTGTGTTCCTAAGTCTCTCATCACACTTTCAGTGTTTAGTGTACTGCCACCTATATGGTAATTCACGGGTACATGTTTTTACCAAAGGGGATAACTATAAATTTCTTGGCATTAAGCTTGAGCCCATGGCTCTGGCACCAAGCATCTGTTTCTGTAAGGACCTCTTGTAGAATATCAACATCATTTGGGGATTCAATAATGGCTTCCAGTTTGCAGTCATCTGCGAACTTTGTTAGCCAGAGTCCCTTAGTATTGGCCTATACTTCAGAGAAGTAGATGTCAAACAAGAGCGGTTCCAGGACTGAACCCTGAGGTACTCCACTTGTCACTTGTCTGGAGCTGGATTTGGAGTCAGCTACTTTTACAGACTGGGTTCTGTCAGTAAGCCAGTTGGCTACCCATCGAGTGATGTAGGGATTTATGCCCAGCTTAGTAAATTTATCTATGATTCCAGAGTGGGGGATGGTGTCAAAGGCTTTGGCGAGGTCCAGATAGGCTGTGTGGACCACCTTACCCTTGTCCACAGCTCTGGAGACTGATTTGAAAAAGTCTATTAGGTTCAGGAGACAAGATCGGCCCTTCACGAACCCAAACTGGTGGGGTCCAATGTTTGAAGTTTGCCAATGTCTTTGTTTATAAGTTCCATGATAATGCTTTCCATGCCCTTGCAGATCAGGCTCATCAGACTGATGGGATGGTAGTTCCCGGGATCTAAGGCGGATCCCCCCTTGTGGAGTGGGATAACTGTAGCTGTGCGCCATTCAGTGGGCACAAAGCCTGAGGTAAGGATATGATTAAACATGACACTTAGGTGAGGTGCCAGTTCATTTTGTAGTTCATGTAGTAGACAGCTCAGGATGTCATCTGGTCCCATGGATGCTGTATTCTTAGCTTTGGACACTGCAGTTTATACCTGTGTGGCCATGATTACTGGAATTTGGCAATCTTTTGGTATTGAGATGGGCCCTTTAGGGGGTGAGAGAGGGGTTAAGTTAGCACTAAATCGATCTGCCAGGATATTGGCAATCTCCTTGGGATCAGTATATTTAATGCCATTCTGTTGTAGCTCAGAGCAGATCTGAGCATTGCCATTTAGATTCTTGACATAACTACAGAACGCCTTGTGGTTGTCTTTGGAATCTTTGGAAATTTTATTTTCATAACTAACTTTGGAGGATTTTATGAGGGATCTCAACTTCTTACTGAGGCTGGTAAGGGAGTTTTTTGCATCTTCCTTTTTTGGAGGAGAGCGTCTTGGTTCTATTTGGGGTGGCATGATTCATGCACTTCTGATTAACTATAATATATATATATATATATATATATATATATATATATATATATATATTTTTTTTTAGTAGAAAGTGAAGAGACAGAAGTTAAGTCAAGGTTAGGAAGCTAAAGGGGTGGGCCTTCACAACTTATTTCACTGTACACAGTAGAATGAGCTGATGTAATGGGACTGGGGAAAGTGTCCAATATCAAATTTATACTAGAAGCCAGCAACTCAAAAGCCACCAAGCTTTAATACCATAACACACTTGGGTGGGTGGGATACAAGATTAGAACAGAGGTAAGGACTGAATTCACTAAGGCTAAAAAACACCTGCACAGTTTAAACAGTTATGCATCAAATATTGTTTTAGGTAGTTAATCGAAGTGCAGAAAACAGTTGAAAATAAGCACTTATCTTTTATAGTCTCACAGCAGTTTTTATAGATACAGCAGAGCAAGGGCAGAAGGCCTAACTCACTGCAGCATTGAGCAAACAAGTACAAACTGGTTTAAACACTAGCTATTTTAAGTCAGAGAAACAGGAACCAGTCGAATTACCCAATCAAAAAAAAAAAAGAACAGCCCTGTAGCAATAACTCTAGTCAGAGCAGACCAGACTGAATTCCCCTCCCATGGAGAAACACCTAGATCTCTCTAGACAAAACATTTTACTACAAGCTCCAAAGGTCACAAAAGGTAATAGATATTCATCTTTATGCTTGTGTTTTTCAAGTACAGCAACAAGTAAAATGAACAGAACAGAGAAACAAAAAGTAGGCAAAGATCAGAACCCTGGTAAGGATTGAATTCACTCAGCCTACAAAACAGTTGCAGAGTTTAAAATGATATGCAGCAAATATTGTTTTAGTTAGTTAATCAGAAGTGCAGAAAACAGTTGGAAATAAGCACTTATCGTTTGCAGTCTCACAGCAGTTTTTGTAGATACAGCAGAGCAAGAGGAGAAGGCCTAACTCAGTGCAGCTTTGAACAAACAAGTACAAATTGGTTTAAACACTAGCTATTTAAGTTATTTGAAAATGAGCTATTGCAGATAATTTGTTTCATTATATGGGGGTTTAGATTAAACCCAGTAAAAAGAGGAGTTTTGTATGTAAATAAAGAAGGTGTTTAGGGTTAATTAGCCCAGTGGTGTGTGCTGCTTCATTAAATTTATACAAATTTTTAAAGTGGATACATGAAAAAGATGAGAGATTAATAGTAAAAGTGCATAAATATAGATACTGTTAAAAATACTAAAGGAGAAAAGAGTGTATAATGAAGAAATAAAATGTTAGCAAGAAAAAAACATTTTGTGGAAAATAAAAATCGATGATATAGAAAAAGATAGAAACAATGTGGTATAAGAATGTATTGATAAATCATTGCTATGTTAAACCACAGGAAAAGTTAACAGATGAAAAAAGTAAAGCTATAAAAATAAGAAGCAAATGGTGAAATCCGAAAGTAGAATGTCAAGATTTTTTGTGGAGACTGATAGACAAATTCCAGTAAAAGTAAATATGCCATATAAGAGGAAAAAATGTTTACATTGCCAAGAAGACACTATGGAACATGTGTTTTTGAAATGTGAAAGACTAAAAAGATATGGGGAAAACCACGTAAAAAAGAACTTATTCAAATATATAAAAGAAGTGGGTAAAATAAACATGAATATGATTAAATATGGATATAATAAGAATAGAAGTAAAGAATATGTTAAAATAATAGATAAAATGATATTTTATGTTATATGGGTTATATGGAGTGAAAGAATAAATGAAATTATGTTTAATGGTAAATAGATTTTAGCAACAATATTAAGTAAAATCAGATGGTAGTTATGAAAAAAATGAGTGCGGGTTTAATAGGGATGAAAATTTAGTATGTGTAAAAAGATTTGTATATCTATATATTTGTACTACATATGAAAATATTTTGTAAATAAGACTTATTTTATATATAAATAAAGGACCCCTACTTTTTTCGATAGGTGCCATAGGATCTTTTACATATACCTGAGCTGCCACCAACTCAAGCAGGTGGGTCCTCATTTTATTGTCTCATCCAAAGGGTGGCATGCTTAGGAGTGTAGGACTGCCCCTTTATGCTGCACTGCAGTGTCAGCAATTGATCTACGTGGTGTGGGAATAAAACCCACAGTCTTCTGCAGCAAAGGCAAGTGTGCTACTTCTTGCATCACTGAAACTACTACATCATACATTTACAAATATGTTGGCCCTGCCCTTCATAACATTTGTGATTTTCTGGTAAATGAGAGGGAACTATAGTTATTTTTCTATAAATTAAGTAAATGTAAATAAACTGTAAATTAGAGCATTATTTAAAAAATGTACCTGATTTTAAGCATTTGTCTACCCATATTATATATGCCTTTGTAGAGAATTCATGAGCACATAAGTTAAATGTAAAAGCAGCCATTGTACACTACAGACGTCTTAATTTGCTTCATTGTAGAGGATATTTGCTCACTTTTTCTTTAAGTGTGCGTAAGGTGTCAGCTGTTGAAGCAGACTACTACATTACTTGGTTTGTATGCGTGCTTGATCAGTGTTGGGTAGTTTACTTTCACATTTTTGTTAGAGGGACTCAACAGTTAAGGCCTTGCCTTACACTTGCATGTTACAACAGTAGCTGTATAGTTTCTTTTCCCACCGTAGGTGTTGTGATTGTCCCACCAAAGTTGCTTAACCTTCATTTTATCTGTTGGGGAAATTACTATGAGTATACTGTCCTTTGAAATGCCCTGTTATCCTGGGCTGTTGACATTGTCATGTGGCTCTAGATATGTAGGTTACACAAATTATCCTATTTTTATTTTATTTATCATTTGTTGACCAAGTTAGTCCACTAGACTAGTAGCCACTTTTCCGGTGAAACGCAAGGTGGCATTAATGAAGGTGGAAATTTTGCCAGGGTATCTTCTCCTTCTCATTTTGATAAGTACTGTGGCATCTTTTACGTCCACCTGACCTACTATCAACTCAGGCAGATGGAACCCTGCTGACAACAATTTACTCCTAAAGCAAAGTAATACCCTATGTGAGAGATGCAAATACACTATGGAACTGGAGTCAATTCTCTCACGCAAAACAATAACTAGACATCAAATAGGTTGTCAGCACACACACTTCAACTCTCATGAAAACTTCACCTCTCACACAAAATAAGGTCATAATATGACCCACATATGTGGAGGTGCTCACTAAAAGCCTACCAAAACAACACAGATCTCCCAAATGCCCAACACTCACACTCACCAGTAAATAAAAAGTAACCACTACACATATCAACACACACACAGCTGTGTTTCAGCAAATAAGCCCCTAAGGCAAAACACATTAAATGTCTTGGTCATAGGTGACTCTAAAGTGAGACATACAGACGTCCCTCTTACTATACTGGACAAGGTGAAGGTCATGGTCAGCTGTCTATGAGATGTCAGGATCCGACAAATCATGCATGCACTCAAGTCACTCAAGTGCCATTATGACTCTGTAATAGTCTATGTTTGAGTGAATGACTTGAGACACACCTCTGAACTATATGAGAAAGAAAAAAGAAATGTCAAATTCAGATAAAACATAACTCGAAAGATTGACCACTGATCCATTAATCACCTTATTTGTAAATTGGACTTGCTCCAGGTCTGCAGGCCCTTGCTCTGCCGTCATGGTGTAACATTGGTTTTCTGTTCCTGTTTGTCTCTTGTATGATCCTGCAATGAGTCTCTTTTCTTTCTCTCTATTACTTCCGGAAGATTCAGTTGCACAAGTATTGGGTGCTTCTGAAAATTCTCTTCTGGTTGGAATCTACCATTTGTGTCTAAGTCTTAGGTGGATACGGATGTGTCATTAACTGCATTAAAAGCAAGTGAGGATATAACATTATCATTCTCTGAAGAAATAACAGAATTAGAATTGGTGGACTCAGTCACATTATTTTTGTCCAACACTATACAAACCAAGCCATTTGCTGAAAAACTATCTAACTTATGCAGAAGTTTATGAAAGGTTTTGATGTTCCACTAGCTCGAGCAATTCTATTATTTGAATTATACATTCCACGTTGTTCTTTAGGCTATGAGAAAATATTCCCATGGTTAAAGTCAAAAATATCTCTATTTAGTTTACGCTTTTAAGAGGAAATCAGCATTTTCTCAGATACTTTCAGTCTGTCTGGCATGTCACTACAATATTGAACATTCATGTAAAACATGATTCACTAGTGATATTTTTTTTCTAACAGTGATATTTCCGTCTGCAAATCCATTTCCTTTTTCTTAAAGAAGGAATGCATCAGAAGCATATAATCTGTGCTCGATTTTAAATTGAGGTCCTGCCACTTTTTTAACAGTTCAGGATAGGCATTGCCATTCAATAGTATTTTCAATATTCTTAGCCCTCGCGGAACAATGCCTAAGTCTAGGTAAGCTACAACACTCAGTCACTGCCACTGGAGTTTTTAAAAGCTTGTATTTTACTTTCAAGCTTATCAATTTGTTCCTCCAAGTTATGTATTTGGTGATTCACTATATGCGTGTGAAATGGTGTGTTAAGCAAGTCCAATAATGGATTATCATGAATTGTCAGAAATTAATGCAAAGAATGTTCATTATTCATTGTATTCATAATGGGCTGTGTCACATTGAGCAATACTCACCAACTGACCACCCAAGGCTGGTCCAACAAAAGAATTAACCAAAAACCAGAAAGCAGTCCAGCACTATGGTGAACCGTTGCATTGCAAAAAAGTAAAAAAACAGCAAGCAAAGCAAATCCAAATAATGGACACAAAAAGTTGGTAAGAAACCAGTTTATTACTCCACATCTATTTCAGTTATCACATTTATATCCTCACCTGCTGATAATACAGCTAATGACACATCCGTATCCACCCGAGTCTTAGACTAGGAGAGGATTTTCAGAAGCACCCAATACTTGTGCAACTGAAACTCCTAGAAGTAATAGAGAGAAATAAAAGAGACTTGTTACAGGATCATACAAGAGACAGACAGGAACAGAAAATCAATGTTACACCACATTGGCGGAGCAAGGGCCCGCAGACCCGAAGCAAGTCCAATTTACAAATAAGGTGATTAATGGATCAGTGGCCAATCTTTTAAGTTATGTTTTGTCTGAATTTTGACATTTCTTTATTGAGTAAAAGTTTGAACTTTATCCTATCTTATGTTGACACAATGGTTTGATGCTTTGACAGCTTTATGGTTGTTTGTGAGAAACTTGTTTGAAACTGATTTTCAAAGTTGCACTTCTTGCTGAACGTAATGCCTGTAAAAAGTCTAGCTTGTTTGTTCCTTCTAATTGCCCTATACTAACCGTTTTTAATGATATTTGTGAGAAAGAAATACAAGAGTTTTATGATAAGAATGTTGCCACTAGAAAGTAAAATCTATCAGTTGAAGAAAATGAAGCCCTCCATAAATTCGATGGGGACACCAGTGGCAAACAGATAGGCCAACATTACTGCAGCTGAATGAGAAGATAAATATGTGTATCAGTGTCCTCAAGTTTTTAGATGGAAAGTGATGTTTTTTCAACGTTTTGCTGATGGCACATTATTGTTATGGAGACGGAATAAGCATGGAGCTAGAGATGTTTATAGAGTATTTGAACCAAACTACTAGCTATTTCATATACTCATTGAACTATTCCATTGACAGTATAAATTACTTAGATGTAAAACGAGAGAAAATAGGTGACAGTATTACTACTACAGTGTATAAAAAGATGTACAGGTGAATAGATATGTTCATAACAACAGTATGCATGCACCTCATGTATTTAAAGGTATAGTTAAAGGGCAAATGCTAAGAACCTGTCGTCTTAACATTGATAGTGCACAATGTGACAATAAAATAGATGACATGATTGATAACTTTGCTGCAAGGTTATGATAAAATGTCATTACAGCAAATGAAAAGATACATTTTATATATGAGAAAGAATGAAGCTTTCTTTGCCTTATTTTTCAATGCAAAGTAAGGATAGGACTGGTCATCCTGGAACAAAAGAGTAAATAAATGTGTGAGGTATGTTACTACTTATAACAGAAGATCTTATGGTGTACGACAAATTATAGAAAGGCACTCAGGCATTTTAATGACTATGCCTGATATCAAAAAGCTAGGAGATGATTAACCATTTTTTGCATATCGTAATTGCTCAAATTTAAAACAACGTCCATGCTATAAAGATTTAAAGAATTTTTCTGATAAACAAGACGGTAGTAGAAAAGGTACCTTTCATGCTGCAAAGATATAGAGAGTGATTATACTTTTAGACACCCGATAACTGGAAAATAAATCAGATTTAATGGATATGCTACCTATAATACTATGAATATAATTTATCTGGCCTGTTGTACAAAATGTTCTGCCTTCTATGTAGGCAAAAGTAATAGGAAGCTTATAGACAGGATTATTGAGCACAAGTCAGAAGTAAGGAGAAAGGTAGATACTAATGCCCTTTTTAAACATATTAGTGAAACAAGTGAGGAGCGTACTTTTTGTTTTAGAGTTACTGATGTTATAATGAAAAGGAAAAGGAGAGGTGACCTTAATAATGCGATAAATGTTGGTGAATATGAGTGGATTACCCATTTAAATGCTGACCCTAGACCAGGTTTAAATTCAGCTATAAGCATGAAACCTGTATTAAAAAGGAAGCAAAATATTTTGTAATGTGTTTTTTCTTAAGTAAACAGGTTTTACATGACTTTTTCCTAGTCACTTAAAATTTTTAATTGTATTTTAATTGACTGATTGGGTATGTCCTTTTATTAGGCTGTTGTATTTTTAAATTGTATATAAGGACTATTGATTTTATTCAGTATATACATAATGAGGAAGAGATCTTTCCAGAAAGCTTTGTGGAGTAATAAACTGTTTTCTCACTGACTTTGCGTGTCTGTTATTTGGATTTGTTTTGCTTGCTGTTTTTGGACTTTTTTGCAATCCAACGGTTCACCATAGTGCTAGACTGCTTTCTGGTTTTGTTTAATTTTTTTTTCTTTTATCATTGAGAAACTCTCCCAGCTGGGGATAACACTTTATGTTATTAGATGGGTAGTCAGTTGGCTCACCACAGAATGCACTCTGTCAAATTTGGTGACTCCACCTGCACCAGTAGACCTGTCACTAGTGGAGTACCACAGGAGTCTGTGCTGGGCCTGTTACTGTTTGGCATCTATTTCTCAGAAGTCCGAGCCAAAGTAGGCAGCGTCTAGCTGTCCAAGTTCACTGATGACTGCAAACTAGGAGCAATCACTGAGTCCCCAAATGACATCAGCATATTACAAGGAGGGCTAACACAAATGAATGACTGGTGCCAAAGTCATGGTCTAAAAAAATATATATGCATTAATTTTCCCTTTGGAAGAACAGAATTCCTTACAAATTACAATATTGACAGCACTCCCTAAGTTACAACCTAGTGGTGTTAGACTTGGGAACACAGGTTAATAGCAATCTGAACTTTGACCACCAAGTTTTCACAGTGGCAAGGAAAACCTTTTAATTAACGCACCTCATAAGCAAGGGCATAGCATTCAGGTCAATGGATATTATAGCTCCATTGCAATAGCTGGTGAGACCTCAGAGGTTTTCACTAAGAAAATACAGGGATTCCAAGCCATGATCTATGTGGAAAGGCTGAAAGCCCTGTCACTTTACTCTGTATCTTATAGGCTGCTGAGAGGTGACTTTTGCCTGGTCTATAGGGCAATTTTCAACCCTGCCTTAATGGAAAGATCTTAACCTAGTCTGTGACATTAACAGAACATAAGTGAGATTGTTTTAGTTTGTTGTTTGGGATATTTTTGCAGTGACCCTAATGATAATGGACATCAGCTGGGTATAACAGCCCCGTGTTTTTTATGCTTAGTCTGCTTGTGCTGTGCTGTTGAGGTTATAACAAGGCAGAAATATGCATATCCACAGCTAGTGGGGTTTGGCTTCATTAGCCTGAAATTGTCCATTAAAACGGTGAAACAAGTCATGGGCATTCAGAATCGCCAATTAGCTGAAACACCTGATGTTTATAATCGTCATTTGCATATATCCCATGTGCCTCTGATACAAGAGGTCTGGGAGGTCACTCAGTAGAAGTTCTAGCTTTGCTGGAGTTTTCATTTTTGTTTTTACTGATTGTTTTTTCAGTGACCTTCTCACTTATTGTTTTAAAATATCAAACCCACAATGTTGTCTGGCACTATTCTTATACATACTTGCGTGCAGTACCAAGGCTGCCATGCAGGTTGAACTACATAGCCATGAGGCTGTCCTGCACAGGAGCTCCTAGTAAAGGGCAGATGTAAAATGACAGCTGTCAGCCTTGTATTCATCCCATTTGCATTCATGGCATGGGTTGAGCATACAGGGCAATTACCCCACCAAATAATTAAGTCTATTTTTAACTGAAAGATCTGTGTGGGTCATCCCAATAGTAGTTGGGGGCAGTTTGCAGACAAGCATGAAGTGTCCTGTACAACTGTCAGATGGTGTCAGACAATTCTACTTGTATGTAGTTCTAACTACTGCAGGTAGTCAGGCTTCCTCTTAGGTATTGTCTATGGCAGAAAGTCCGATATACAGGTAAAGATGTATTTTCACCAAAAGAGCCTACTGAAGTAAATTTAACACTACAATGCTTTGGGGATGTATATTGGTATACTTCTTCAATGTACAATGCTGAAATGTTTTGGTAAAGCAACTAAAGTCCCCTTTTTGAGTCAGGTATAGGGGTCTGGAAGTCCATGTTAGTATAAGCTCATTGGTGACTGTCAGAACCATAGATTTCAGACTTGGGCATGGAATAAATCATCAGTGTAGCATGCTTCTCTGTGTTCTAGTCCATTTACTACCTGTCCTATTTTGCCTTCAAGCATGTATAACTGTATAACAAATACATATTGGAATAAATAAGCCTCTGTAAACAAGAATATGTTATTTGGTGTTTGTGCTTTAAAATAATCAAAAATACTATGACAAGGGAAACAGTATATGAAACAGACTTTTAATTATTCATGATATGTGTTGGTGACACTATTCTAAGCTTACATCATCATTTCACTAGTTTCTTGAATATTCCTTATTATACAGGATGATTAAGACAATGCTAAATGCAGAGTGTGGATTAAATCAAATTTGCTCTATTTGCTATGTATACAAGCATTTTAGATTACTAAATTTTTTAAAAAAATTACATTAATCATACTTATTTTAGTAAATTGTATTACTTAAATGTGCATTATTTTATGTTGTTACTTCTTCTCATTAAATAGTCTCGGCTGTTGTTTTCTGGCCTTAACAGAATAATTACACACTTGGGAATGAAAATGCAGATAAGCAAACCTGCACTGGATGATATTATTGCAAATATTTCTACAGCTACCAGGAACTTCCCTTTGGTGCTCAGGTAAGCTGGTATGAATGATAACCAGACACTGAGGAAGACTAGCATGCTGAAGGTGATATACTTGGCTTCATTAAAGCTATCAGGCAGATTTCTAGACAGAAAGGCCATAAGAAAACTAATTACAGCCAGGAGGCCCATATAACTCAACAAGAACCAGAAAGCCAGAGTGGATCCTTCATTGCATTCAAGGATGATTACTCCCATCTGTGCTTTCATATTGTGCTCTGGAAATGGTGGGGAGTTCACTAACCAAACAACACAAATCACAACTTGAAACAGTGTACAAATGAACACAACTGAATTGGGTAATTTAGGGCCCACCCACTTCCTTAGGTTGCTGTTTGGGTTTGAGGCTCTGAATGCAATGATGACCATCATTGTCTTTGCTAGGACACATGATACACAAAGAGCAAAACTAATTCCAAACACCACTTGGCGTAGCAGGCAGGTAGTTGTTACTGGCTGACCAATGAAAAGTAAGGAACAAAGGAAGCAAAGGATGAGCGCAATCAGCAGAAGATAGCTGAGTTCCCTGTTGTTGGCTTTCACAATTGGAGTGTTTTTGTTTATAATAAAGACAAACAGAATGATAGTAGATACAGATGCTGCAAATATACACAGCGTAGCCAATGTAGTCCCCAGGGGTTCACTGTATGACAAGAAGTCTATTCCTTTCTCGATACACTTGTCTTGCTGTTGATTGGGCCAGTAGCTCTCTGTACATCGGAAACAATCATTTGAATCTAAAATAAAGACAATAACTTTAAAGTGAATAATTTCTGTGGCAGAACTTCATAGAAAATATGACATGATTGTATAGATTTACTCTACAATGTACATATTACAAGAATAACATTACTAGAGTGAAAAAATATGATGATATTCTTAGAAAAGTAAGAAACAGTCTTTAAAATCTGCATACTGGAAGATTTATACATGGAAATTTTTGCACAGAATTTTTCTAACACCCCACAAAAATTGCTGTTTTATATAAATCAGAAAAAATAAAATGCTGGAGATGCAATGAAGCCCTTGATGCAGATTGGGTTCATATGATAATAGAATGCAACATAGTGCCATATTTCTGGACTGAATTTAGAAACTTTTGCCAAGCATTGTGGTCAGATAATTGCATTATTATAGATTCCTTGATTTTGTTCAATGCCCCAATCCCAGATGTTATTCCATTATCACAAATACCTCTTCTTTGGTTTGTCTTAGTTACTGCTTGGAAAGTTATAACTAAAAACAGGAAATGCAAAACTAATCTCTCTTTTTTACTGGTAAATTTATCTGTGTAGCCAAATTTGCTTGCAAAAATGAATCATTGACCATAAAAAATGAGAACTAGAAATCTGAAATGTAATGATCTATTAGAAAAGTACCAATGGCTTTGTGTATATATTTCTTCTTATGGACTTTTGTATATAGTTTTGTTTTATTTTGTTTCAGATTATTGAATTATTATTGGAATATGTAAAATCAAATAAAAACCTTAAAAAATATGATGATATAACAGAAAAAAATATGGCTTGTATGCAAAAGACATATTTACTTAATTTGTTAATTACTGCTGAAATGTCTTTCATTGCTTTTGATCTTTTATTTTATACATTTGATAACTAGAAGTTCAAGGATCACAAATGTCCTTTTTGAATCACATGGGAGAAGTGTTTTCATTGAGTACGTTAATTAGTGGCAGAGTATGCAAATAGATATGAAAGGAAATAAACCCTAAACCCTTGGGCATAGGAAGCAAGTTGCTAACAGCTCAGCGCCTTAATCCCCTGCTAGATTTTCCAATGATCGCTTAGTAAATAAACTTCTGATGCAGCTATAGGATTTTAGTTTGTCATATTGTCAATCTGTGTTCAATTAGTTTGACTCAAGAGAAAGTGATGTAAGAAAAAATACCATCAAAGAAGAGCTATATATTCCTGGAGGGAGATGGATGATTGTATTCAGTTCAAGAAGAGAACACAGGAAATGGTTACCTCACACTAATGTGTGGAATTACACCATCAGCCAAAATGTACTAAAAACTCAATACTGCATACCCCATCCTCCTTCAAAAGTGTCAATAAAAGCATCCGATTCTTTCTTTGATGATGATATGCAGATGACCCCTTAAGGATGTAGCTGAAACAGTGGTATATCCTTAAGGGTCCAGTCCTTTATATCCCATTGGGGTTCACTTCAGAAAGTTTAAGGTTTTACACAGTGAAGAGTCTAGCTTGACTGGGTCTTTTTTGCAGTTTCTACTGAATGGTTTGTTATGTAACTTTTTTACCTTTTTTATTTGGGTACACGAGTGTGTGTGTGTGTGTGTGTGTGTGTGTGTGTGTGTGTGTGTGTGTGTGTGTGTGTGTGTGTGTGTGTCTGTATGTATGTATAGATATGCAGGCATAGATATATAGATATTATTTATATAAACATACATGCATACATATATACACATATACCTCAACAGTGCAAAGATTGCAACAGAAAGAGTGCTAAAAATACACATAGTTGACAAAATTCAGTGAAGAAAAATAGCAAAACTGTCTGAAGGCAAGTTAAAAGAGTGCAGTCAGAAGTGATAATCAAAAGTGTTTTTAAAATAATGACAGTGAATTTCATAATTGTAATTAACTTCCATTGTCTGTTTGAAAGAAGAGATGATGGGAGAGTTATGAATATTCTGAAAAATATTGTTCTGTAAGGCAGTAAAAGTCTATAGATAGCTCATTTCAGTAACATGAATGGTGGCATTTGCAAAGAAACTGTGCTGGCATCAAGGTTGTGTAATAAGTGTTGGGAGTTTGAGACATAGAGAGAGAGACAGGATGTAGAAAATTGTATATTTATAGATATGTTTATATCTCTATCTGTATGTATATTTAGTAGGTGCATATAGCTATAAATAGATATATACTCATATGAAATATGTGTGGATCTGACATGTAATGAATGGAACTGAAATATCTTGCACTGTATCCTTATACCAGTCTATCTATATATCTAGCTGTCTGTCTGTCTGTGCATATATCTATTTACATCAGTAATTCTATCTTGCATATGAGTGCAGGGAATATGACTTTAACTGTGCCTTGTGTAAGGAAAATTCCCCCATTAAGTTAGAAGGGTAATTGAATCCTTTAGCTTGCATTGAGAAGTCAATTACCTATTTATTGTATGTATAAAAGGTATTAGCCTGGAAGACTGAGTCAGGAACTGAGATTCTCAATCAGAGGTTCAGTTTGGGTTCAGGTCGTGACTTTACCCAAGGATTTGAGACTTGCAGAGCTCAACAAGCCAAATCAAGTCTATTTATTTATTTTGTTATTGAAGCTGAGCAGAAAGCTTGGCTAGGTCTGTGGCAGTGACTTGTTACGAAAGCAGTCTGTTCAATGAAGAGGCTGCATGAATCTTTGCAGTGAAAATAACCCCAAGTCTGTTGTTTTTATTTATTTGGTTATTTATTTATTTGTTTATTTATTTTTGCAGATGAGATGTTATTTTGCAATATTTCTTGAGGATCTACACAATAAAGCTATATTTTATGTAAGTAGTGCCCCAGTGTCTTCAGTGTCTTTTGTAGAATTAGAATATGTCTTACAAGCCTCAACTGCAAAATCATGGTATAAAAACTGACCTCATAAATATAAGGAGTCTTATTGGACTTGGCCTCTGACATTCTGTCTTTGCGAAGGGTAAAGTTTATGTACTTATTGTGATAAACTTATTTGAAGTGGTTTTGGAGGCTGTAGACTGTGGTCATTCAGAGAGCATGGCATATCTTGACCAGCCAAGGTTTTTGACCATTCTTTATGCTGGTGTCAAATAAAAAGCTAACTGCTTTAAAAACTGACCCATATGTGGCAATATAGATGACAAATTAGAGAGCAAACTAGGAGAAAGACAGAATATTGCCAGTGTGAACTGGAACACGTTAAATTAACCAGTACTGACCCCCAGGGCGTGGTGCTGGGACCTTGCTTTTTTGGAATTCATTTCTCAAATCTCCAAGCAGAGAGTCAAAACCTGAAGCTAACAATGTTAGAAGACAATTGCAAACTGTTTTTTTTTCTCCCTATGACACCAAAACCAACTAGAATGAACACCCCAAGTAAACTATTGGTGTACTAAAAGTGGGCTCAAACTAAATGCCAAAAAATATAATACCATCAATTTTGGAAGACAATCCCACCACTCATCATACTGTATAGACAACACATTGCAATAAAATGAAAATGTAGTCATGGACATAGGTACTTGTGTTCATAGCTACCTACTTTTGATTATCATGTGACAGTGGTTATAATGAAATGTTTTTATTTAGCACAACTGATTGCCAATAGAATATCATCAAGGTCTAAAGAGCTAATCACTCTTTGAAACTCAGAATTGGTCAAATCAGTTAACCAGTACAATGCCCATTTTGGGATGTACCTCATTAAACATATAAAAAAAAATAGAAGCATCTTAAAGGTTCCTAAGGGATTGAATAATATGGCTGTCCTGGAGAAAAAGGGTGTATAATGAGGGAGGGTACTGCCAGTGTGTGGATTAATACAGTTTGATGACCTTGGAATATCCTTAAATCTATGAATCTTTTAATTTATAGGTGTTCCTGAATGAATAGCCAAGTTGACGGTTTAATTTATTCATTAACATTCCATAGATGCAATGTACTCTCACACTGTGCATAGCTTTTTATAGTCATTGGTTGGTTGGTTTATTAGTTTATTTTTATTTATGTTTTAAATGTTTATAGTTCTGATTTTATAGAAACCTATTACTGACATTTTAAGTTTTGTATTTGTTTATATTACACTGAATGTATGTGGAATGGCCAATGTGCACACTATTGTGGTACTGAGTTATGCAATGTTCATTAATGTGATTCTGTCTGGCCTGTATACAGTTCCTTCAGCTCTCCCTTGAAGGTGCTGTCAGACAGGTATCCCCAGTTTTGCATCACAGTGGAGGTTAATGCATGGTAGCATGTAGTCAGTGCTGGCCCAGACTGTCTGATTAATTTACTTCTTGCATCCTTTTTATACAGTATTACTCAGATATGTCCAACGAATTGATATGCATTTTGCTGTGTTCCTCAGTGGGATTGTTTGCAGCTGATGTAGTGCTTCTTCTATGGCATTATATGTAGCTACACATTAACAGTAACAATTTTACTGAGGTTTAATAAATATATTGCTAGACACCTAGTATTTAATTTTTTCACCTGATAGCTGCTACTATGTAGCATATCCACATACCTCAGTAAAGAGCTGTGCATCTGGTACCCATGTGTTAGTATTGTTACGCCTTGGTACCCAATTCTCACTCTCTCTTACTTTTTTTCCCTATTATCTATTTATTACATTTGTTTACCGGGAAAGTTTGACTGGTCAAAGCCCTTTTTCATTGGAGGCCTGGGAGAAAAACTCTAGTAAGAACAACATATACACAAATTTGAACAAGATAGTGAAACAAAAATAACACCTAAGTTACCAGAACAATAGAACAAGTTTTTTTTGAGAAACAAGATGACGAATATAACAAATACAATTGCCCAAACACATTATATGCTACATACAGGAAAAAAATACCAATTGTCTATCTCAGTGGGATAAAAAGTAGCTATAGAAAACTCCAAAAAAACTGAAAGGAATATGTTTTCAGGCAAAAAGTTACAATTAAGATAACATGAAAAAAAAGGACTAAACAGAGATTTTTTTGACAAAATATGAGTGATTATATTAGCAGAAATCTAAGTTTAAAGTATATAGATATGAAGTACAGTATGTAAAATGAGGTGTTATTCTATATAAAAAGGTAGTTGAGTAATAGAATTTTGGCAGTCAAAGGAATTAATAGGGCATAGGAAGAGTATCTGTAGAGTAGGACAGGACAGTACAGTACAGTACAATACAGGTCAGTGAAGGCAAAGTTTGCTCTCAGCAACTACCTTTCAAGGAAAGAATGATCTAAGATAATCAGAATAGAAAAAAAATATCCATGGTGCCCCCAGATTATGTCCTCTGACTCACCTGCTTAGCCCAGTGTCTCAAACATGTATTTTATTAGTGTTTTGTTTGCATGTTCATGCCTGTTTCTCTGCTGTCTCCTTCTGTACTGTAGTCTTTGCTGTATGTTTTCATTCCTGCTACCTTTTTTGACAGTAGAAGGCATTGCAGCATAAGGTAGTAGAGTGCAGATCGGTTTCCATGATTCAGTGTCCATAACGGCCAACGTACTGCATGGAGCAAGACATGTCACATGACTCCCTGGACATAACAGCCAATGTGCTACATGGAATATGATAGTATGTCGCCTGATTTTATTGTGTATAATGGTCACTGTGTTGCATTGGACATTGAAATGTGTCGTATAATTAATTGTACATAACAGTAATGGTGACTCATGATGCATGTCACAGTGCAGACAGTGGATAATGTGCTACATGTGACATGACAGTATGTAACCTGAGTCATTGGGTATAATGGTAACTGTGCTGTACTGGGCATTACAGCATGTCACATGATTCATTGTACGTAACAGTCTCAATGCCCCATGGTACATGATAGCTTGGTGTACTAGCATGACACTTCTATTGTAAGTGTTGTTTTGCACTCCCGCTGTGCATGTAGTAGAACCTAGTACTGTTGTGGTTCACCAAACTAATGCTGCATTCACACAGCACCCTCTACACTGTATAGTTTACAGTACTTATTCTGACACAGCCAGCTCTATCCTCCTGATCAGGGAGCTTCCTTCAGAGTAAAAATCATTGTCAGTCTAAGGGCTTGTTTTTATTCATACCTTAATTCCAGACTTACTTGAGTCATATATAAGAAAAAAAATGTCTAAACTAGTCCAGGCCTATGAAAAATAACAAATTACACAAAGAAATATAAGAGTCTGCCAAAAGATTACCAGCAGTGTAAACTACTGTGATATTTCACTCGGTGCCAGGACCTCTGCTTGTAGCAGAGCATGCCAATTTATATGCACCTGATTTCTCAAATGCCAGCAAGCTGTGACTATGCTTGTCTAAATGCTTATATTCACATCTTACTTGACAATTTAGATGGCTACATGAAATTTGCATTGATATGAGTGCAATCATTTATTGTTATAAGAGGAAAATATGGCACCAAGCCATTTGACCTAAAGAGAGATGAAATAAATGCAGAATTTTATGAGTATAATACATTTACCTGTTTGGTTGGAAATCTCTCCTGCTGAACAGGCAACACAATCATAGCAACAGGCTGGCTGTCCATTACGTATTACTTTTCTGTATCCAGCTGAACAAACATTACTGCATGAAGAACGTGGAAACTGAAAGCAAAACAAAAAACTTTGTTTGTGTCAACCTTATCTTAGGCTCATGTTTTCTACTCATACATGTATTAGATGCATAAAATTCAAATGCACTTTCTCCAAATATCACACACAGATATATAAACACTGAATATTACATTAGTTTAAATGTATACAGCCCCTTACATATTTAAGTAACATCCTAGTAAATTCTCTACGGACACAAGGAAATCTGTAGGGCATAGACTTTACAGTTAATTGTGTAAAAATAACTAAAAAGCAGGAAATAAAATAACTTATACTGGCACATCTTATAGAATATGAAAATGTACAGGATACACAAAGTAAATAACGCATTTTGATAGTAGCCTATGTTTCTTAAGTAAACTAACTATGCTATGTATAGAGTATGAATGGGGTATGAAGCAAAGACAATGGGAGTACTGCATAAAGTAATGAAATGGAGTCATCACACAAACTTGCCATTTCAATGAATTCAAATGTGTATTACATTTGTAAAGAGCAAGCTTGGCTGTCTTAAAACAAAAGGTTTCTTAAATTAGTCTATGTGTATTTTTTTTCTGGAAAAAAATTCTGTCACAACTTTCAGTGAGCAAAGCATGTAGGGCACTGTAATGGTTTCAGGGAGTAAGGTGGCAAAGCTTCATATCTTTATTCTTAAACTAATACAACTGAACATTATGATTTATATATATGTGAATGCAGATGTGTGTATTTGTGCATATGAATACATATGTATTTGTGCATATGTGTGCTTGTGCATGCGTGCGTGTGTGTGTGTGTGTGTGTGTGTGTGTGTGTGTGTGTATGTATGTTTCTTTGCATGTATATGTAAGTGTGTGTAGATCTATGTGTATTTCCATGTATGTGTGTGTATGTGTCTGTGTGTGTGTGTGTGTCCGCGTGTTTCTCTGCATGTATATGTAAGTATTTGTGTTTAGATCTATGTGTATTTCCGTATATGTGTATGTGTGTGCGTGTGTGTGTGTGTGTGTGTGTGTGTGTGTGTGTGTGTGTGTGTATGCATGCATGTGTGCAAGTCTGCAGACAGTTGCACGTGTGTTTGTGTGCCTCTGTGAGCATGCGTGCATGCTTCTACATGTGTGCATTTGTGAAAGTGTAAGAATATGTGAGTGTGTGAGTGTGTTTGTGTGTGTGTGTGTGTGTGTGTGTGTGTGTGTGTGTGTGTGTGTGTGTGTGTGTGTGTGTGTGTGTGTGTGTGATGTCTGTTTGTCTAATTATGTTGTTTTCCTATGGCTGGTTAGTGTCTTACAGTTTGGATGCTACTTCCTCATTCTCATCTTCCGATGCCACCCTTCCCTGACCACATTTCATGTTTTACACTATAACTGTGAGATCACAGCTCATACAGCTTCAATGTCCATATACTTGCTGGGAGTTTCTGTTTTGCTATGCTTATTCTCCCTCCAAGCCCTCCTCATACTCAAGAATGTTGATGTCTGTGCAGTTACCAAGACATGGTTTAAAGTGGCAGACAGAAGCCCAGCAGTGCAATGTGACTTCCACACTTTTAGCCTAGTAGCTACACAGACAAGGGCAAAAGGTGGAGGTGTCTCAGTATGTATCATTAAGAAACATACCTCTAGGGTGATCAAACAGGATGATGTACTGGAGTTCCTTCACGTGCAGATCACCAAAGACAAAATCCCGTACCATATCCTAACCAGCTCTAGGTCACCATCCATGTCCCAAAATGATTGCAATGCATACTTCAACCTACTAAATACATTTACCATGCAGTCTAACAACTTTAATTACTCCTGTATAGATTGTGAATTATACATGGCCTCAAATCTACAGGCAGAGGGATTCATGGACTATATAAATACAAATACCCTTGATCAAATAGTTAATACTGCCACTAGAGGCTTCAATATACTGGACTCCCAATGCCACATCCTCCCTGGTAAGGCCTGACCATGAAAACATCTTCTTTGAAATCAAAATCAGCTCTATAATCCCATTAAAACCAGTAACAGTTAGGAACTATCTAAGGCAAATTATCTTTTATTAAGTGACGGTTTGTCAAAATTATGTGCCCCTCCAAACCCAGAGAACACAGCAACTTATGCTGAAGTGCTCTCAGAAACTCTGTACAACTACGTCAATGGCTGCATAGAGTCTGCTGTACCTCTCAGAGGTAAGTCCAGAACTTGCTTCAGACACAAAACACCCCAGTGGCATCTCAAATTAAACAGGCTATACAGCAAAATGAAATAAATATATCAAAAATCAGAAAAGGCAATTCCCTTAAAGATGAAAAGTCTATCATCAAAGTAAATAGGCAACTAAGAGGACTAATTAGATCAAACAAAGCCTATTTTGAGGTTAAGATATCCTCCTAGATGAAAGATAACAATAAGGCCTTCTATACCTCTGCCAGAAACCTTAAGGGCAGCACACAGCAATGTGCTGAACTGGTGGTTTATTGCACCTCATTCACTGAGCCTGGTGATATAGCGAACCCGTTAGTGGACAAATTCAGTTCCAACTTTACCTCATTCTCACCCCAAATCATCCCCCTAGTAATGCCCTCACACATAACCCCTCCAGCTATAACTAGGGAGCATGTAATGGCTGCACTCACTAAAGCCAATAACACACCTTCAGTGGGCCCCAATACCATCTCAAGATGCTTTATAAGGGAGGACCTAAAACAGATCCTGGAAACTACAGACCCATTACTCTGATTACTCTTATTTGCAAAGCCATGGAAAGAATAATCATGGAGATTATCAACAAGGACGTAGGAGACTTCCAGACACTGGATCCATCCCAGTTTGGCTTTGTCAAAGGAAGGCCATGCTTATTGAATCTGGTGGAAAATTGTGCATAACTGCATACCTAGATCTAGCTAAGACATTTAATACAATACTAACTTGGGAATTGTAAACAAATTTACAGAACTAGGTATAAACCCTTTTATTACACACTGGATAGCTATGTGAAATGGTGACGCCACATCCACAAAGTGGATGGTTACCATTGTAGTCCCCCAGGGGTCTGTGTTAGGCCCACCCCTCTTTAGCAGCTATGTCTCTGATGTCAAAGGCACTGTCAAAGGCCTCTAGTTAGCCAAGTTCACAGATGATTGCAAATTGGGAGCAGTCAGTGAATCCCCCCAAGATGAGAACACCCTTCAGGAAGCCTAATACAGACAAACGCTTACTGCCAAAGCCATGCCTTAAAACTCACTACTAAGAAATGTATTATAGTACTTTTTGGGATATCTGCAACACTGGGTAACTACATCATCAAAAAATCACCCTTAAAAGTTGATTCAATAGTCAGAGATCTGGAAACTCATATAGATGGCAACCGAGCCTTTGACCAAATGTGTCCAAGATTGTAAGAAAATCTTTCCATGTTGCTCAACTTAAAAGCAAGGGTGTGGCATCTAGGTACAGAGAGGTCATTTTACAACTGTACTTGGCCATTATCAGACCCATCATAGAGTATAATGCCCCTTTGGTATGAACCTGACCAGACACATGCAACAACTGGAATGTCTACAAAGTTTCCTTACAAAAAGGATAAAGGGAGTAAATGCAATGTCTTATGCTGATCTCCTCAAAGCCCTCTCTCTTTACTTGGTATCATACAGACATCTGACAGGTGATCTTTGCCTCACATAAAAGGCATCCCTGCATCCTGTCTTGATGAATCTTTTGCACATCTGCAAAACAAACAGCATCAACTACGATTTAAAGACCTAAATTTTGCTTGCAGCATAAATAGGACATGTTGGTAATTCTGATACGTTTCTCAGAGTATTCCCATTCTTTACAACAGGCTCCACATCAAAGCCAGATCATGATTAAATGGGGGCCTAGGCAGGGTAATGGATTGCCCCACACAGGAGCCCCCCCATACCCACAGGCATTCCAGTGTCAGATTTCTTGGCTATGTCTCCCCAGGTACCATAAACACTGTTCAACCTGTCAGTGTCACACTATTTTCTTCTTTACTTCTACAATAATTACAGATATTTGAATTTAATTTAAAACTGTTCTTTCAAATTCTATCACAGAAACACTGGTAGCATTTGTTAAACAAAATAATACAGTCTCGGAATGAAAACAAACTGAACATGAACAGTAAATTTCTCTGCCCTCGAAATGACATTGAAACCCACATTCAAAGAAAGTGCATCTGACCAGTGGTGGACTAAGTTTACCATTGGGCTGTTTTAAACCATAGACCTCTTGCACTCATTTTAGATCCATGCATGCATGCATGCAGGCATGTCGTCTTTGATTCACCATCTCTGCAAAAGTAAAAGTCATCTAAATAACTCCACATTAAAGTGGTCTGTAACTAGTGAAGCGGTTGCTGCTGGCAAACAACTGTGCATTTCAGTGTTTCATCTACAAATTCAGTGCCTGCTGCTCTTGAAGAATAAATTACCTATGTTACATTAAAAATTTGATAAGCTGGTAATATTACAATAGGCAACAGGTTCATAGTTGCTAGGCATCTCATCCAAAAGAGGACACACCCAGGAGTGCAGCACCACTACCACCCTGTAAGTACAGCACAGTATCAGCAATCCATCCACATAGTGTGGTAGTAGTCCCCACAGCCCTCTACACCAAAGGCAAGTACACTCCTTTTTGTGCTACAAACTATGCTTCCAAATTTATAGCACAGATACTGCAGGCCATTTGCTAAACAAAACAGTTGCACATTGAAAACAGATGAAGCATGAGCAACAGTGAACTTCTCTTCCATTGAAACTCACAATTCCTTGAAAAATACACTGAATGAATAATGCAATAAATTTCACAAGTTCATGAAAAATGCACTGAAACTCACAATACCTTAAGAAACTCTTTAATAGTCTGGTAGTTGGTGTAAAGGATTCAGGCTTTTGCTTCCTGTAACCAATGTACAGGGTTTGAATTTGAACAAGTTAATTAACTAACCTGCAATCCCTAACTAGGGTATTTCACACATGAGCAACTCTAAATTCTGTATAGTTAGAAAAGTCAGCAACAACAAAAAAAATATGTGTGCATTAATGCACACTGCTTCTGAAGTATGCAGATATGTGTGTGTGTTGATGAACACACAGATGCAGAGTATATTCTTAAAGATTAACACTATTAAAAATCAAACTTATTTTTTCTAAATTAAAAATTAAATGTTGTGGCAGTCCCCTGGCCAGCAGGCCCACCCCAGCCAAGAGACCATAGGCAACTGCCCGGGCCTCCTAGTGTGTATCAGTTCTGCTCCTTATCCATGTGCAGCAGAGTTCCTCCCTACCTCTATTTAAGTGTAATCTGGAATAATGGATGAGTAGTTGGAAATTCACCCAGGTTGGAACCTATTTTTCTGATGGACAGAGGGTGTCTGTAAATCAAATATAAATCAAATATGTGGGTCGCATTTGGCTTACACAGCTATGCTTTTAAGGGCCCTACTGGTCGTTAGCCTAGTATACACCTATGAACCTATGTGAGTACAGTTAGTTTAATTAAGTGGCATATGTTACCTATATCATGATGGTTGCAGTGAGTGTGTGCTCCTGCAAAAACCTTGTTATGCTGTTGTGGGCAATGCAATTGAAATAAGATATGTTGCTTTGGGGCATAGAACTGAAGAAAGGTAGGTTCATAGGTTCATAGGTTGGTACAAGGCTATCGGCCATAGTGCCTATACAAGCCTAGCCATAACAATTCCCTGGCTATTTCTTCCCAAACTATTTACTTCCCTGGACCCCTGTCTAGCAGGGTGACTGATGTGATCCCCAGGGTGAATTTCCTTTCTTCCATCCAATCATCAAGGTTCCTTTTGAAAAGGGCCAAGGAGGCACTCTGCTTGACATATATGGACAGTCTATTCCAGAGTCTGGGGAGTCTATGGGTTAGAAACCTATCCCTCCTACATGTTTTGTTTATTGTGATGACAAGGTTTAGATCCCCGGAGCATGTGGCTCTGAGGGATTGGGATTTCTTTAAGTGTAGCATGTCCAACAGCTCTGGGTTTGACATGGCCTTGTATGTTAAGCAGAGATCGCCTCTGAGTAGACAATATGCGACAGTGTATAGCTGGAATTTTTTAAGGCAGTCAGCATAGGGCATCTGCTTAAGGCCTGTGATTCTTTTATAAATTTTTATACAACCTATAGTCTTATAACTATCATTAACCAATTGGATTATATGGTTAGAAAAACTCATAGCTGGATCTACCCATATACCCAGGTCCTTAAATGAGTCAACAGTTTCAATCACTGTGTGCTGTATTAAATATTCACCTTTCAATTTATGTCTGCCAAGTCTCATATGCTTAGTTTTCAATATAGTTATCAGCATATTATTCTCCTGTGCCCAAATGGTCAATTTAGTAAAGTTATTTTGCAGGCATGCCTTATCTGCAACACATGTAATCAGTTTACATAACTTCAGGTCATCTGCATATAGACTGTAGAACACCTCAGATGAAAAAGTTAGGTCTTAAAGATACTAGAACAGAGCCCTGTGGGACACCCTGACTGTAACCAAGAATTTCACCTGTCCAGTTGCTTTATGATACTTGCCATGTCCTATTTGTAAGCCATGCAGGTATCCATGTTATCAAGACTACATCAGTACCTTGTTGTTCTAATTTATTGATCAGTGTTTTGTGTATGACCCTGTCAAATGCTGAAGTTAAATCTATATAACTAACATCACAGCACAATTTTGTATTCATAGCTGTTATTATATTGTTATAGAACATCATGTTACAGGTGGTAATAGATCTATTTTCAACATATGCATGCTGATATATGGTTCGGGTTGCTAGCTTTTCATATCAAGAATTATGGACATGCACTTGAAAGCAAAATGCATGTAGAATAGAAGTGTACGTTTAACCTCCCCTCAAGGGGATTGTCGTACAGTATGACTGTGCACAATCAAACATATTCTTGTGTTCTTCAGTGTCAGTGACAGTGTCCCTTAATTCTGGACTGTCCAGAAAAATTCTGGAGAGCTGGAAAACCCTAAGTCCCAACTTATCCAATTCTGACAATAACTTATACAATATTACATTCTCCATTATTTTTCCACAGCATGAAAGTAGACTTAAGGGTCTGTATGACTCTGGGTTTGTCCACCTCCCCTTTCCCTTAAAGATAGGTTTAATATGCACATGTCTCCAGTTTTGAGGAATCTCCCCATATTTATATGACTTACTGAATAATAGATATAATGGTAGCATAAGTTCTTGCTGACATGTTCTCAGGTCATCGTTACTAATTCCGTCTCCTCTCTGTTCTTTGTTTGGGTCTAGTTTGTGCAGTTCGTTTTCAATATAATCTAATTGATTCCAGTATCTGAGGTTACCTGGATGTCACTAGGGCACCCCTTTTCTGGAGCCAAACTGTTTTTTATAAGATTTTGTAAATATATCTTTAATCTGTGTTCTATAATGTGTTTTGAATAAATTTTAGAATCTGCACACAATTTATCAATGTGTATGTCTTTACTCCTTCCACATCTTATGTATCTATAAAAAGGTTTCCTGTCATGCTCAATATCTTTCTATAAATTTTCTTCAATTTTTTCTTGATCTTGTCTCACACTATGCTTAATCTGTTTGTCCAGCTTGTTTATTACAGTTTTCAAAGTTGTAGTTTAACCTGTCTTCCATTTCTTATATTTTTTTGTCTCTCACCTTAATCGGGTATTTTTTTCTTATGGAAATATTTCCCCCTGACATTGTATGGCTAAATTCTGATGCTAAGCATTTTTTTTTTTTTTTGCACTCAAACAATTTCTCTTTCAAAACTTTCCACATTCCATCTGCAGTTTTTCCACTGAACAACTCACTCCAGTTAGTTTTACAAAGTGACTGTTTTGCTTCCATGTAATCTGTAATTAACCTTCTAATTTTTTAGGAACACAAACAATGTTTAGTATGTTCCATCCCCTGGAAGTGTTTTTTTTTTTTTTTACAATATGAAGCAATTGTTGCTCCTGAATATACATTGTGAATAATTCTCTTATTAATGTTGTTGAATTGATATTTTTCCAGTCTGTTTCTGGTAAATTTAAGTCCCCAGCCAACATTATTCTTCCCTCCTGTGTTTCATGCAAGAAATGTATGAATTCCTCTAGGTCATCTGCACTTGACTTTGGTGGTCTATACACTCTAACAATTGTTACATGTTTCATGGTTCTTTTTATTGTCAAAGTTATGCAGTCTATAGTATTGGTGTTATCAGTGAACATGTAATAATGACAGGTCTCATAACTATCTTTAGTCCCTATCATAACACCTCCACCTGTTTTTTTGTTAGAATTTATATTACAGTAAAAACATTTATACCCTGACATAACTGGTTTCTAGTCATTGCTTTTTAACCGTGTTTCACAAACAATGACAACATCATTTGGAATTTAGCAAATGTTTCAATAAAAAACATTATTATTAATGCTCCTGGTATTAACAACCATCATAGATACATCAAATGTTGCTATCTCTGAACTGTTACATTTTCAACCTGGCAAAATCCTGCCTAGTGTTTGTCAGATATTGAAAAATATCTGCTGCAAAATTTCTCTTTTCTGATCTTGACAAATGCACACCATACTGTCTGAACACATGTGCCCAAAACAAGGCTTGGATGCTCTACACATTTCCACTTTTTAAAACAGGACATTTTTTTCCATGTAGGTATTTATCAAAAAAAATCTGTTCAATTATGGTAACTTGAATATCATTTCTATAGGTGATTTGGGAAAAATATGTCCTAACACCAGTACAAGCTAAAGTATCTAAGAGGGGTCTCAGTTCCCTACTAACAGTCAGAGAGTTCCTTGGGGATGAGATCATTTGTACCGACATGAATAAGAACAGATCAGTACTTCCTTACATCAAGGTTTTCCAAGGCTTATCTCACATCTTCTATTTTTGCTCCTGGCAAGCATAACACTATTCAATGTTCATTATCATCTCTGCAGATATAAGTATCACTTCCTCTAATAATTGAATCCCAGTTACAAGAATATCTTTGCTGACCAGCTCTGAAGAATCTTCAACTTCTAATACATTAATATCTGCTTTATCTATCAACTATTACAAAGGGCAGATCTTCATCACCATTAGTCTTATTAACCTACTGTTTTTATTGTGTATTAAATTTTCATCCAGCTAACATTGTAAATCCACATTTTGAGCCATGTAGTCAACATCCTTCTTTCTCTTTTTTTGTTTGCAATAATGTTCTTCAATCCTTCCACGTTCAATTTGGATTTCATCCTTTTCACTTACTCCTTGCCAATTTCTTCTACCTTCTCTTTTGGAAAAATTATGTATTTTTCAGTAGATTGAAGGTTTTCTGATAGAAAAATGTTATCATTCCCTGTAATATGTGCGCTACATAACAAATCAGTGTCCTTTTAGTACTTACTCTCTTTACTTTACAGACATTAATCAGTTTCTTTTTCTTCCTTATTTGTTGTGAACTTCTTCCTTTCTTTTTTTGTTTCCTTCTAAACAATCCAGATCCTCAGATTGCTGAATACTTGTATCCAGAATTCCAATGTTGTCAGGGGAATTGTCTTGTTTCATAGGGGTTGAATGATGTTTACAGACAATAGATGTATAATTTCCTAAATGTGTTCTATTTGTTCTTTGCCTAAAATTATTTATCTTATCAGTCCAGTCATTCATATATGTATATGTAACAACAGTTCTCCAAGCTGTGCCAACTGCACAAGTGCAATCATCATCATTATGTCAAGATTTACTTCTAACAATTGTAAGCAAATCATCCAACTTTTGACATGAGGAACACAGATCATCAGTGTTATCAGCTGTTACATTTAAATATGCATAGCATTTATTACACTGTACAAGATATTTGTGCATTAGCAAATTATTCATTGCTTACTCATTTAAGGAATAGAATATTGTAAAAGAAAAGAATAATCAAAATCAGTTACAACAGAATTCAAAGAAACTTAAATCATCTTCTATGACAAAAATCACCCAAACAATATACAGCTAAATACTACAGTTAAGTATAGTAAAGTTGTTCTGACTGTATAAGTTCTGCAAACCAGACAAAATCTGTAAGGCGTGCAGTAGCGTCTGCTCACTATTAGTCACAGTCGCACTTCTTTTTAACAGTAAAGATAAATAAATCACAAACCTAGACGGATTGTTTAGATATGCTCTGGATTTTCCTCTGTACAGTCTGTGTGAATTCATAGCTGTCTAGGCCTCTTAGGATGGCTAGACCTTGTCTGTCTAAAACCTATCCCTTTCTAACAACCAACAGTGAAATTAAAGGTAAAACAACAAAATATGTATCAATGTAAATCTTGTTAACAAGCTATCCCTTCCTACCTACAATCAGTGCAAAACAGTAATAACAAATAAAATATAAATTCAAATAAAACTTCTCTTCCCAGTCAACTCTGCAGTAAATCACAAACCAAGGTAAGATTGTTTAGATATGCTCTGGATTCTCCTCTCTGCAGTCTGTGTGAATTTATAGCTGTCTAGGCCCCTTGGGATGGCTAGAGCTTACCTGTCTAAAACCTATCCCTTTCTAACAACCAACAGTGAAGTTAAAGGTAAAACAACACAATAGGAATCAAAGTAAATTTTAGCAAGCTATCCCTTCATACCTACAAACAGTGAAAAATGGTGATAAATAAAATATAAATTCAAATAAAACTACTCTTACCAGTCAGCTCCACAGTAAATCACAAACCAAGGTAGGATTGTTTAGATATGCACTGATTTATGACTCTAAGACTGTGATTGGATAGAAACCTGGCCCAAGATGCTACCTACTGAAACTGGTGTGGAATTTCCCTGGGTATGAGTTATTGAAGGGAAATACAGAGTACTTCCAAGTTCAGAATAAGATTGATCCTCTGTGCAAATAATTTGGGACAGCCTACCTTGAGCTGCATTTTATAGTGTTATAAGTGCAATAAGTTAGACTCTAGATTCCTGTGGAATGGACCAGAAGAGCCTGAATTATGAGGTTAGGTAGAGAAGTGTAACTGCAGAAGTCAGAGGGAACATTCTGACTTCAGGAAGGTAGTCTGTTGTTTGCTTAATCCTGGAGAGACTGGAGGAGAATTCTGACCTAAAGAAAATAGCTTTTTGTTACCATTAACCCTGAAAGACTTAAATGAACTGTTTCTACAACATTCTTGCATGTTACTGCGTCTAAGCTAAAAAGGCTGCTAGACTGTCATCCTGTGCAACTTGTTAACTTCCAGGAAGATCAGTTTTGTTATTTTGAACTGCACTTGTGGTACATACCAAAGCTAGAAGCAACACTAACAGTGAATGTGAACTGTGTTTTATTTTGTGTTTTTCCTCTCCTCCATAAGTTTAAATGTGAACTTCATCTTCTGTTTTGATTTTATAAAATAAACCTGATTTTAATCTTTGGCACCAGAGATTATTTTATTAATTTAAACATAAACACTTATTGAGGTCAACGATAGTATCATAGATCATTTACACATTCCAGTGACATATACTTTGAGAGAACAATTATAATGCAATTTTTTTTAAAAGCAAACCATTAATGAGATGTAACCTCTAACAGTCTTACTTAGGTACTTATTTTTTACCAACCAAACCTAGTTATCTGACACATGAAGTCCTATCTTTGTTCCAAACTCTCAGTTTCAAAATAACATACCATGTGTATTAAAATTTTAGCCAGGAAAAGAATAGATAAAGAAAAGAAGACTAATGAGCTAGTGGTTAGCCATACTCAGTGTGGGCTATTACAGTTTCTACTTTGGTTGACCTACAAATATCATGAATGTTGGTCGCTCTTTGCCAGTTAAACCACAACATTCTCTCTAGACTGTTTGAAAAATCATAAAGCCTGGCTAAGTGCAAAAAGATCCAGAGAGTGTTTTGGCTCTTTATATTTACAGATTATAAACTATAAAGCAGTCCTCTGACTATTTTCCCTACCTGTGTATGGATTACTGCTTAGGCAGGTGACTGCTAACCCTGGGGACTGAGGTCCACATTGTTTTTTAGTTACTGACTCTTCTAAGCCTTATATGTATATAAATTGTATTGCAATATTGAGCTAGTACGGGTAAGTGCCCTCATGTCAGGAGGTAACTGCTGTTGGGGGAAGATTGATAAACATCCTTCTGCCTTTACAATGATTAACACTAACTAAAATGTTTCTTATGGTAAGAAAAATGGCTGCTATGTGTATGCTGTAGATTCTGGGATTGGACTGTGTTTTCAATACTGTGGAGACTCTATTATTAGCAGTTATTACTACTGGCCAACATCCAGTTAACATGTAGGAAAGAACTAACTAATATCTCCTAAGTCAGGAGCAACAGATAACTGCCATGTAATTCATCCTATTGCATACCCCACCCCACCCCAAAAAAAACAACAACATCCTTTTGAGTAAGATGACAATGAAAGATAATAGAGGCCTATCATGTAATGCTTTGTGTTACTAAAGAAGTCTTGCCCTAAGCTACCACATCTGACTAAAAATGCCCTCAAAAACTATAAGGTTCTTGAAGACAATATACACTTCATCTAAAGCATAGACCATTAAGTACCCCAGTTTGCATTCTCCATAGACAGGCCAGTTAGATATCAAATGGCTGACCTAACTCATAAATACCTATGAGATGTGGATAGTCACTCCTCTAGCAACCTACACACATCCTTACATTCCAGATTATTTTCTGAAAACTCCAGCTAAAACACCATAAGACAAATGAATATAACTAGCTTATCACTAATAAATGCTGGTAAAATGTAAACAAATAGATTTTTGTAAAAAGTATTCTTTGCATAAGCACTTAAACCTGTGATATAAATAGAACCTGCTGGAGATAGGTTTGTATCCCAGAAACTACTCCTTCACTGGAACAGACTCCCCATCCATGTGAAGCAGAGTTCCTCCATAACCCAATTCAAGTGTAACTTGGACAACTGGATGGGGAACAGGAAATATATCCCTAGTTTGGCACCTATGTCTCTAATGGACACAGGCAGTGTATAAATGGTTTATCTTCTTGGCTCCTACTTATACATGTTTCATCTCCCAATTCCCTGCTTACACTAACCAAGGGTACCATAACTTTAAGAGATTTGGCATGGATGGCTAGGCTCATAAAGGCCACAGTGCTCATTAGCCTAGTATACACATATGAGCCTATAACAGTCAGCTCATTCACAGTCTTTTCACCAATCATTTTATCTAATACAAACAAACTTAGAATTCTATATCTTCTAAGACAATTCTAACAAAATTTTCATATTTTGAATCTGTCCAATCCATACATTTAATGCTAGATCATTTTTGTTCAGTAAGACTTAAGCTTTCACATGACAGCAAGAAACTCATTTCTCAGAGCAAGTTAACTGAGACATTTACAGACCTAAGAAAGTTATGCTTATTCATATGATTTGCAATATAAATAGCAATATCTTTTGAGATATTAAATTTAAAGTGCACATACCAATGACAGATTTTTCACCATCATGTAAGGGTTCAGCTGTTGACAAGCAATAGCTTGTAATTCAACTGTTTTCATAAATAATAGTGTATGTATGGAAATATTGCTTATCTTCTTATTTACTAATAAAGAACCAGCAATAACTCCAGTATAGTGCATTATGCACGGATAGTGAAGCTATATTTCTTGTATCCCATCATATTATTTTTATTTATTTATTTATCCCTTGTTGATAGGGTTAGTCCCACAAAACTAGTGGCCTCTTTTCAGTGGAGACACAATGTTGCATTTATACAGCTATGGAAAATTTAGCCAGGCATCAGGGAACTTCCCCTACTCTTGGTAGTTGGGGGAAGGATTTGTGTGTTACACATCCTGACTTCCTGTTTCCTGTCCAGGTGCAGAGACAGCTAGGAGGAACAGGAAGAAAATATGGCTGATTCAGCTTTGACTAAAAATGATGTGAAGGTTGATGAAAATGTAGCAGAAATAGTAGAATTGCTACCAGAAGTTTTTTTTCTGATGCTGTGGGTGCAGAAACAAACAGTAATATTGGAAGAAAAGGAGATTGTAGCTGTAACAGAGATGGATTCAGAGAAAAACTTTCAGAAGAGATTGTTTGAAGGAGAGACAGTTACCTCTGAGAAATGCATAATTACAACCCTCCAATTGGGAGGGTTGCAGGATGATTATTTGGAAGAAATGGTAAACCAAAGTGAACTTGAAATTGGAGTAGCAGTTTCATGCAGTGACATCATGAAGAAAACAGAAGAAGAAAAAGGAGAAGAAGAGGCTGTGCCAGAAAAAGTTCAAGAGACAAAAACTTATTTGCAAACTGTGGGAGAGGGAGCAATAAAATAAACAAAAAAGAAGTATACAGTACTTGTGAGCTGTAAAAAAGAAGAACGTTTGGACAGGTATAAGGTTTAGGACTGTCGTAGCCAGGAGCGGCCTTAGGTCAATTGGTGCCCTAGGCAAAAGGGCTCCACGGCGCCCCCCCACCACACCATCTGGTGCCCCCATCCTAGTCTACTTACACCAAATAAATACTGGAAAAGCGCCCCTAGTAGAGCAGCGCCCTAGGCGGCCACCTAGTTGGCCTATGCCTAAGGCTGGCCATGATGATAGCTACTTAACTGACAGGTACCAGGCTGTGAAATGGAAAAGTTTTCTCTCACCTCTGTTACTCATAACTACAGGAGTCCCACAGGGGTCTATCTAAGTTAGGACCACTACTCTTCATAATATTCACAAATGACCTCCATACCTCCACACAGTATCCATCTATCATTCAGTACGCAGATGATACTACCTTAATCTGTGTTGCACAGAGTATTCCCATCCTCCAACAAAGAACTCAATTAGCATTCTCTGAAGTAGAAAATTACCTTACCAAAGCCCAACTTATCCTCAGTCCTAAGAAAACACAGCTAATGATTATAACTAGCTCTAAGAAAAACTCCAATAGCAGTCAACTTACCATCTACTCTAGAAACTCTAGTCCAATCACACCAGTATCACATGCTATGCTACTAGGAATAACCATAGACTGCCACCTAAAATTTGATACTCACCCCAACTTAACTATAAAAAAGTACATGCCAAACTGGGAGGATTTGGGTGTATCGTATAGATTCATCTCTCTGGGCATGATAATTATGCTTAGCAGGACTGAGTTCACTGCTGTTTCTGACTTATTCAATATGTGCAATGACCACACCTAATAAACATCATACAGATATCTACAAGATGTCTTGCATGCACTAGAGCTCCTGTGGGTAGCACTGCACATGCATAGTCAAAGATTTTAGGGATGAGGGAATTGTCATGCCATATTTAACTATCTGCAGATAGAGTCACTGTAGAATACAAAATTCAACAGCACATGCAGCAATGGAGGATTGCCATGTGTCACACTGTAAAGTGTCTTTTTCCATTTTACTGCTATGAAAAATGTATGCTGTTTTACTGCATCATCATCATCATTGTTAGAAATGCAATTTTCAAAATATTTACCTTTTGTCACCTTCTTTGTCACTATCCTTTCTCTTACATGCATTTATTTCATTTTATTTTTTATTCCTCACCATTTATTTTATGATACAGTATATATTATCTGAGTTTATACAAGCCGCGGTGGACAGCGGTAGTGTTGTTGCCTCACAGCAAGAGGTTCTCCTGTTCGATTCATGGCTGGAGTGCCTTCTGTGTGGAGTCTTCATATCCTCCCCACGGTCGAGTGGCTTCTGAAAGACATGTGTGAATGGGTGTGCCTTCGCTGAAGGTTGGGCATCGGGCTGGCAACTCGACACCATAAAAATCTACTGCCAATCATTAGCAGACTGGAGTTCCGCTGTAGCGACCCCTAACCGGGAAAAGCCGAAAAGACAAACAAAACCTATATTATCTGAGTTTACCATCTGTTGTGAAAACTAGATGCCCCTTAGTGGTCATCACTGCAGGACAGATGGGAAATGTATTTATTTTATTTATTTATTTTACATTTGTTAACTGGGAGATTCCAACTGGATACATGTCCGTTTTCAGTGGAGGCCCAGGGGGAAAAGCTCCACAAGTAAATAACAGACTAGTAACTAATTTATACATAACAAGCAAATTTTCATAGGAAGAAATATATACGAAACAAGCTTATTTTCATAGGAAAAAGAAAAAGGAAAGATAGCACATTTTTTACAATATTGCATGAGTTTACAGTTTTGAAGAAACAGAAATTTTTATATAACATGCAAATATTCATAGAAAAACCATATTATTCTACAAGATTGTATAGGTTGACAGGTGCATAGTAAAATCATCCATGATATTGACTGACATATCCATCATGCAATAGTATAATGTCTGAAGTATAATAGTACATCCTTAATATTGACAGACATATCAAACATATAATAGTTTAAAGTTTGAAGTATGGCAGTACATGGGATGTACAGAATCATAGACATTGAAGTACATTAGGAAGAGATTATGGATCAGCTGCAAAGTATAGAGATGAGGGGAAGCAAGCTAGTGGGTGGGGAGGGGGTAAAGTAGGGGTCAACCTGGGGGGAGGCAGGGGCAATTCTGTGAGAGTAGTAGGTGTGATTTTAGCAGTTTTTTGAATGTAGCGATTGATTTGGTAGAGGTAAACGCCGAGGGTAATGCATTCCAAATTTTACCTATGTAGTTGGGAAATAGTGAGTCACCTGCTGAGTTGTTGGTTTTGGTTACTTTAATTAGTCTTTTAATCACTAGAGGAAGTTGTCTGGGATTGGCTTGTAGTTTAATTAAGTTGGGTAGTGTTGGTGTTTTTTAGGGAGTAGTAACAGTTTATTAGCGAAAAAGAACTGGTAGAATTAGAGGAATTTTGGGGATTCAAGCCAATTGAGTTGTTGTAGTGCTTGAGAGTGGTGACCACAGTAGGGGGCACTGGTATCAAATCTGGCAATTTGATTATAGCAGATGTTGATCTTGGCCATTTCAGTTTTGGGTAGGTTGGTAAAGATAGGAGCGGCATATAATAGTGGGGAGAGGTGGTGGATTTGAGCTACAGTTATTATAGCAGGTTCAGTTAGAAATGGTTGATTTTTATAGAGACTACACAGTTTTCTGTGGATGTTTTTAATAGTTTGGTTTATGTGTAGGTTGAGCTTAAAGTTGTTGTCAATGGTCACTCCTTTAAAAAAAGGGGTTTAAAAAATTTTGTTTATATAAAAATGACAACAAAAATTTGCAAAAAACCAATAATTTTTTTTATTTTAAACTTACAACAATTTAACACAATTCCTTTTTTAATTTTATTCTTAAAAATTAAAAAATATCAAAACCAACATCCAATACTCTTTTTTTTAAAAGCTTACTCATTTAAGGAATAGAATATTGTAAAAGAAAATAATAATCAAAATCAGTTACAACAGAATTCAAAGAAACTTAAATCATCTTCTATGACAAAAATCACCCAAACAATATACAGCTAAATACTACAGTTAAGTATAGTAAAGTTGTTCTGACTGTACAAGTTCTGCAAACCAGACAAAATCTGTAAGGTGCGCAGTAGCTTCTGTGCACTATTGGTCACAGTCACACTTCTTTTTAACAGTAAAGATAAATAAATCACAAACCCAGACGGATTGTTTAGATATGCTCTGGATTTTCCTCTGTGCAGTCTGTGTGAATTCATAGCTGTCTAGGCCTCTTAGTATGGCTAGACCTTGTCTGTCTAAAACCTATCCCTTTCTAACAACCAACAGTGAAATTAAAGGTAAAACAACAAAATATGTATCAATGTAAATCTTGTTAACAAGCTATCCCTTCCTACCTACAAACAGTGAAAAACAGAAATAACAAATAAAATATAAATTCAAATAAAACTTCTCTTCCCAGTCAACTCTGCAGTAAATCACAAACCAAGGTAAGATTGTTTAGATATGCTCTGGATTCTCCTCTCTGCAGTCTGTGTGAATTTATAGCTGTCTAGGCCCCTTGGGATGGCTAGAGCTTACCTGTCTAAAACATATCCCTTTCTAACAACCAACAGTGAAGTTAAAGGTAAAACAACAAAATAGGAATCAAAGTAAATCTTAGCAAGCTATCCCTTCATACCTACAAACAGTGAAAAATGGTGATAAATAAAATATAATAATATAATAAAACTACTCTTACCAGTCAGCTCCACAGTAAATCACAAACCAAGGTAGGATTGTTTAGATATGCACTGGATTATGATTCTAACCTGGCCCAAGATGCTACCTTCTGAAACTGGTGTGGAATTTCCCTGGGTATGAGTTATTGAAGGGAAATACAGAGCACTTCCAAGTTCAGAATAAGATTGATCCTCTATGCAAATAATTTGGAACAGCCTACCTTGAGCTGCATTTTATAGTGTTATAAGTGCAGTAAGTTAGACTCTAGATTCCTGTGGAATTGACCAGAGGAGCCTGAATTATGAAGTTAGGTAGAGAAGTGTAACTGCAGAAGTCAGAGGGAACATTCTGACTTCGGGAAGGTAGCCTGTTGTTTGCTTAATCCTGGAGAGACTGGAGGAGAATTATGACCTAAAGAAAATAGCTTTTTGTTACCATTAACCCTGAAAGACTTAAATGAACTGTTTCTACAACATTCTTGCATGTTACTGCCTCTAAGCTAAAAAGGCTGCTAGACTGTCATCCTGTGTAACTTGTTAACTTCCTGGAAGATCAGTTTTGTTCTTTTGAACTGCACTTGTGGTACATACCAAAGCTAGAAGCAACACTAACAGTGAATGTGAACTGTGTTTTATTTTGTGTTTTTCCTCTCCTCCACAAGTTTAAATGTGAACTTCATCTTCTGTTTTGATTTTATAAAATAAACCTGATTTTAATCTTTGGCACCAGAGATTATTTTATTAATTTAAACATAAACACTTATTGAGGTCAACGATAGTGTCATAGATAATTTACACATTCCAGTGACATATACGTTGAGAGAACAATTATAATGCAATTTTTTTTAAAAACAAACCATTAATGAGATGTAACCTCTAACAGTCTTACTTAGGTACTTATTTTTTACCAACCAAACCTAGTTATCTGACACATGAAGTGCTATCTTTGTTCCAAACTCTCAGTTTCAAAATAACATACCATGTGTATTAAAATGTTATCCAGGAAAAGAATAGATAAAGAAAAGAAGACTAATGAGCTAGTGGTTAACCATACTCAGTGTGGGCTATTACAGTTTCTACTTTGGTTGACCTACAAATATCATGAATGTTGGTCGCTCTTTGCCAGTTAAACCACAGCATTCTCTCTAGACTGTTTGAAAAATCATAAAGCCTGGCTAAGTGCAAAACAATCCAGAGAGTGTTTTGGCTCTTTATATTTACAGATTGTAAACTATAAATTAGTCCTCTGACTATTTTCCCCACCTGTGTATGGATTACTGCTTAGGCAGGTGACTGCTAACCCCAGGGACTGAGGTCCACACTGTTTTTTAGTTACTGACTCTTCTAGGCCTTATATGTATATAAATTGTATTGCAATATTGAGCTAGTATGGGTAAGTGCCCTCATGTCAGGAGGTAACTGCTGTTGGGGGAAGATTGATAAACACCCTTCTGCCTTTACAATGATTCACACTAACTAAAATGTTTCTTATGGTAAGAAAAATGGCTGCTATGTGTATGCTGTAGATTCTGGGATTGGACTGTGTTTTCAATACTGTGGAGACTCTATTATAAGCAGTTATTACTACTGGCCAACATCCAGTTAACATGTAGGAAATAACTAACTAATATCTCCTAAGTCAGGAGCAACAGATAACTGCCATGTAATTCATCCTACTGCATACCCCCCCCCCAAAAAAAAACAACATCCTTTTGAGTAAGATGACAATGAAAGATAATAGAGGCCTATCATGTAATGTTTTGTGTTACTAAGGAAGTCTTGCCCTAAGCTACCACATCTGACTAAAAATGCCCTCAAAAACTATAAGGTTCTTGAAGACAATATACACTTCATCTAAAGCACAGACCATTAAGTACCCCAGTTTGACATTCTCCATAGACAGGCCAGTTAGATATCAAATGGCTGACCTAACTCATAAACACCTATGAGATGTGGATAGTCACTCCTCTAGCAACCTACACACATCCTTACATTCCAGAGTATTTTCTGAAAACTCCTGCTAAAACACCATAGGACAAATAAATATAAATAGCTTATGACTAATAAATGCTGGTAAAATGTAAACAAATAGATTTTTGTAAAAAGTATTCTTTGCAGTGATAAGTATGTAAACCTGTAATATAAATAGAACCTGCTGGAGATAGGTTTGTATCCCAGAGACTACCCCTTCTCTGGAACACTCCCCATCCATGTGAAGCAGAGTTCCTCCATAACCCAATTCAAGTGTAACTTGGACAACTGGATGGGGAACAGGAAATGTATCTCTAGTTTGGCACCTATGTCTCTAATGGACACAGGCAGTGTATAAATGGTTTATCTTCTTGGCTCCTACTTATACATGTTTCATCTCCCAATTCCCTGCTTACACTAACCAAGGGTACAATAACTTTAAGAGATTTGGGATGGATGGCTAGGCTCATAAAGGCCACAGTGCTCATTAGCTTAGTACACACATATGAGCCTATAACAGTCAGCTCATTCACAGTCTTTTCACCAATAATTTTATCTAATACAAACAAACTTAGAATTCTATATCTTCTAAGACAATTCTAACACAATTTTCATATTTTGAATCTGTCCAATCCATACATTTAATGCTAGATCATTTTGTTCAGTAAGACTTAAGCTTTCACATGATAGCAAGAAACTCATTTCTCAGAGCAAGTTAACTGAGAAATTTACAGACCTAAGAAAGTTATGCTTATTCATATGATTTGCAATATAAATAGCAATATCTTTTGAGATATTAAATTTAAAGTGCACATACCAATGACAGATTTTTCACCATCATGTAAGGGTTCAGCTGCTGACAAGCAATAGCTTGTAATTCAACTGGTTTCATAAATAATAGTGTATGTATGGAAATATTGCTTAGCTTCTTATTTACTAATAAAGAACCAGCAATAACTCCAGTATAGCATATTATGCACGGATAGTGAAGCTATATTTCTTGTCTCCCATCATGTTATTTTTATTTATTTATTTATCCCTTGTTGATAGGGTTAGTCCCACAAAACTAGTGGCCTCTTTTCAGTGGCGACACAATGTTGCATTTATACAGCTATGGAAAATTTAGCCAGGCATCAGGGAACTTCCCCTACTCTTGGTAGTTGGGGGAAGGATTTGTGTGTTACACATCCTGACTTCCTGTTTCCTGTCCAGGTGCAGAGACAGCTAGGAGGAACAGGAAGAAAATATGGCTGATTCAGCTTTGACTAAACATGACATGAAGGTTGATGAAAATGTAGCAGAAATAGTAGAATTGCTACCAGAAGTTTTTTTCTGATGCTGTGGGTGCAGAAAAAAACAGTAATATTGGAAGAAAAGGAGATTGTAGCTGTAACAGAGATGGATTCAGAGAAAAACTTTCAGAAGAGATTGTTTGAAGGAGAGACAGTTACCTCTGAGAAATGCATAATTACAACCCTCCAATTGGGAGGGTTGCAGGATGATTATTTGGAAGACATGGTAAACCAAAGTGAACCTGAAAGTGGAGTAGCAGTTTTGAGCAGTGACATCATGAAGAAAACAGAAGAAGAAAAAGGAGAAGAAGAGACTGTGCCAGAAAAAGTTCAAGAGACAAAAACTTATTTACAAACTGTGGGAGAGGGAGCAATAAAATAAACAAAAAAGAAGTATACAGTACTTGTGAGCTGTAAAAAAGAAGAACGTTTGGACAGGTATAAGGTTTAGGACTGTCAAAGCAGCTGTGAGTGTTAAAGCTAAAGGTGCAAGAACATTCATTTTAATGAATAAAGTGACTTTTTGTGACTTGATATTTATGACTGGGCAGGGCATGGAATTTTTATGGGTGCATATGAACAAAAGAAAAATATTTATCCATGGTCAGAATATGTCAAGCATTTTTTACAGACAAACGAAAAAAAGAATAATGATCCAGTTTAGAAATGAAGTTGAAACAAAAGAACTGAAAGAACAGTTAACTATAAGTAAAGAAGTAATGGACACTACAAAACCATGTGATGAAAGAGGACTATGAACTGGGGGATGGGAATGTGGAGTAATACAGAAAATGGAAAATTATAATGTTATGCATGTACCTAGTATTATTAATGTTCATGGTAATAGGGGTTTTGGGATACTGCGGTGGTGGTGCTGCGGTAGCGTTGTCGCCTCACAGTTAGATGTTGCAGGTTAGATTCTCAGTTAGAGCGTCTGTGTGACGCGTGAATGGGCATTCCTTCGCTGAAGGTTGTGCATTAAAAATCTGCTGCCAATCATTAGTGGACTGGAGTTCCACTGTGGTGACCCCTAACCGGGAAATGCCGAAAGACAGTTTATGGTAATAGGGGTTTTGTGAAATACAGGGGTCAACCAAAAATTTGTTATTTTTGTGGAGAAAATGATCATTTAATCAATGAATTTCATAAAAAAGATGTTATTTATGTGGTAAAACAGGGCATAATGCAAAAAAAAAAAATGCAATTTAAAGTGCAAAAGATTTGGCAATACTGGTCATTCATGGCTAGAATGTGAAATGAATGTACATGAAATTGAAAATGAAAATGAAGGTATAGAGGATAAAGCGATAGTAGAATGTGTTATACAAGACAATGTACAAAAATATGTAACTGATAAAGAGGTTATACATGAAGTTAATTAAAATAATAAGGAAAAAGAAACAGAGGAGACAAGTGAGGAAGAAGTGGATTGGTACACAGTAAGAAATAAAAATAATTTCAAAGGGAAAAAGAGTTAAAGAAAGGAAAAGAAAATTCAAAAACATAATGCTTAGAGAAACTAAGAAAGGAAAGGAATAAACATTTTATTATACTAACTGTTCTTAAAAGCTGAAAATATTAGCTTTAAATATGAACAATATGAAAAATCTTAAAAGGAGAATATTTATATTACAATGGTGTGCTGCAGTAGATGCAGATATTATTGTTTTAGAAGATATCAGATTATTAACAGAGGAAGAAAGAACACACACGGAAAAACTTTGGAATGGTGTGGTAGTTTGGAACATAGGCAAAGAAACATGCTTGGGTATATGTATGTTATGTCAAGAAAGCATTAAAATATTAGATGTAACCGTACTGGAACTAGGCCGAACTACTGTATAGACATGAGATGAAAAAACATGTGTATAGAATTATAGCTTTATATGCGTATGTAACAAAAAAGAGAGATAGAAATGATGTTTAAGAATATTCTTGAATACGTTTGTGTAAACATGGACATTATGGTGGTGGGTGATTTTAATTTTAATTTAAGGAAAACTAAGAGCAATTGTGATGTTAAAATGGCTAAAGAAATTATGAGAAGTAAAAAGTTAAGTGTATGGGAGAATAACTACTGGGCCTATAAAAGGAATGAAATTAGTACAGAAATTGATTATTTTTTTAAACTCTGATAAGGAATTACGTATGCTGGATTTTCAGATCATGTGGTAATATGGGTTAAAGTACAGGAAAATTAAGAATATATATGAAAAGGAAAAGGAATAAAGATAATTAATGAAAATCAATTAGATTTAGAAGAAAAAAAAGAAATTGTGGGATTATGGAAAAAGCATATGACTATGAGTGAGTTTTATGAGAATTGGACTGTTTGGTGGTTTAATTTTAAATAAAAATATACCAAAGTATTTTTAGAATGTATAAGGAAGAAAAGAAGAAAAGAGAGAGCTATAAGATGTTAAGTCAAGAAACATTTGCAGACTTATTAGAGAAGACAAATTCCTTTTATGAAAAAGAAAAAGAAATATATAAAATGAATCAAATTAAAATTAACAACTTGTTATATAAGCAAAAATAGTGTTTACAAGTAAAGAAAGAAGAGGTAGCATCATATCTGAATAAAATAAAAGAAAGAAAAATAAGAGAATTAAAAAATAATTATTAAAAAATAAGGAAGGTAAGCAAATAAGACAGCAAGAAGGAATATATGAAATAATTAAAGAATATGTATTGTAATTATTTGTTAAGAGTGAGGAAAACATAGAACAAATTTATAATGTGAAATGTAAATAAGGAATATAATGAGTATTTAGAACAAAAAATAGCCATGAAAAAATTTAATGAAATTCTAAAAGATATTAACATAAATTCTGCAACAGGACTGGACAGAATTGAATATGGTATGTATAAAGAAATGAAAGAGTGGCAATTTTTTTTTTATAAAAGTTATGAATGAATGGTTAGAAACAGGAATTAAAGAGAAAGAGATATGTACAGGAGTTATAAACTTTATGTTTAAAAAGGGAAATAAAGAGTAGATAAAAAATTGGAGACCTATAACATTGAATAATACAGATTATACAATTTGTATGAGAATAATAACAAAAAGGTTACAGAACAATGGATAGAATACATGATCAAAATGTATTTGGAAGAAAAGGAAAAGGAAGTCAAGAGTTATTATGGATAATAAGAGAAATAATAAAATAAGAGAAATAATTGATGATATAAATACAAATGTAGAAGCAAATGTTATGATATGGATATAAGTAAAGTTTATGATAATAAGCCCTTTGGGCAAAGAGAAGCACACACTACCATGCTCACAGCTTTAATAACCAAATGCATGGAGGCAGAATAAGTAATGAGTGTTGTTCTCAGTGTATAGTACATACTTATGTAACTACAACATGTACAAGTGTGCTATATCATGGAGGAACTCCTGCAGTTACTGTTGTCACATTTATGTTCCAGTATGTGTTTTAGGTACTGTTCCCTAGACATTTTGAAGAGGGTTGTTGTCCATACTGCCCATTGTGCACTGCATTTTTACTACCAATGATATGCCCTCTGGCCAGCCTGCTGCTGATGCCTACCATATTGCCTGCTGTCTTAAGTTCCCTTGGGGACCATGGACATTGTTTTCCCCCGTGCATTTGGTTGTTGAAGTTGCGGGAATGGCAGCCCATTTTTCTCTTTGCCCACAGGGAATTTGCAAACAGCCATATTTCTCTGCAGCTGAATGTCACTTCAGCCATGTGTCCCCAGTCAACTGTACCACAGGGAAATGTCTCGCTGCCTAGGCACCTGAACCCATATGAAATGTATAAAAATTTAAGGAACTGACAAAAAAATATTTTAATTACTTTGAGTGAATAGTTAAATGAAAGTTTTATGTATAAAGAATTATGTAGTGGAATACTTAAATTCATATGGAAGAAGATAGAAGACAATTAAATTACTGGAGACTGATAGTACTGGACAATAATGATTATAAGATCTTTATGAAAATAATACAAAAGAGATTTGAAACTAAAATGGAAAATACTATGGAAGATATTATCTATAGTATAAAGGGAAGGGTTACCCAGAATTATTAATGATAGAGAAATTGTGGATGATATTATGAAAAGAAAAGAGGAAGTGAAAAACATAATAGGAGACATTAATAAGGTAGTTGATACAATCGGATATGAAATTTTTTGGGTAATAATGAAAAAATATAATGTAAGTAAGACAATTAGGAAATTATATATGCCAATGTATAGCAATAATAAAGTAAAAATACTTGTAAATGTCTGCTTAAGCCAAGAGGTACATATGAACAGTGGTGTAAGACTGGGATGTGCAATGAGTTATATATTATTTGCATTAGTTATGAATATGATAATATGTGAAATAAATCACAAAATGAAAGAGGCAGGGTATATAACACTTGAAGGGTTAAGAATCCCAGTTCTGTTAACATATGAAGATGATATTGTAATAATTGCAAAAATGGATATAAGTAATAATTTGCACAAATGGGTGTCTACAGGTGACAGGGATGGCTTTAAATAAAAAAGGAAAGGAACGTTTTAGGTGATGTAGTAAAAATAGGGGTATATATTTTACAATGAATGAAATTGTTGTATTGGTATAAAATCTGGCAATAAAGGTGCAAGTAGAATTCAATGGGAAAACAGAAGAAATTAAACAAACCTGTCTCTTCTGGAGAACATATAAATTACCGTTCAGAAAAGGACTTATTTGATAAATACAGTGCTGATAGGAAAAATTGCATAGTTAGCAAGTATATTTAGGTTGCCAACAGTATTTGAAAATAAATTATTGCAGATAATTTTTAATTTATTTGGGGTTCTAGATTAGACACAGTGAAAAGAGGAATTTTGTATGTACATACAGAATAAGGAGGGTTGGGATTAATTAACCAAGCGGTATATGCTACTTCATTAAATTTGTACAAAGTGTTAAAGTGTATAAATAAAAACTATAAGAAACTAATAGTAGAATTATACAAATGTAAGTATGATCAATTTTTGGACTATGGTAAAGATGAGTAAAAGAGAAAGAGAGTGTATAAATGAAGAAATAAAATCTCACCAAGAAAAATATTTTTGTGAAAAAGATAGAGACGTATGGTATAAAAATGTAATGATAAGACATTACAAAGCAAACCCACAGGAAAATCTAACAAATGGAAACATTACAGCTATAAAAATAAGAAGCAAATGGTATAATCAGAAAGTAGAATATCAAGATTTTTTGAGACTAGTTATAAATAAATTGCCAGTAAAAGGAAATATGCCATAAAAATATGAAAAAAAAATGATATAATATTTTTACATTGTCAAGAAGAAGAAAAAAATTATGGAACATGTGGTTTTGAAGTGTAAAAGAGTAAAAAAATTATGAGGAAAACTATGTAAATAAGATTTTTTGAAGATATAAAATAAGTGGATAAAACAAATGTGGGAATGATTAAATATGGATAGTATAAGAATAGAAGTAAAGAATATATTAAAATAATAGATACACCCCAGGATTCAATAAACTCTGTGTAGGCTCCATGTAGAGCCTACACAGAATGTATCTGTGTACCTGGCCATGGTTGCCCCAGCAACACACCCTACATATTAATTATGGTGCACATCTAAAGGAGATCACAGCAACATGGATACTGCATCTGTATAAGACTGACCACACAACCACATACCTTTCAGCCTTTCAACCTTGACCAAAAGGTGTACAAGACATTTTATTTCATGAAATTTGATTTTTTTTTAAGTTTATGTGCTTGTTTGTGTGGTGTATGCTTAGCTTTGTGCAGATATACATCAGACATCTGCTAGACATCTAAAAATAGAAACCGGCTGCATTCAATTTTAATTTTTTTATGTGCTTGTTTGTACTGTGTGATGCATTGCTTAGTTATGCTTAGCTTTATGCATAATACATTAGACATCTGCTAAACAGCTAAAAATAGAAACCAGATATATTCATTTGTTGTAGTTCTGCAGTGCTTAGCAATGCACAAACCTGCACAGCAAAGCTGTACTCCACTTACAGGCAGCTTCACAGTATAGTTGAAGATATAGGAGTTCCCTTCACTATCCCAGTGGCTAAATAGGTTGAGTCATGGGCAGTAATACTTTTTACATATAGTGCTGTGAAATTGTGTCATGTAATTGAAACATCTGTTGACTTTAAATTAAATAATTGTTACATTTAGAAAAGCTATGTGATGCTAAGCAGCACTTAAACATGGTCAATGGTCTTTTCCATTTTGCACATTGCTAAGCTTTGCTTAAACATGGTTTGTGTGAGTTTGTGCAATGCAAACCAACTCAATGTTTTTTGAAAGTTATAGTATTACGTGCAAGGGTAGGAATGCAGCATATTTAAAGGTCAATAGGTGGGAATTTCAAATTATTCCTTGGAGCCTGTCCTTGACTGAAGGTATGGATGCTGGTGTTGATGAAGTAGTGCACCTTATGTCACAAAAGTGGGGTGTGTAGGTGTCCAGGGTTTTCACTGGACTCCTGGTCTAACACCATGGACACTGGTTGTTGCAGGGTGACTACCAGGGCTCAGATTGTAAGTCTGAGGCCTGAGATAGTTTGGCCAAGGACCTAACCAGTGCAACTGTTATGCCTTGCACTGGTGAACAGGGTCATTACCACTATGATGATCTTTATCATAGGAAGAGGGGAACCTTGGACACCTGGATCTAAGAGGCAAGGGATGAGCACACCCCACAGATATCTAAGTATGTTTTCCAGTAATTTTTAAATATACAAGCTGAATCTGTACAAACTGGTATGCATAATGGTTTCCTTCTCTTACCACAGCTTTAGAAGAGAGGGCTTGCGATGTCCAGTCCAATGCAAGGCGTTTGGCCAAGATGAGGCAAGTGAGTGGTATATAAGAAAATCAATAAAGTAATAACCTAATGCATAACTTAATAATAAAATAGAGTAAATACAGATATTGCAGTCTTAACAGTCATGTATGAAATACCTGGGACAGCATACATTTTTATTAATGTGTCAGTGCATATTTGAACTGGTTAAACAAGTTAAAGCAAGTAAACATGTAGTACTGTGTAGCATAGCTTCCAACCATCAGTTAATGTTGTGGTCTACCCAGATTAAGAGTCAATGTTGCAGTCTGCTCACTGTCTGAATTATACTATAGATTGCACTCAATAAATGAATAGGGTAAATGTTTAAGGTAACAGAACTCCTACACAACTATGCATGTGTGTAAATGCAAGATTTGATAAAACATGAATCAATAAAAGTTTGAAAGGATATGGTGGTCTGATAATTTGTTTTTTAAAACAAAATGTTCAGTAAACCTGTAGTCACTGCTTGTGGGGTTCTGATTCCACACCAGCTAACTGATAAATGCACAGTAATCAATAATGCTTCACCATATGTCATAAATAAATGGTGTGCAATATCCAGATTAAGAGTCAATGTTGTGTTCTGCTCATTTTGTCTGATATATGATGTAGGTTGCAGTCAATAAATGAATAGGGTAAATGTGCAAGGTAACAGAACTCCTACACAGATATGCATGTGTGTAAATGCAAGATCTGACACAACATGAATCAGTAAAAGTTTAAAAGGAGAATGTGGTCTGATAATTTGTTTTTTTAAAACAAAATGTTCAGTATTCCTGTATTCCTGTAGTCAGTGCTTGAGGGTTCTAATCCCATACCAGACAAATGAGAAATGTCCAGCTGTCAAGTGTAATTGGTGTACATGAACATACCTCTCAACTGTCACGATTTTTGCAGAATTTAATTAATATTGCCCCATATGCCTGGTCCTCTGATTTGCAGATATATGATATCACTTGAAATGCAATTTAATGGCAAATCTTTTATCAGAATACCTTGCTATTATTGTATGAGCACACTATGTAAAATGTTCCCTGTCATTGTGCCTTTGCACCACCATTATGTATGGAATGGCCCATAATGTCCCATGGTAAGAGGTTGAGAGCTATGTACATAGAACATCATATATACAATAAAAGCAGTTAGTGTCCTCACAAGTGAAATCTAACATATCTAGAGGTATGTAGTTGTAGTCTGTGTAGTTATATTACCAGTGAAGTTACTAATATTCTTCTTTTTTCTCTCATCCTACCCCTTCTCTTCTTTTATTTATTGAATATATTTATTATTATAATTTGATATTATCATATTATTTTAATTACCTCTTATGTTGGCCTTATGTATAATTTAATATCGCTTTGCAGTTATAACACTTTCATTTACATTATTTATTGTGTTTCTTCATTATATTATTTACAGTTTGTTCCCATTATTTATTATTGTTTTCACTTATGTTATTAATTACATTTGTTTTGCTTACATTTATTTTTCCTTATGTTTATATTTCTTTTATCACAGCATGACAAGATAGGCTGGCTTCCGGTGATCCACCTGCCTTGGCTCCCCTGGTTGAAGCACTGAGGCTCAGCACTTCTGGGCCTGAAGCCTGGTGGTGCACCCTCTGCTGCCCCTGCACTACCTGCTCCATCAGGCAGTTCCACCTCACAGGCTGGGTGTGGTCCCCCCTCTGGGAGTGGAAGTGGAGGGGGTGCATTTGTCGCCCAAAACCAACTGCCAGGCATGGTGCACAGGCTTGTTCACCAAACTGTTAGAGCCCACCTGTGCTGGATGGAGAGCATGATGTTCATCCTAGTGGGGCAGTCTTGCCCCAGGTGCTCACTTTGACCACTGCCTCCACAGTAGCAGTGAAGGTGCATTGCTGACAGTCCCATGGGTGAGGACTTGAGTCATACTGCTACTGTGTCTGACATCCATGGGACTGGGATTCCAGAACTCCTTCCCCAACCAAGGTGTTCATCCCCCTTTTGTGTCACACACCACCCCTGTCTGCTGGCTTGTCTATCTTGTCTATCTACAAAGGCTTCCTCACCTTCCTCGTGTACCTTCCACACTCACACCTATGTCCCTTCCTCAGTATTCCACTGTCTCCTTAAAAAAATTAAAATGGGCATCTGTCCCAAAAAAAAAACAAAAAAACAAAAAAGACCCATACATAGCTCTCCATTTTGCACACGTGTCCACTGGACACACTTAATTTGGTGCAATTGGCTTGACAACCCACTGAGGGTGACAGTCCAAATTCAGTTAAAAAACTGTTAATGTGCACAGCTGTTGCCATCGAAGAAATGGATATCTATGGTTCTTTCCTACACCCTTCCTGCACATACCTACCTGCCTTTCACTATGTTTTTCCCCCTGCTTGCACCCCACTTCACCACTGTCCTGTCTCCCCCAATTTTTTTAAAGACTTTTTTGCACGATGCTGCATATAGCACAGCATCACTAAGCTATGCTAAATGGCGGTATATTGATATATGTATTTGAAAATATAGTAATCATGTCCAAAAATTACACCATTACCCTATTTTGGGTCCAGTACCATTGAACTTGAAGAATAGTGCATCAACATGCCAAGCCACACAGCCAGTTAATTAATACAGGTGTTTTAAGCAAAAGATAGTAATTGTCATTTTCTCACCATTAAGCATGTTTAAGTGATGCTGTGCATTGTGCCACATCACACAAATCTGCTAATAGATGAATGGAAAAATAAGGAGTTTAATAGGGAAAAGGGGTTTTGGATGGATGGATGGAAGAGTTTAACTGGGACTCTGGTAGAGAACTACATCACTATAAGTAATACACATAATAATAGATGTAAGTGAGGTATGTTACAGCAGGTAAGTGTTCAATTATATTTACAACATGCAAAAATACACCTACTATAGCACTGAGTTGGTAACTCAATCTGTTAAATGTTTTGAAAGCATTAATTTTAGGTCCACAAGGTCCTGGGTTCATATACAGCTATTTCTAACATTTAAAATACATGTATGTGTACATCACCAGTATAAATTGTGATATAGTTGACTGTCTCATAACCTACTTATTCACCCAGAGCAGTACAGTTTGAATCCCTGTTTCTAAATAATGGAAGTCAAAGGCCAACAGGTAGGACCACATTTTAACTATTCCTATGACAACACACGAAACTACATAGAATGTCAGGTCATCCATTAGTATGAATTCCCAGGGGATTTTAAAGTATGTAATTCAAATGTGGCCCAGTAATATCAGACTGCAGCCCACAATGATTTGCTAGTGATATTACAGACAAACACAGCTACAGAAGTAACATACATATATGGAGGTCATGCTAGAAGCAAGGGTTGCCAGCACACATGTTCCAGATGACTAACACGACATAACACATGACTTGGCAGTTATTCACCTGGTTGACATAATGGTTAATGTACTCCCTAGCTTGTTCCAGGACACACCAAGCATGTTGACTTTTACTCTGGTAATGATACCTTTGGCTGACATACCTACCTTAAACACATGCCTTAATTTCCAGTGGGATGGATTCCCTCAATCAGTCTCTGGCTGTACACAAAGGTTGCCACAGATCCCACAGCTGCTCTTAAGTGTTATTGCCCTGCACAGTCTGCAGCCTCTCTGACTATGCCTATTGCCTGCAGCAGCAGCTTCAGTCTGTAGCACACACACATCTGTATATAACAAGTAGCTACTACAAACATTCTCTTTTTGCTGATGTAGTATCTTTACCCCAGTAATTTCCACCCCAAAATATGGGAAAGGGGATGGAATCTACATTGAAGCCTTATATATTGCTGAGTAATTACATGGTATTGGCTAATTATACTGCAAATTAGCTGTGTATGCTGCATGTAGCATTCCTGAACCACAGATTGGTTCAGAGGCAATCACCTGCTAATGAGAACCATCTTAAAAAGGCAAACTCCTAGCTAGGGGAACCACTGTGTATGAGAGTTAGTTTAGATAGTTAACTCGTTGACACAGTACTCATATAGCTGTATATTTCAACAGAGGAGTATTGTACTCCATAAGGTATGCAACCATTTTGTTTCCAACATGATGCATATGTTTGAATATACTTAGGGCTAATGGGGATTATATCAGTAAGACTTTATTAGAACTGTACTGATGACATGACATTGATCTCCAGCTGTGTTACACCTACAGAGGATGTAGACTACAGCAAGAGTATAATGCTGTGTGTTAACTAGGTACACAGGTTTGTTATACATATGTTATGGGGGGGGTTCCTGATATAGGGCACACTACAATGGACTCCTGTGTTGGATGTGTGATCATATGTGAGTATCTGTCCTAGCACAAGCAGGAGTAGTTCACTATTGCTACTATCCTAGTTGCATTCACAACCTTTGTATGTTTGGCACACTGTTGAATATGAGATGTGTAATGAAGCGGGGAATACTAATAGGCTTCCTTCATTGCTGTATTTTACATACTGTACTCCCATGTATGTGATCCTGACATGAGTTCCCATTTATTTGTATTTCAGCAGATATCATGCATGCAAGACACTGGGCACCTTTCACTGAGGCAGAAAATTACTTCATCATTGAGGCCTTGTGACAGCACTACAAAGTCCTGCTGTCCTGAGGGAGGGTAAATAGGCAAGAGCATGCAGCCTTGTGGGACAAACTGGTATATAACATTAATGCTGTGGGTCACCAGAATTGCATATATGAGCAGGTGCGACACTGTGCCATGGATTTGATTAACTCAGCACACAGATGTGCCACGGATGTGGCAAGGGATCATCAGGTTACTGGTGGTGGGCCTGCACCAGAGCAACCTCTTGTCAGCCACAGATGAATTCCTGGTAAACCTTGTAACACAGGATAGCTCTCAGGCATCCATCACCCAATATGTCATGCATGTGGGTGCCACTGTTTCCTGTCAAAAAGAGCATCCAGGTTTGCTTATTTGGATCAGCATTGGAATACTGTAGCATTCAGCATGTTAGGGTGTACATAGTTTTATGTGGATGTCAGGTGATTTATGAGGGGTAAGGTTAGCTGCAGTTTTAAGCTCATGCACAGATTGTGACCCATATACCTGTTAACATAGCAGCTACTATAAATGTGAGATATTTAGACATATTACCCTTGTTGTACTTCAATATGAGGTGCTGTTTACATTCCTTATCCCTCAAATGTTTTCAGGACTATCAGGAATAGGAAGATGCCATGCTTCTGTTGCTGGTAAATACAAAACTGTTTTGCTAGAGATGTAGATTTATTTCAATGTATTCGCTAAAGTGTCATCGCAGGTCTGCTGGCTGGATTGATGTACTGTCTGCATGATTTCCAACTGTACAGATATTTTCTGATTGTACACAGTTTAGACTCATACCTATGCCTTGTAGGTGTGACCACAGTGATTGACTTGATAGTATTGTCAGGACATTACAGACTGCCATAACTGTCAACTGTGCAGAGTTTTGCAGAATGTCAACAGTGTACATCATTTATGTTTTGCTCATGAGATTCTTGTTTAAAGAACTTTTCTTTCCAAATGATTACAGATTTGGGTTAGAAAATAATGTCCTCATGTCCTACTATATGAGGTTGGGGGTTATACAAGTCTGTAATAGTGACAGCAGTGTATATAGCTTAACACATATTTCAGCATAGTACTGCAGAGCATAGTAATGCAGATATTAATGTAATGCTTTTCCTTTTTTATCACAGGTGACCAGGGAGGTTGGTCTTTGTCCCCTGCACAACCTGATGTCAGTGTCTCTTCAGACTTTGATGATGATGGTGGTCAAAGTGAGGCACAGCTTGGGGTTGAAATGGCTAAATCTGACATAGAGGTTAACATCCCTTGTCCACCTCCATTATGACCATACACTGCCAGTATGCCTATGCATACCCAGCCCCTTGTGGCCACAGATATTGGACAGTTGTAGGGTGGGAACATTGAACATAGAAGTGTGACTACTGTGGCTGCAGTGACTGTTGACACTGGCCATAGTCAAACAGTTGGCAAGGTTCTACACAGGTGGATTGATAGGGGTGCTCATAGGAAGCCTTGTGTCCCTCCACCACCTGCTGCAAGTGTCTCATCATGTGTCACTTGGCATATGTTTAGGGCTCTCATGGAGGCCCAGGCATGTTCAAAAAGGAACTCCCAGTGAATGATTAGGGTTATGGATGCAGCACAGTCTGACATCTGTGACTGCCTCCATCATGTTGCTGATACCCGGGAATGGTTGACTGATGCAGTGGAAAGACATTGGTCTGAGACAGATTGAACACTATCTGCCTTGGAGCGCATGTTGTCTGTGATGGAATGTCTGGTTGGAGTTGAGTATCAGCCTCATGGACATAGGTCGGCAACTACATCTGCTGAGCGTCAATGTGGCTGTGCACAATAAAGCTCCCATAGTGGCAGTACATCCAGTGCTTCTAAAGAGAGTGTGCCATCCATACCACGATGTGCAGACCATGGGATCATGGTCCTGGGCATTCCCATGAAGGACACATTCCCAGCAGACAGCAGTCCCCATCAGGTAGTAGCACAGCATCTGACCTTGGGCATAGAGGTGTCAGTGCAACTCCTGGCAGAGCCAGTTCACATGTTCATGGCCAGAGACAATGAACTGTCAGCTCTACCATGCATGGATCACAGCTGTCCAAAATACAGACTCGTAGGGCTAGCACTGAACTTGGCTGTGTTCTCGCAGACATTCACATACCACTGTCACAGTCAGGTCACCTACAGACACACATGCCACATTTCCATGGTCCATCTTGCCTGCTTCCCTTCCAGACTCACACACATGCTTGTTAACCTATTGGGTCAGCGTAGGCCTCCTGAAACCCCCACACAACACCCTGTACAAGTGATGATACCTGTGCCACATCCCTATCATTTTTCTGATAGACACAGGGAAATAAAGCTATGTGTCTGATGTACAGGGTGACTATCTACATTAATATGAACTTGTTTCATCAATTGTTGCTTTTGGCATGCTGCTTGTACAGGTCATTTACAGATATTGTACATTGCCATTTATAATAAGTATACCATAATAATGTGTGTACGTTATGATGGATGCTGTTGTATGGTTGTGTAGTCACACAATGACAGGTGTCTTGTGGAAATGTTTACGTTTCACTTTCAGGACTGTGTATGACACACCTATGGGTACACATCTACAATCAGCCCATCAATGCCAGAGCCAGGATTGAATGTCAGCACAGAATTAAAATGTCATCGGAAAGGTAAAACAGTATAGGTCAATGGGTTTATAGGTGCATATGTGTTTAATAGACTAATGAACACAAGGACTTTTTTAAACCTAGCCATGCATCCCTAAACTCTGTCAAGATCTGATACCCCTGATAAGTGTAAGAAAGGTTTTGGGAGCTGAAACATCTACAAGCCAAGGTGTGGGAGATGAACCATGTACAGTTTCCCTGAGTCCATTAGAGACATTGGTGCTAACCCAGGTATGATTGTCCTGTTCCCCAATCCTATTGCGTAACTTGCACTTGATTTGCATTAGGGCAGAACTCTGCTTCACATGGATGGGGAGCCTGTTCCATATAGGGTGTAGTCTCTGGGTTACATGCTCACCTCTCCCACATGTCCTATGTATACCACAGGAAAGATGTAGGTCTGTAGAAGAGGTAATTCTGGTGCTAGTTGTTTCATGGATATGCAGGAGGTCCACAGTGGGGTCTGACACCACCCTGTATGGAAGGCATGCATCTCCCCTGCAAAGCATGTTGGAGACAGAAAACATGGATAGGGCCTTGATGTAGTCTGGATAAGACATGTTATGTACACCGTGTAGTGGTTTATTGAGGAACCTCTGTGGATATTACAGTTGTCGGATATGCCGGGTTAGTTACATACCAAAGGTGGCATTACACTCAATGATTGATGTGATGAATGCTGAATACAGTGGAACAATTGTTTCCTTGGATTTACATACCACACCTTTATTTATAAGTTGCACAACATAGAATGATTTCCCCAATATTACAGACTTGACAGTCAAAGGCATGATCACTATCTATGTGTCCATAAGTCCCTGACTACTGGGTCAACTGTTGGAGGTGTGGTGTTAATACGATAATTACCAGGGGTGGATGACTTCCCAAAGATAGTATTGTGCATTTCTTGGCATTTAGTGTTAGTCCATGGCTCAGACAACAACTGTATGTCTGTTTTGGCCCTACCTGGATAACATTTGTGTCAGTGTGGGATTCAATGACAGCTCCTAATTTGCAATTATAAGCAAATTTAGTCAGCCAGAGACCACTGACAGTGGCCATGACTTCAGAGAAGTAAATTCCTAAAAGGAGCAGTCTGAGGAATGATATGTGAGGGAGTCCATTGGTGACTGGCCTCATTGTAGAGGTGGACTCCCCAGTGCTAACTTCCTGGATCCTATCTGTCAGCTTGACCATCCACCGGTTGACATTCTAGTTTGTACCTAACCTCTTGAGTTTGTCAACAATGCCTGATGGGGTTATAGTGTCAAATGTCTTGTCAGGCCATGGTAGGTGAACTGAATCATTTTTCCCTCATTCATTGCTTTGGTTACCTTCTCAAATTGGTCCATCAAGTAGGGTAGGCATGATCTGCCTTGACAAAACCAAATTGGGTTTGTTCCAGTGTCTGTAGGTGTACTACATCTATTGATCATTTCCAGGATAATTCTTTTCATGGCTTTACATATCAGACTTCTGAGACTTTTAGTTATATAGTCTCCAGTAACATGCTCATACAGGGCTTCTGTTAAAATATCTCCATAGGCCGCAGTGTTCTCAGTGTTTATTGGGGCTTGAGATTTGGACAGTGCATCACCTATTAGCCGGATGTCAGCCTTACAGTAGTTCCTGAATATTCCATGTGTAGATGGGTGTCCATGTTTTATTTCTACTTCAGAGGAGACCATTTGTGTTTGGACCTTACCATGGAAGACATTACAGTATGGTGGTGTGCATGACTGCCATATTGCCAAGGCACACACCCAGTATGGTTGCTCTCCTGATTGGTGTACTGGCAATATGGTCCATGGAGCTACTGTTTACAAAATTCAGGAATCTTTGTGCTTGTATGTTCAGTGTCGTATATTATTCCCAGGTAATAGTGGGATACTGCAAGTCACCCATGCATATGGTATTGAGTGGAATAGCTAGTGTTTCCAATACATTTAAATACATGATATGGGTTTCCTGGGCCATAGATGGGGCCTACAGCTTGCATGGATATAGTATTTGGATTTTGCCTATTGTGATTTGAACCAGGTGCAGCTCAAGTGCATTGTCCTGTTTGACAAGCCTTGCGGTATCTTTAGTTCTGATGTACATAGAGACTCCTCCACCTTTAGTCCCTGCCTGTGAACTGGCTGGTCTAACTGTGTGGGAGGCTTAATAACCTTGTACTGTTGTTGTGCTCTCTGTAGCTTTTTTTCATGTATCAGTGAATGCACAGACATCTTCCAAGAGCTCAAATAGTATCTGTAAATATAGTCTAGGAATGTATGTCACAGTTCATATAGTCCCGCATTGACTGTGACTGGGTCATATCGTGGGATCATAGGAACTTGGTAGGCTAATGGCCCTAAGGCCCTTACAAGCCTAGCCAAGCTCTACCCTCATTTCCATGACCAGCAACAATTGCCCCTGTCCAAGAGGAACACAGGTGGGACCCCCCAGAGTGAATTTACGGTTACATATCCAATCATCCAGACTGCATTTGAAGAGGACCAATGTGGTGATCTGTTTGAAATGAAGTGGAAGTCAATTCCAAAAGTGTGGTAACCTGTGGGAGTCAAATCTGATCCTCCAGCACATTGTATTACTGTCACATACCAGGTTAAGGTGTATAGAGTGAGTAACCCATGTAGCATCTGATTTGCAGGCATGCAGCATTTCCATTAAAGCCTGGTTATAGATTGCCTTATATGCAAGACATAGATTGCCTCTGAGTATTCTGCATGAAACAGAATAAGGTGACAGTGATTTCAGATGATCCACATTGAATTATCCTTGTGAGGAACCTTTGTGGTCTCTTCAATTGCTGAATGTGCTTGCAAAGATGCATGCCAAAAGTGACATTGTATTCCATTACTGGCCTGATGAGGGGAGAGCACAGAGAGGTTATAACTACTTTTACTCTTCTGGGTTCAATGGCCTTACTTATGAGATGAACAATATAGAATGCCCTTTTTACCACTGTGGAGACATGGTGATCAAAGGTGAGATTACTGTTAACCTGTGTGACCAGGTCTCTCACCAGTTAATGCATATGTAGGGTTTTTTATTGTTATGTGAGTTACCAGGGACATCACATTTACTGAGAGGGATGCTAATATAGTTTTGTTGCAATGAGGTTAAGGCCATGGGTTTGGCATCAGTCATTTGTGTGTGTAAGACCCTCTTGTAGGATCTTGTCATCATCTGGAGAGTCTATGACCGCTCCCAGTTTGCAGTCACGAGCAAACTTTGTCAGCCACAGATCTTTATTTTTTGCTTGTACTTTGGAGAACTACATTCCAAAAAGTAGAGGTGCCAGGACAGATCCCTGTGGAACAACACTGATTACAGGTCTGCTGTTGGAGGTGGATTCCACTATGCTCACTCTATGGGTTCTGTAAATAAGCCAGTTACTGACCCATCTAATGATATAAGGGTTGATGCCTAGCTGGATAACTTTGTCAATGATCAGTAAAATTAAGTAGATTTATTAGCTCTCTTGATGAAACAGACAAAAAAGTTTGTTCTCTCTCTAGCGCCTCGGCCACAATATAAACCAATTTGTAAAAGAAATTCAGCAAAATAGGTTTAATATTTCTTTTGAAGGATTACAATGTGGATATACAGTGAATTTTTTGGATATTAGGTTAATAGGTCAAAGTGGCCATCCAATAATTACTAGTATACATAGGAAATTTGGTATGCCACATGATTTTTTGAAGGATACCAGTTGTCATCCTACCCAAACTATCCAGTCCTTGCCATATGGAGAGTTTTTAAGGATTTTGCATTTATGTAATGATGATAATATATTTCTACAGGAAATCCAAATAACAAAAGAAATGTTTTTTGAGAAGAGAATATTACGCTAGACTGCTTGAATTGGATATTCAGAAAGTAGTAGAATTAAGATATAATTCACAGAATATTGGTTATACTAGTTATGATAATAAATATTATACCAAAAATAAAAATAAAATAAATAATTTGGATAAAAATATTTTCTTAGTGTCTACTTATAATTTTTTTAGTAGTGATATTAAAAAATGCATTTTGCACTTTTGGGAATTTTTAAAAAATTTTGAGGAACTTAATAATTTAATGGAGAAAAAATTAATTTTTTCATATAAAAGAGGTAGAAGCCTAAGAGACATGGTAGTACATACAAAATTTTTAAAACCAGAGTGTAAAATGTATTATGAAATTTCTGATTTAGGTACGTTTCCATGTGGAAACTGTAGTATTTGTATATATATAAAAAAAGTTTTCACAAGTATTAATAATGTTAGGTTTACTCCAGATGGTATATATAATTGTAAGACACAAAAGGTAATTTATGCTATAAAATGTGGGTGCAATAAGTTTTATATTGGTCAAACAAAAAGGATGTTCAAAGTAAGATTACTTGAACATTTAAGGGACATAAGGAATCAAAAAGCAGAAAGCCCATTAGCTTTACATTTTGGTGAATATCACAATGGCTTAAGTGATAGTTTGCAGGCTACTATCTTACAACAAGTAGCTGATACTGAAGTAAATGGCCATATGGTTGAAAAGTCACTATTGAATAAAGAAACTCCCCGGGATTCATGAAGCTCGGCGCAAGGCCGGTGTAAGGCTTGCGCCGGCGGTGCAGTGAATAGTCGGCGTAGCAGCGCCATATGCATAGTAATGAGTGCGCGCCGCAACCACAGACACGTGCGTAGGGCACGTGAGCGAGCCCAAGTAGGATGCGTCCAGAGGCGTGGCTAAGCCGGCAGGCGATGAGCAACCTAAAGTGCTGACTTCCACAGGCCGCCCGTAATAGTAACCGCACCAGCCAGGGCCCGTGGAGAATGAAACGTATGCAGAGTATGCAACATAGTACCCGTCCCAACAAAACGGAGAACCAAACACAACCCACGAAGCCCTAAGTGTACCCGTCCAAGGAACAAAGGATACGCATAATACCGTGTCCGTCCCGCAATGCACTGTCAGTGGGCATACCCAGTGAAGGTGTACCGCAGCATGTCAGCGTGCCGCACCGACATAGAAGTAGCGACATGGGCATGGTCAGTAGGGTTACCACCTGTCCCACTTTGCTAGGGACAGTCCCTCTTTTGACAGTTGTGTCCCGCAGAATAATCGAAAAAATGGCAAATGTCCTGAGAGTTTAGGACAAAAATATTTCCTCTATTTACCTTAATAGTAGCATAAAACAATTATTTTGTATTTGAAACACATACATGTTATAAGAAACAGAATAAGCAACTCAAATGCTATAAGAATAAGCTTTTATTTTGGCAAAAAAGTGAAGTTCTTTCAGTTCTACGTGCTATGGGTATGTTTTGTCCTGCAAAATCTGATGTTTCTACAAAAGATGTCCCACTTTGGGCATTGGAAAAGGTGGCAACCCTAATGGTCACCAGCAGTAGTGAGAGTACACAGCCGGGTAGCCGTGTCGATATAACAACAAGTAGGAAACAAGATACCCTAAACACAGGCAAACATGTGCATAGCAACATGTACCACACCCAGCAACGTGCTCGTCGCATACACAGGACGGCGTATGTCTAAGCGTAATATCCAGAAGCAGAACTCATGCATGCAAATGTAATACACAATAGCCCCATCATAGCATGTATCCCGCACCCATGTACAACCGTGCACCCAACCCAGCTAGCAGCCTTGCGCAGCTACACACCTACACACAATGGGCATACCTGAAATGTGGTAAGAAGTATTGTCTTAGGCAGTGCCACGTGGGCAGATATGTACCCCACATGTTAACAACCCACCTCAGGTACAGATATGCAAATGGCTGCATGTGAATGTGTCGGCAGAATGTGTACATCCCGCATGTGGTATGGACCCATCCAAACCCCATAGGTGTGCACACGCCACGGTGCACATAACTGTACACATCTGGACAAGGCGGTATGTTCAACCACCATACCGATGATTAGCTATGCAGACATGTCAAATACAACACATATAGCGGAACATCTGCCTCCCAAACAGGATGCCCTAACAGGGTGCCACAGGCACAGAAGGGGAAGGTGGGACATCACATGTTGAGAGTAGCATTGCCGGATGGCCAAACACCCACGGCCAACGCAAAGGATGGAATAACATGCATATGCCCGGATGGATGTTGTTAGAAAAATATATATATAAACATATATGAAGTGCTAGTTCAGAAGCAAATAGTATATAATGCATTTTATTCTATTTTACAATATGGCAGTAGAAATGATCTTGCATGTAATTGCCTGAAGCTTAGCTGCAGTGTGATTGAACTCTGACCCTGGCAGTAACCAGTTCAGCAGGCTTATGTCTTTCAGCATTAATTATCTGCTGGGTTAGAGAAAAATAAATGTATGTACATGTATATCTTTCTTCCTTCCACTGAGGAGGATGGCCTTGTGAGCTCTATCGAAGATAGAGTACAACTCCTTACTAGAGAGACAAAGGAACGTATTAAGAAATGAACTGACTATTGTATTCGAACAGGCCTGGAACCTTGAAAGAGCAACATTTACAGAAGGACACTGTAATTGACCAGGTGCCTTGCAAGGCTGTGTTATTCTCATGGGAAAACATTTAAAAAGCATTACCTCAGCACCTTCATATGAATAGAATATTGTGGACTATAGTGATGGAAATGCCCTGTGACTGACCACGTCAGTAAGGTGGGCAAAAGCTGATTGTAAACACTATATAAACAAATTGCTTCCTGTATAGAGTCAGACAAAACTCTTATACTTGTACTGTATAGTTTTTTGCCTCCTGGTGTACATTAGTAAAACGTTTTGAACCTGAGCTTCCTGTGTTATTGACTGTCATTTAGAAAAGCCTAATGATTTTTACAGTCTGATTTTAACAACTTATTTGACATTGTGGTCCTTCTTAGCCGGAATTCCCTTGGTAAGCCACAGGTCAGAGTGCATGGGTGGTAATAAATCTGCGCAGGAGAAGTTGCCTAAATGGTTCTTCTTGAGTGAAAAGACCTCCGACTGAATTGTTGTGTGTAAAGAGGCTGTCCACTTTCTGATCTGAGGCTGAAAAGCGGAAAACTGGATTCCAAGAAGAAAACGTTCAGTCATAAATGGGAGGCTCAGGTAAGGAGAGTTTCCCTCTTTGTCTTTGTTTTAGATCAGGGACCAGGTTACATTGTGTTGTTGTTAAGATTTGTGATAGCAGGTCGAGAACGAATTGAAGTACTGTATATTTGGTCATAGATCAGGGGAAAACAGCAGAGTAAACAGTCATTCTAGACACTACAGTGGATACAGGGAAGGAGATACCACGTGGTACGAGAGAAGGGTTACGTAACAGTCTTTTTGAAGACATGGGAAATCAGTGCACTAAGAGATCGCGAGATCCGCCCTTGACGGATGATGCGAAGTATATGCAATTGCAGAGAGCAGATAATGTGAGATATTTTGCAAAATGGGTTAATAAATATGACTTTGATGGTATATTAGACAAAATTTCGTTAGTGAAACTTTTGAAACAGTTAAAATCTGATGCAGATGGTCAGGCGAAAAAACAGCGACAGTTGGGTATTCCTCAAGCACATAGGTGGATTGAGGAAGTGAACCGAAGGAACAGAAGACTAAAAATGAAAGCATTATTCTTAGACAAAGAAGATAATAATACAGTAGTAGCGGCGGCCCTCCCTCCACCCCTCCGATACCTCATCCAGGATATGAAGCGGGAGGGCAGGCTGGTCCCCCCCCCACGTTATCCTGTGGCAACAGAGGCATTACAACAACCATTTGTAAGAGAAGCTATTGAAACTAGATCCGAACACGAAAAACACCTAGGGACACTCAACTAAGAAGAGAGTCACTAGAAGAGAGTGAGGAAATCTGTCAATTAATTGAAGTACCGAACCCTCAGGCAGGACAGGAAGGCCAGGACCCAACTCTCTTAGTGTATAGACCGTGGACACCGGAAGATATCCGGAAAGCTACAGAGGGAATTCCCCATCCACAAATTAATCATGAAAAGTTTATACAAGATTTACAAGGTATGCGATTGAGTTACCACTTAAATGGGGAAGAAGTAGAGAAGGTGATTAGACAAATTATAGGTCCAGACTGGCACATGGTTTGTGGCATCTGGAATGCTCGTGACATAACTTAAACCACTCCTACATAGCGACGCAGAATTAGACACTACGTTGAAGGGTCTTATGGACCGAATTACTGAAAAATGGAAACCTAGAGCAGATTGGACCTGTATTAATCAGTGCATACAACAAGATAATGAAACTGTAGATGGATACTATGGTAGATTATTAGAATGCTTCAATAACCATAGTGGTATGCCTATTCCTGAAAATCAGAAAAATGATAGTTCATATGAACAACAGTTGAAAAATGCATTTTTGAAAGGTTGCATTGCCCCTATCAGTAGCTTTATTACAAAGCATATGATAGATCACCGAACGAGTAGGCTACAAGCCTTACTGGAGTATGCTAGGCATGCTGAAAGACATCTTAACAGTAAGAAGAAAAAGAAGATGCAGGTCTTCACAGCTGAAGACGGAGCAAAAGTCTTTGTAGTACAGTCAGGTAAAAAGGGTAAGAGAAACACTCAGGGCAATAAACGCTCTGACAGAGACTCGGAGGTGTTTGATGAAAGAAAGAGAAAAGGTGAGTGCTTTGAGTGCGGGAAGAGGGGACATTTAGCAAGGGATTGCAGGTTGAATAAAAAACCGTCTACGGAAGGGAAGGATAGGAGTGATGAGGATTGACTATATGACAGTCACAACGTTCAACAGTCATCAGGAGAGACTAATGGGCAGGGAGAAAATGTAAACGCAGTAGAAGGAATAAAGGAAGCGCAAACAGATGTAGAAAATGAGGAAAACGAAGTTTTAGAATTAGCCTTGTTGAGCTTGGAGCTCTATTTGGCGGACACAAAACCGGAAGTTACACTTCTGGTGGAGGGGAAGGAAGTGAGATTTTTGTGTGATTCAGGAGCATCACGAACATTGATACACCCTTCAAAGTTACCGGAACACTCTGAATCACCTGACTACATATTAGTGAAAGCAGCAAACGGGCAGCTATACAGGGAACCACTTTCCCATGATATAGCAATAACTGACCCTGTTTCAGGTATGACCCAGAGAAGTAAAATAGTACTTTCTGCAAAATGTCCAGTAAATTTACTGGGGAGAGACCTTATGCAGCTCTTTGGCATAGCAGTAGTTCCTACCATGAAGGGTATGGAGGCACAAAGGCAAATGGATACTTTTGTGGTGCGATCGGAGGGTGAAACCTATTATTGGTACAGCCAGGACCTAGTCACAACTGGTCCAGGGGCAGTAACCAAGGAACTGATGAACGTAGCCATCAGTAAGGTACGCTCCCTTCACATTGATCAGCAGCATTTGTTATATTGTACTCTGTACTATTGTAGCACACCAGGGCCTGATAAGGAATATGAGCAAAAATTGTTCAGAAATCCTGCCAATAGACTAGTGTTACGAACCTTGTACTGGGATACTGAGGGTAATAGTGTGCTGAGTTGTTCATTACCTCAGGAATTCATGGGATTATATAAGTCCAACAGGCCACCGCATGTCAGTGTAACCAAACATAAAATGTCAGATGGGTGGACCTGGGTGAAAAAGTGACAAGATGGGAAAGGCAAATCGACTTAGAATTGTCAGAACAGGGAATACAGAAGCAAAAATTAAATTGGCTAATGCAAGCACGTCCAGCTGTACACTTACAGCAGAGTGAGGACAGCTGATTGGTGTTCTTGTTAAAAAGAAGAAGAGAGCCTTGTGTGACATACCAAGCACTCTTTGGTCAACAGGGAAATCAGATGTAGGGCTTATTCGACAGCAGGTCCAGTAACCATTACACGAAGTCAGCATTTAGACCGCAAAAGAAACAATACCCTTTGAGGAAGGATGCAGAGCAGGGAATCAAGCCTATCATAGCGGCACTACTCAAGAAAGGGATACAGGTAGAATCTTTAGATTCACCATGCAATACCCCTCTATTTCCTGTTAGAAAAGCAAACGGGGAATGGCGGATGGTACAGGATTTACAAGCTGTAAATCATGCAATAATACCTAGGGCACCTGGTGCCAGACCCACACACTTTATTGAATGATTTGAAGCCGCAACAGAAGTATTTTACCGTGGTAGATATAAGCAACGCTTTCTTTTCAATACCTATACATCCAGATAGTCAGTATTGGTTTGCTTTTACATTCAGGGTAACAGATACACCTATACTCGGCTACAGGGATACTGTGAAAGTCCAACAATATTTGCACAGGAGATGGCTAGCAACCTGGCGGGGTTTACTCCACCGGGGCAGTCAAGTTCTACTTTATGTGGATGACATCCTGCTTGCGGCCCCTACCCAGCAGCAATGTAGGGAAGATACAATAGAATTATTGAAATATTTAGCAGAACAGGGACATAAAGTAAACAAGCATAGATTGCAACTTTGGAGAATACAGGTCAAGTACCTGGGATATGTGGTATCCAAGGAGGGTAGAACATTAGATGAAGATAGGAAGGCAGCAATTTTACAAGCACCCAAGCCAACTACCAAGAAGGAAATGATGTCCTTCCTGGGGACGACTAACTTTTGTCGAAGCTGGATACCAAACTATGCTTTGGAATCGGCTCTATTGGCTGCTTTAATCTTTAATACACCTATGGCAGCACAAGATATACTACATTGGACTCCAGTAGCAGAAACCGCTTTCTGCAGACTAAAACGATTGATAGCTTCATCATCAGTTTTAGGGCTCCCGAATTATCATAAGAGATGTTTTCAGACTGTAGATTGTAAGCAGGGATATATGACGTCAGTCTTGACGCAACAGCATGGAAGTAAGCAACGCCCCATAGCTTACTACTCATCGCAGTTGGACCCAGTGGCACGGTCATTGCCACATTGTGTACAGGCAGTTGTTGCAGCTGCTATGGCAGTACAGGCTTCGGCATCAATGGTATTATTCCACCCTCTCACTTTGAGAGTGCCTCATGCAGTTGCGATAATTTAGCTGCAAGAGAAAATAGCATTCCTGTCCCGTGCTAGACATCTTTCTTGTATGACCATACTCCTGAGTCAACCTCCTATGGAAAACAAGGAAGCGGACATAAATTTATCACCGGCGGGTGATTTTACTTTTGATTTAAGCCTTTTGCAGCGGGACGAATTCCAGAAGCTGGGCGCCAAACCGAAAGGGAAGATGTTGACTAAATCATACGCTGCATCGATTTCCAAAGGACTTGTGATTAATAAAGGTACTGTTTCAAGAGACTGTGTTTTGAGTCCTATCTCTAAAAACACTTCAAAACAGAAAAGAAAGCACTGTGTAAATAATGTTGGCAATGATTTTTTGAATGAATTTTTATAAGAAGAAACTGATTATTTTTCAGAAGGGGTTAATAATAACACATTTAAGGAACAGAAAGCATACCCTTCAGACTATATTAAAGACAGGATTTGTGCCTTAGGCAAAAAACTAATTTTATTAAAATGTGCAAAAATTGACAATGCCTATTTGGGTAAATGCCTATCCTTAGGCATTGTTCCAAAGGGCATTAGGTTTTTTAAATTACCTCTTGGTCTTAAATATGAAGATGATGTTATTAGTGATTTTAATGAAATGTTCGATGAGTTTGGTTTTTATTTTATCAAAAAATTGATTAAGTATAATGATGGGAAAATTTCTTTATTATTAAATGAAGTGGAAATATTGAATGAAGAGATTGTGAATAATGTCAGATTTGATGAATGGTATGATTTGTACCAAAAACAATTTGCACATGCTGAGAATAAAGCCAAAAATGTATATAGTAGGAAATTGAAGAAAATTGATAGGGATATGTGTTTGTATACGGAACATAAAGTTTATATTTGGCCACGGCCTTCTGATGGTAGAAAGGTGAAAGATGGACAAGAGATTCAAGGTAGGAACTTGCACAAAGGAATAGATAGGATAGAAGAAAATTTAAATTTTCAAGGGGGGAGACATCACCCAGCACCCAAACAATATCAGAAGAGATATTAATGGTTGCTAAGGATGTTAAATGTAATAAAGATTTTGGCCTAAAAGATGACATTTCTTTACGAAAATATGACTCCCTAACTTCTCAACCTTTGATACATATGGACACAGATAAAGTAATACAAGGGATGGACAAAAATCCTATAGGACAAATCCTTTTAAATTTGGAAGTTATAAATAATCAGGGTCCACTAGTTTTATCCTTTGCTGGCTTTAAAGTGTATAATTACACAAATTTTTTTATTACAGACGAATTTTTTAAGCTTTTCAGTAAGGGCATGAAGTTTATCCCGACAGTGAAATTTAACTGTGTTGATGTTATTAAAGAAATCAAACTGTTTTGTAGAAGAATTAACTTGTCTATCCAATTTAAAAATGACCTTGACCCAGGAAAACAAAGAAGGGATGAGAGACTCAGTAAAAAGAGTACATATATACCCAACACACATCCTCAAGTTGGAATGTTTGAAAAGATGGTATGTAGAGATATCTATAGATTAAACAAAAATATTAATTTTAGAAACAATTTTAATGACCACTTTGTTGATAACCTCACGAGAGGGGAGAGAGAATGTTTTCACAACGTGGTCAATAATAAAAATATTAGATTAATGAAACCAGATAAGGGAGGGGGCATTATTATTTTTGATACAGAAAATTACAAGAAAGCTATTTATGATATTTTGTTCACCTCTGGAAATTATGAAGAAGTTTCATTGAATCAGATCAATATAGGTCACCATCGAATTGACTTAATTTTAGAGGAATATTTGTTGGACAACCGGATAACTGATGAACTTTACAAATTTTTGCGAAATGAGTTTCCAAGACTTGCTTGTATCTTTGGAATTCCCAAGATACACAAAAATATAGACAACCCACCATTTAGACCCATTATTGCAGGGTCACATTCTAAGACTTACAATATGGGAGTTACAATTGACCATTGGACCAAACACATTTATAATAAGGTTCCCCATATGGTCAAAGATTCTTGGGAATTTCTGAGCAGAATTACACCAGAGCTTTGGTCTGAAAATTTGATTTTCCTCACAATAGATGTTAAAGATTTGTTTTCTTCCATCCCTGCTAACATTGGGTTGGAATTCTTTGAACAAAGCCTGAAAAATTATTCTGGATTAAGTTGGAATACAATAAGCCTCATCTTGGATATGATGGGGCTCATTCTAGACCACAACTATATTCAGTATGAAGGAGAATATTTCAGGCAGTCCAGGGGTGTGGCCATAGGGGCTTCTTGTGCCCCCATCTTCGCAAACCTGGTCATGCTCGAATGGGAAAACAGGTTTTTATTCCCTTGTCAATTTTTCAAACACATTTCCCTTTATTCGCGCTATTTGGATGATTTATTTATCATCTGGAAGGGTCCTTCTGAAGACATTAGGACCTTTATCGATTTCATCAATTCTAGTACTAATTTTTTAAAGTTTACTTTTAAGGCTGACAAATTTGGCATTGCCTACTTAGATACCTTTATAAGCACCACCCCAGATGGTTTTACTTCAAAAATATACAGAAAGTCTACTTTCTCAAATGATTACATTGAATTTGGTAGTTGCCACCCTCAACACGTATTTAGAAATGTGTTAAAAGGTCAATTTATTTGTGCAGTGAGGATGAGTTCTTCTAGGGAAACCATGGTAAAAGAAATAGACACTATTTCTCGAATGTTTTTGGATAGAAAATATCCAAAAAGAATGGTCTTAAATGTGGCTAAATATGTTCAAGACAATTGGGGTAAGAAATACAAACCACTGTTGGGACAGGTATTTGGAGAAAAGACAAAGAAAAACACCCAAATTTGCAGGACAGTTTGTATTATTATGTTCAGCCCATACACCAATTTGGTAAAAGAAATAGTTAAATAACACTGGGAACTATTGAATATCCCTGACAATAATCTGGTAAATGTGGAAAAGAACCCCGTTTGTGTGTACAAAACTGCACTTAATTTAAAAAAAACTTTTGGAAGTTAGTACACAGGTCAGGATAAAAAAGAAAAGACAGGCAACAAAAAAGTGCGGTTCTTGTAAGCAGTGTCAAAATATCAATGAAGAGGGTTTGGTAATACTAGATAATTTGATGAAAACAAAATGTAGGAGTATTGCTGGGAATTGTTATAGTCAGAGGGTGGTATACCTTGCCTTGTGTTCTTCCTGTACCGCCTATTATATAGGGAAGACAGAGAGAAAATTAAAGACAAGAATATATGAGCACCTTTATAAAATAAAGAAAAAAGATACAAAAAACGCTCTTAGTAAACATGTCTTGGACAAAGGCGAAGACCATACCTTCAAATTTTTAATTATAGACCAGGTAGAACAAACATCATATGGTGGTAACTGGAAAACATGGTTAGCTTATAAAGAAAGTGAGTGGCAAATTTTGTGGCATACAACCCTACCAGTTTGAATGACTTTATTAGTATAAAGCCTTTTTTAAGTCTGGACCGGGTATAATTTTAGGCAGATGTTACACTACTAACATGTCCTATTTTAAATTCATCATATTTTAAATTCATCAAATTTCCACAAGTATTTTTTACATTTTTTACATTTTCTCAAGATCTCCAAGGATTTTAAATTGTATTATTATATCTATAGCATAAAATTAATTTAGTATTTACTTATTTACAATATTTATTATTTTAAATAAGTATTACCTATATATGTCTGTTATGAAGTAATACTTTAACAAGTTTACTTTTTGTATTTTGCACTTGAAACTTTTTTGCACTTTTTTTTGCACTTTAAACTATTTGCACTTTTATAATCTAAGTATATTTAGTTATTGCCTTAGTACAATACATGATTTTAACCTTGTCTAGATACATTCTTTGCATAATGTTTCTTTCCTAGAAAAAGTCTTAGATCTGTACCTTTAAGAAAGTATACCATTGATCTATTTTTTTGGCGCCAATTTGTATATAAAATGATGTTTTTAGAGTCACTATTGGTTCTGATGAAATCTGAGTCCTTGAGATGAAAGCGCTTAACCAGAAGATCGTTTTATTATTTGTGTGGATTTAATCTGTGGAATAAACCTGTGTTGTATCAGTAAGAAGTGATTTTTTACTCTATTGGTGTCCTGCTCGAGCGGAGAATTGGTTGCTGCCATCACGTTTTTTTGGTTGGACCTTTTGGTTTTTTGTGCGTTTCATATGGTGATTGAACGTTGTACAACATTAAATCCATCAACGTTACTTCCGACTCCTGTGGATGGCACACCACACAGTTGCCGACAGGAAATGGAGCAAATAACTTTACCCAGACAGGATCTTACTGATATACCCTTAGATGATGCAGAGGTGACATTTTATGTGGACGGATCATGTAGAAAGGGTCCTACAGGAAAGAATCTAGTAGGTTATGCAGTAGTTACTGATATTGAGATTGTAGAAGCCCAACCCCTGCAGCATAACTTGTCTGCTCAAGCAGCAGAATTGATAGCTTTAACACGTGCTTGCACTCTAGCGAAAAACAGATGTGTGGACATATATACTGATAATCAGTATGCTTTCTCTACAGTGCATGTTTTTGTGCAGCAGTGGAAGAATAGGGGAATGATAACATCCACTGGTAAACCGATTAATCATGCGCAATTAATCTTGAATTTATTAGATTCCATTCAGTTACCTACTAAAGTAGCTATTTGTAAATGTGCAGCTCATACAAAGCAACAGGATAAGATTTCGAAAGGTAATGCACGAGCTGATGCAGCTGCAAAACAAGCAGCCTCACACTCAGAAACTTTCTTTTTGAATGAGGAATTACAACCCTCAGAGATTTTAGATTTAGAAATGTTAAAAACAATGCAAACATTAACTACGAAAGCAGAAAAACAGAAGTGGGTAAGGCGAGCAATCCTTGAAGACGGACTGTACATCTCCAAAGAGAAAAAGCCAATATTACCGTCTAATTTATTTAGATATGCGGCTTTGTTGAGCCATGGGCAGAGCCATGTCTCAACAGGGGGATGGTACAGTTAGTTAACAGAATATTCCAAACATACGGAATTACGAACTACACACAAACATTTTGTGCAGCGTGTCATATTTGCTGTAAACATCATGCACAGGGAGCATTCCAACGAGGCGAGGGAGTTTCCCTACACCACCATATCCGTTCCATACTATTTGTATGGATTTTATAGAAACTGAATAAATGTGAAGGGAAGAAATACTGTTTAGTGATTATAGATATGTTTTCAAAATGGGTAGAAGCTTTTCCAACCAGGAATCTGGATGCAGCAACAGCGGCAAAGGCCCTAGTAAAAGAAATAATTCCTAGATCTGGCATACCGGAAAGAATCTATAGTGATAATGGAACACATTTTGTGAACCAGACAATCCAGCAACCTGGGAGATTCTTTGGGATTTCCTTGAAGAATCATTGCGCTTACCACCCACAGTCAGCAGGACTGATGGAGAGGTACAATGGGATTTTGAAAAATAAGCTGAGGAAGTTGATGAGTGAGACTCAGAAGAATTGGATTTGCTGTCTACCTCTAGCATTGCTGAGCATGAGAACAGTTCCAAATGTAAAGGGTTTGACCCCCTTTGAAGTAGTATTTGGAAGGGCATATTATGTGCCACAGTGGAAAGCTCTCATGCCTGCAGAGCTGGAGGTCGATGGCTCATTAGCCAGTTATATGAAAGGATTGTTAACCAATAAGACTGTCTTGCAGTTAAACTCTTTTTCAGATAAAGAACAAACGAAGCTGGACGCAGTGTTGACTCCAGGATCCTGGGTGTGGTTGAAAGTTATCCAAACAAATAACTGGATGAGTCCAAAGTGGGAAGGTCCGTACCAGGTACTGTTGGCAATGCCTACTGCAGTAAAGGTTGCGGAGAGGTCGTCCTGGGTTCACCTGACCCATTGCAAACCGGTAAAGAATATTCAGTTTGATAAACATTTCGTAGATGATATACCACAGAGACAGAATGACCAGGGGCAGAGTGTGTAAAAATACAAAGCAACCCCAAAGACATTGGTTTACTGTCCTACTGATCATACACCTATTAACCATGTTTGTGGTGACTTTTCTTTTGCTGGGATCTTTCCTGCATATAACTACACAGATATAAATAATGAAACGTGATGAACTGGCCACAGATTGGCATCCCAACTTTAACACATACCTAGCCATGAAGCGTGTGTATGTAGAGACTATGAACATTTCAAATTGCTGGGTTTGTACTGCCATACCTACAGCATATGGAGCACTTTTGATGTCTGCTGTCCCCTTGGGGATAAATGAGACTTGTGAAAATCTACTTTTTGATACAGGTTCTGTGAGATCACAGGACAAAGTGGCACTGTACTTACCTGTTACACAAAAAGGAATTGTTTGTTTCTATAAAAATGATACACTCCAAGTTGGTTGGAGTAATTGTAACATAACTGTGTCTTACAAATGTTATATAAAAGCCAAAGATCAGAGTACTAGTTGTAGCACAATTTATGAGTCGTATTTAAGCTTAATGAGAACAACGTTGAAAGATGTGCAGAAAAATCCTGAATTGTATAAACAGTTATAGACAGGAAAATGTTTCATTCAGAGTTAACCCGCATCAGTACTAAAGTAGAAAATTGTTATTTTGTTTGTGGGAAAAAAGCATATCAATGGTTACCTGAGAATTGGTCCGGCAGTTGTTTTTTGGGTTATCTGGTTCCAGCCATAAGACATACTGCAGAATTACCTCTGGGTAAGATACGAAATGTAAGAGATATAGCTCGAAGAACTGGGAACTCAGTCGAGAAACCTACTAATCCAGTGGGTAAAATCGAAGCTGATTGGAAAGATCATTCATCCGTAAGAGATAGAGGAAAATTGACTCATATGGACTTGAGTGACAGTGTTATATCCTGGGCTGGAATAATCCCAGCCTATGGAGCAGTCAAATCAATCTGGGAACTGAGGAAGTTGTCAAAACCTCTCGAAGTAATGAGCAATGCGACTTTTCCGCTCTCGAACTTGTGACTGATGAACTGAATGCAATGAGAACTGTTGTGCTACAAAATCGAATGGCTCTTGACTGCACCCTGGCGGCGAGAGGTGGTATGCATAGCTTATCAAAGAAGAATGCTGTGCGTAAATACCAGATAATAAGCACGAGATCAATGACCACCTAGAGGTAATACAGCAGGTATCAGCCATGGCGGAACCAGGCCCAAACCCACTGATGAACTTTTTCCAGAATCTATTTTGTGGATGTGGTTCAATCCTAATGAATATCTTGATTGCCATTTGTGTTGTTTTGCTCATATTGGGAGCATGTGTCTGTTGCGGGATACCTTTTATGAAAGGATTAGTTAGGGACTTTGTTGACGTATCTGTAACCGAGACTATGTATCAAGACCTGGAGTTGAATCTGTTAATACCAAATGAAATTCTTTCTGAAATGTAAAACAAATGACTTGCCTAGTTAAAAGTTCCAGAGAGGAAGAGGCTAGGGAATGAAATAATGTTGTTTATGTTTCTGGATAGAATAAAAAGCATTAAAAGGAGGGAGAATGCTAGAAAAATATATATCTAAACATATATGAAGTGCTAGTTTAGAAGCAAATAGTATATAATGCATTTTATTCTATTTTACAATATGGCAGTAGAAATGATCTTGCATGTAATTGCCTGAAGCTTAGCTGCAGTGTGATTGAACTCTGACCCTGGCAGTAACCAGTTCAGCAGGCTTATGTCTTTCAGCATTAATTATCTGCTGGGTTAGAGAAAAATAAATGTATGCACATGTATATCTTTCTTCCTTCCACTGAGGAGGATGGCCTTGTGAGCTCTATCGAAGATAGAGTACAGCTGCTTACCAGAGAGACAAAGGAACGTATTAAGAAATGAACTGACTATTGTATTCGAACAGGCTTGGAACCTTGAAAGAACAACATTTACAGAAGGACATTGTAATTGACCAGGTGCCTTGCAAGGCTGTGTTATTCTCATGGGAAAACTTTTAAAAAGCATTACCTCAGCACCTTCGTATGAATAGAATATTGTGGACTATAGTGATGTAAATGCCCTGTGACTGACCACGTCAGTAAGGTGGGCAAAAGCTGATTGTAAACACAATATAAACAAAGTTGCTTCCTGTATAGAGTCAGACAAAACTCTATACTTGTACTGCATAGTTTTTTGCCACCTGGTGTACACTAGTAAAACGTTTTGAACTTGAGCTTCCTGTGTTATTGACTGTTATTTTGAAAAGCCTAATGATTTTTACAGTCTGATTTTAACAACTTATTTGACAGATGTGTATGTCATATCATGGGAATAGGCCAAGCCAACCACCACAATCGCCATGTGTACCACATACAAACAGCCAGTAACACGCAGTAGTAATGCATGAAGGCATACACGACTGTGGGAATAGCACAGGACATATGGCACGTGCCAAGTGTAGATGCATGACACAAAACTCAGTATGGGGCCCCTGCAAAGAGGAACATGTGCCAACCCCACCTCCCACAGATGTACCGGCAGTGAAAACACATGCCAAACACACACCAACACTACCGTCCATCCCACGACCAAGCGGAGGCTGGTCAAAGACCACCATGGCCAGCACAAACAGGGACACATGTAACGTTGCCTTAACACCCCATAGGCCAAAGAATAATAGAATGGACATATGCATGTAATGCTGTGAAGGATGTGTGGTAGTCCTCAGTATCACAGAGGTAGGGACACAGATACACTGTAATCAACCGTGATGTATGTGCACTGTAGACAGCATACCTGCAGGTAATACAGAGGTCAATCACGTGCCACAGAAATATACACATGAGAAAGAGAATAGGGGATAGACAAGTGTAAATGGGACAAACTATGAACATAGGTTCATAGGTCCATAGGTACAGGGTAGGCTATCTACCCAAGGTCAGCCATAACCCTAGGCCATAGTTAGGATTCCTTTGCCAACCCTCCGGTCCGGAGATAAAATGCCTATTATATTGCTGTACCTCTGTCAAGCAGTGACAATGATGTAATCCCTGGGGTATATCTGCAATCCCCCATCCAACGGACAAGATCCCCCTCGAACAAGGCTAGCAAGGTTCTATCCCTCACATGTACTGTGATGTAGATCCACAGCATAGTGAGTGTCTGGGTGACGTATGTGTCGCTCCAACACATCCTATTAATGACCGTGTCAAGGTTCACGTCACCTGCCCTTGTGGTTCTGAGGGATGTAGATCCAGTAGGCGAAGCATAGTCATCAAATATGGGTCGACATGGCCTCGTATGTCAGGCACAGGTCAACACCGAACAAGAGGTATGTGACTGAATGGAGCAGGAGTCCTAACAGTGCGGCAGCATAACACAAATCCTTGACACCCTGCATCTGTCTGACGATTAACCTATGGGGCCTTCCCAGCTGCTGTAGGTGTCGGGACAGATACCCTCGAATGGGGCAATGTACTCAATCATAGGTGTAACATGTAATGTGTACAAGGAGACGATGACCTACCCTGATATAGATGTGAATCCCTGCACGATCAGGTGGGCAATGTAGAAGTTCTACCGAACCACGATAGCAACGTGTATGTCGAACGAATGGTGACCGACAACCTGGGTCCCCAGATCCCTGGTAATTACCCCCGTGCTCAGTGGACTGCCACCCATATGCCGGACAGGGGTGACCTCGTTCTCCTCGACGGGTATGACTATGCATTACCTGGCATTTAGCTGTAGGCCATGTCCCTGACAGCAGATATACATATCTGGGAGGCCCCTTTGAAGGATATCTGTGTCAGATGTCCGTCCACTATGGCACCGGTTCGCAGTCATCTACAAACAATGTCAGCCATAACACCCCTGTGTGTGCTTGTACTGTGGAAATGTAGATGTAGAAAAAGAGGTGACCCAGGGCAGAGACCCGTGGGACACCGCCTGTGACAGGCAGTAAGTCCGACATGCTGCCAGCAACTATGACTGCGTGGGTCGTGTCACCTATCCAGTTTGCAACCCATCCTGCGATGTACGTGTTCACATCCAAGCCAATGGGTTTATCAATGATACCCGAGGGGGGTATTGTGTTGAAGGCCTTTGCCAGGTCGACGTAGGCTGTATGGACTGCAAGACCCCCATCAATGGCCTCGGTGACTGTCCCTAAAATGTCAACCAGGATTTAAATGCATGAACCGCCCCTGACCAAGCCAAACTGGGTTGGATGCAAAGTATGCAGGTCCCCTATGTCGTCATCTATGGGCCGCAGTATGATCCCTCCCCATGTCTTTGCAGATAAGTCTCCTCATGGTAATGGGACAGTAATAACCAGGGACAGTGGAGGCACTGGCCCTGTGAAGTGGAACTACAGTGCCGCGACACAACTTAGGTGCGTTACCCGAGGTGAGGCTAAGAATAAACAGCTGTCCTAACTGTGGGTCTAATTCCTCAATGAGATCGTGAATTACACACTGGGACAACAGCTGGTCCCAAGGGTGCTATGTGCACTACCCTGGAGAGAGGATGTCCCACCCATGCGTTACAGAACAGGCAGGGACCACAAACCCC